>NC_139226.1:8364437-8776937 GCF_055691185.1 Crinia signifera
CTCATATATGAGCAAGATGGAGACCGGGCGTGATAATGAGGCTTGGTTGCTGTACAAAACTAATAAAGTTTATTGCGACCAGTGTGAAAAGGAGGCTTGGTTCTCTGTAATAATAAAACAAGCTCATATATGAGCAATAGAAAGTCCGGGTGCGAAAACGAGGCTTGGCTAAAAACATACAGGGAAGCCGCGCAAAGTGGAAGAATACAGCTGATAACACTGATAAATGCTTGAATACACGCCCATTTGGGCGGCGCGAGTGTAAATAAATAGACAGAGACGGAGTGTAACAAATTATCTGATGAAGCCACTGACCAGGAGAAAGGCGGGGAAACGCGTCATCGCACGTCACTACCTACTTCCTCAAACAAGCAAACCACGTGAGCCGGGGAGACCTTTGCCGGAGCAGGGAGTCCTAGAGAGGGCTGCACTATCGGGAAGACCAGCAGCCGGGGACCCGCTCCAGGCCAGTGAACTCTCACCCAAAAGTGGATTACAAATCGCTATCTACCACCTGCATTTGATTGGAAGCCTAAGTATTATTTCATTAATTTCCATATGCTGCTATGCTTGAATGAATGGGCATTCGCAGTCTTTACAACACGGAGCATTTGTGAAGGCGGCTCCATTACCAAGCCTCTCTGGGCGGTATTCAATGTGAATACCTGCGAGGTGCAGCGAATCCTTTTTTGGATTCGCTGCACATTCGCCACGTTCCGGAGCCGGCGGGCTCCGGTATTCAACGAGTCAGGGGCAGCGAGCCAATGACTGGCGAATATGAGCTCCTGCGGCGATTGCCGCAGGGAGCCTGAGGACGGTGCCAGGCAGAGAGATGGTAGTCTCTCTGCCTAGCCCAGACCTTTGTGGGGGGTTAGGGGGGCTCCCCGGGTGCCAGGCAGCACAGGCTGCCCCCCCGGGGGTGCCAGCAGGGGAGCGTATATTCACTACACACGATCGTAATGATCGTGCAGTGAATATATGAATATGTAATGAGCGGCTCGGCTCCGGCGCCCCCTGCTGGCTGCTGTGTAAAAAAAAAAAAAAAATATTATTTTTAAAATTAAATATATATTCATGTGCTTACAGCACATGAAAAAAAATAGCATGTCCCTCAGAATAAAATTCCTGATTTTTTTACACCAAATGTAAAAAACAAAACACTTTATTTTAAAAGTTCACATTCCACTTCGCCATAAAAAGATAGCGATTGCTACTCAGTGAATCATGGCGAAAAAAACCTTGAAATGTATTCGCCATGTGGTCATTGAATAGGGTGATCCACCGTTTTTGTCAGAAATTCGCCAAACAGCACAAATTCGCCATAAAAACCTGGCGAATCAGGCTCATTGAATACCGCCCAGTGTGTGACTGACTAACACGCTTGCTATCCAAACTAACATCAGTGTGCCTACAGTGAGACTCTGGGACTGATTGCCCCTGAATATATCACTCAAAGTTGATGAAAAGCTATCAAGCCTTAGGTCCACATCACACAGTAGCCCAATTGGGTATCTATAGATATATGCTTAACAACCATTGGATTCCAGTCACACATGTTGTAGCTCAGTGATTTAATTTTTAATTATATTTTTATGGTCAAAAATTAATTGTTTTGCACATTTGATTGCTCTACCGGCCGGTGGTATTGTAAATTGTATTAGAAATTTTCTTTGTGTATTTCAAATAAATTTATACTTTTTGATACTAATATAGTGTGGTCCATTAGCGCCGTTTACTTTTGTGTATACGTTTTTGTCTTTTTTAAGGGCTGAGTATCCCTCATAAACGGCAGCTGGGACCAACACTAGTGCCCTGTGCTTGGTTATATCCTACTGGTTTCTTGTTAATTAAATAGCTGCCCCGGGTGTCCTCAGTAGTATAGGTATGGGTGGAAAGAAAGCCGACAACAAAATGACTCGCATGGTGGCGAGATAACATGAATCATGTTATCTCACCGCCGTGCGAGTATACTGACCTGGTCATTGAGCTCAGCTGCTTGTAGTTGCATGCTTATGCAATCACTGGCATAACAAATTAATATTTTTTTTATATATTTTAGCAGCTGCGTTCCGATCACTGTGGCCAGCAGTGATCAGGCAGCCTGCGGCACCCCCCATCTGCACCTGAAGGTAGTACAGAGTCCCACTCAGTGACTGCAGAGAGGACCGCCGCTACATCCACTCCCCACCCGGCAGCTGCACAGATGGTGGACCTCCGCAGCAAGCAGCTGCACAGCGGATGCAGACCTCCATTCCCACCTTCCCCACCTGGTGAGTGCACTGCTGATGACCCCCTGCAACCCTCTCCCCACCCGCCAGATGGGAGACCCCCTGTCACCCCCCTCCCTGCCTCTATCTCCCCAGGCCCCACAGGCCGCAGAATAGACGCTGTATGCATGCGGCTATTCTGCAGCCTGAGGGGCAGGGGACATAGCCAGCAGCTCAGAGAGCCACTAGCAATGCCCCCACAGTGGCAAAAATTGGCGTGACCTCGCTGAAATAGGCCACACCCCATATTGATAGGCCACACACCCCGGCGCGCAACTGTTACCCCCCCCTTAGGGCTGATTCAAATATTTCCCGGGCTGGTTTTAATTCCCAATCCGCCCCTGTCTGCAAGTCCAAAATTAACTACAAAGCAAACTGATCTGGCCGTCTATAATCACTCCAGGCCTAATGTTTATTTTATTAATACACTAGCTGACCCCCCCGGCGTTGCCCGGGAAAACCTTGGGGTTTTTTTATTTCCAAAATTGCTGAAAAATGTCATCTTACAATATGCTGTGCCAAAGACCTAAGATTGTAATTTGTTATAGATTCCACCATAATGTTAGAATGTGTTTGCATTGATACTCAATGATGGCAATGAAATCAGGTGTGGTGTTGTTGTTTGCAACACAACGCTCCTGAGTTGATAACTTGTATGTGTTGATGAATTCCACATCCACTCCTGAGATTTAGCACCTACTGTATGACATATCCTCCAACATCTGAGGGTCAGAAATTGGTACAAAATCAGAAAGGGACGTGGCCACACCTCCATTTCTATACTTTCAATGGTACAGTTTCTAGGGTGTGTAATTATAAGCGCTGAGTGCGTGGAGACCGGGGTGGGCATTACTTACCGTGCCATAATTAATTAAAAATTCACCGCTCCCTGCCAGTGCCGCTCCCCTCACCGATCCTGCCTGCAACAGTCTCTGAGGTCTGGAGATCTGTAAAGCACATGCACCGGGCATCTCTACCAAACAGTGGGGCAGCCACTGAGTGTGGGAGCAGGTCCGCAGGCCTGGCCACATGACATCATGACACGATGCACGCTAACCGCACCACTGCAATGCACCACTGGGAATGGGTGCAATGGGCCAAATTCTTCCCTACACCCACCGGGCCAATACAGCGATCAAGCCATCGCAATCATAAATGGGTGCATCGATAAGGTTTGGAGTGTAATAATTTCAAGAATAAGACTGAGATAAAGATTTGCCATGTTAAAGTTTACAATTTACTCGATAAATTGTGAAAAAATATATACGTGTACATCGAAGTACAATTAAAAAATGACAGTAGGATTATAAAATAAGTTCTGATTCAAACTGATAATTGTTTGGATGGGAGTGGGTTTCGAAACAAATCTATAGGTGGGGGGGTATGGATATTGTGGGCATAATTGGTGTTTGGTACACCTACAGGGGGTCCTCAATTGATGGGATTTTCAGTACAGTGTCACGGTCACAGTGTCACCATAGCGGGATTCCCAATTGGGGTCCAGGTGGTCTTTTAGGGACCCTTTACAATCCCGTATGTCTCTCCTCCTTGAGCCTACGGTCTCCCTTAATGAAAAGTCAATCACTCAGGGAGACCGTAGGCTCCAGGAGAAGAGACCAACGGGATTGTAAAGGGACCCCTAAAAGACCACCTGAACCCCAATTGGAAATACCCCTATGTTGACACCGAAGTGAAAAATTTCTCATCAACTGGGGACCCCCTGTGGGTGTATAAAACACTAATTTTGCCCACAATATCCATACCCCCTCCACCTATAGATTTGTTTCGCAACCCACCCCATCCAAACAATTATCAGTGTGAATCAGAATTTATTTTTTAATTCTACTTTCATTTCTTGATTGTACTTCTATGTACACATATTTATTTCACGATTTATTGAGTAAATTGTACACTATAACGTGACAAATCTTCATCTCAGTCTTATTCTTCAACTCATGCCCATCGACCAAACATTATCTATGAACCAAAAGAGTCTGGGAAACCCTTAAGGCAGAGCAGTGCCTAACATCCAACTGACTAACAGGGTGAGTGCAGTGTACCCACTTTGTATTGATCAACAGGTGCATTGGCCAGGACAAAGATTTCTCAGTGCAACTGGCCGGGGTGCGCAGAGATGGATATGGGGAAAAAAGATTTTTTTTTAATGTGTTTGTGTGTGTTACTGTTTTTGTGTGTGTGTTGTAGTGTATGTGGTTGTGTGTGTTGTGTTGTATGTATCTGTCCAATGCGTAAGTGTGTGAGGTGTGCTATGTATATACAGTATGTGTATGTGTGTGTTGTGCATTTGTGTATCTGTGCAGTGTTTAAGTATGTGTTTTGTGTGTTGTACTGTTTTTTGGGTGTGTGTGTGTGTGGTGAATGTGGGTGTGTGTTGTGCTGTTAGAGGTATGTTATGTGTGTGTTGTGTGTATCTGCCCAATGTGTAAGTGTGTTACGTATAAATGTGTGTGTGTGTGTAGTGTGCTGTGTGTATCTGTGCAATGTTTGTGTGTGTTCTTTGTATTGTACTGTTTTTGGGTGCGTGTTGTAGTGAATGTGGGTGTGTGTTGTACCATGAGTGGTGTGTTATGTGTGTGTGTTGTGTTATGTGTATCTGCTGAATGTGAGGTGCGCTACATATATATGTGCGTGTAGTGTGCTGTGCGTTTCCTGACAATGCTTAAGTGTGTGTGTTCTGTGTGTTTCTGTATCTGCACAATGTTTAAGTGTGTGTGTTCTGTGTGTTTGTTGTACTGTTTTTGGGTGTGTGTTGTAGTGTATATGGGTTTGTGGTGTGTTATGTGTGTGTTTTGTTGTGTGTATCTGTCCAATGTGTAAGTGTGTGAGGTGCGCTACCTATATATATATGTGTGTTGTGTGCATATGTGGTGTACTGTGTGTGTGTGTGTGTGTGTGTGTGCGTGTACAATGTGTACGTGTGTGTGTGATGTGTGGTCTATGTATATCCTCAGTTATTCCTAATAATTGTTTAAAGCCTTCACCATAATGTTAGAATGTGTCATTCATACTCAATGACAGCAATTATATCAGGTGTGGAGTTGTTCCTTCGACTACAGTTTCCCCGATCGTCAATCTTTTTCCCCAGATCATCAATGAAGGCAAATTTAAACTTGGTGTTTTTTTAAATTTCTAAGTGAAATTTCCCAAAAACGGCTTCGAGGTGCACACCACCAGGTCCAGAGGTACCTTGTTGCCAAATTTGGCAGCGCTGAGTGCCACGGTGTACCCGCAATGCAACGGACACGCACACACACACACAGACTCTTCAACTTATTATATAGATATTTTTTAAACAAAAAAACTCCACTTAACGATGCGCTAGTATTAGTGGGCTGGTGCCAAAATCTATATATGTTGTGTTATCAGGCTTCGCAGTTATAGCTATCACAGTTATAACCCATATGATATGGAGGAAGAATCCCACCACAAAAAATGCACTGTTCATTAAGCTGACTCTGTTGGATAATCTTCTGGCTTGTTGGAATTCCCCGCGTCTCACAGAGACCCATACCTAGAGAGAGAGAAGAGATACACGTTCATTATACAGGGATTATATCACAGCTGCTGGTACTATGATAATATATAATTCCAGCACTACAGAAGGAGGACTGCGAGCACCCATATACTGTAGCATCCTCCCTTAATGCTAAGGTATCTGTATATATGGCCTTCTGTATTATACCCTGTTGTGGACTATTACAGACATTGGGAGATTTTGGGGACAGCAGGGGTGCAGGTAACTACAATGTTATATTTAATGTATTTATTATTTTATTTTTCTATGTTCTATGGTTCCATATTTTGGATGTAAATATTGTCTAACTAGGTGATTCATCGCGCCCTACGGGCGCTCTTCACACCGTCGTAAGGGGCTGCGCCCCCTTAATTTGTGAACATTTGTATATGAGAAATATGGTTAGAATTGTATGTAAGATGCCCTGTATTGCAACTTGAGTTATAGGTGAAATGTGTTAAATAGAGAGCATATGATTTGGAAGGGGGTGTGTATTGTTTTGTTTAATTAAAAAGCGGTTACAGAGTAAGATGTACATTGATAGTGTGGATGGTACAGTGACATTTGTGGGTGTGGGGGGGGGCTGTGTGTGCATGTTGTTTAGGTGTGTGTGTGTGCAATAGTATAGTAGGGTGTTTTTGAGTCAGCGGCTCCCCACTGGCGGAGGTAACGACACAGGAAAACAGGAGGCTGGGTAGTGATAGGGGTGTGTGGACATAAGGGGGACTAAAGAGGAGGGTGGGAGATACTGTGCAGCTTCTGCCAGTGGGTGAGGGTCCAGTGTGGCAGTACAGGAGTACAGGATGTGGCCCTGAGTCAGTGTCTCCTCCTACTGGGTGGGAGTTAGGGTACATGAGAGCAGGAGGCTGGGCTATGAGGCATGATAGGGGCATGTGGGCAAAACAGCGTCAGCGACTCCCCAGTGGTGGAAGTTACGGTTCAGGAGAGCAGGAAGCTGGGTAGTGATAGGGGTGTGTGAGTATACGGGGGACTAAAGAGGGGCTTAGGGGTGCCGTGAATTGTGGGAGGGGCGTGGAGGGTGCTGTGAATCAAGGGAGGGAGGGGGCGCAGGTGTCCACGGATCGAGGGAGAGGGCGGGGGTCCGCAAAGCGTGGGAGGGGGCATGAATTGCGGGAGGGGGGGTTGCAAATTGCGGGAGGGGGGTGTGTGCGGGGGGTGACGTGAATCGTGGGAGGGGGTGCGCGGGGGGTCCGTGAATTGCAGGAGGGGGGGCACGGGGCGCGATAAATCACCTAGTTGGTTATATATTCTTGTAGAAGGATGGTAGGATGTTGCTGTCATTCAGAATGCATTTACATAAACAGTAATAGTAGCAGTAAAAGATCTGACTTAAAACACCTACAGTAAAACAGAACAGGTGTTCAGGGGCGGATTGGACCACCGGGAAACCGGGCCATTTCCCGGTGGGCCGGCCCCTAATAGTCACTAAAAGGCCGCTCACCCCATTGGCTGGGCCGCAGACCGCCATCTCTGCGGTTAACGGGCGGCCGTGGCCGCAGCACTGTGCCCCAAACAAATATGGCTGCGGGCAGCCTCGGCTATTACAGAAATAAAAATGGCCGCGGGAGTGCTGGTGCGCATGTGCGACCGCACGCAGCTGCTCCCGCGGTTCTGTGTGTGGCAAGCACTCACTGTGAGGATGGTTGCGCAGGGAGGCTCTCTCCCTGCTGTACATCCCCGGCCGCTTCTGTCCTCAGACTCTGTAGCTGCCGGCTGCCAGTACACTGTCACACTACATTAGAGGCAGCAGCGCCGGCAGCACAGAGCTCTCTCCCTGACTTCCAACCCACTTTCATGTGTCATCAGTCATGACAGCAGGGACTGGAAAGGGGGCGGAGCAACACGGAGTTGAGGGGCGGGGCTACACGAGTGGAAGGGGGCGGAGCTACACGGGAGCACACATCTAATGAAAGGAAGAAGTAGATGAAGTGCCAGCCAGCTTGATTTTAAGGTAACTAAAGTGTGAGAGAGAGGTTCATACTGTGAGACATATGTATAATGGACATCACGGTGTGGGGCATATGTATAATTGACATCACGGTGTGCGGCATATGTATAATGGACATCACGGTGTGGGCATATGTATAATGGGCATCACGGTGTGTGTCATGTATAATGGACATCACGGTGTGCGGCATATGTATAATGGGCATCACGGTGTGGGGCATATGTATAATGGACATCACGGTGTGAGGCATATGTATAATGGGCATCATGTGTGTGTGGCATATGTATAATGGGCATCACGGTGTGCGGCACAAGTATAATGGGCATCACGGTGTGCGGCATATGTATAATGGCATCAGGGTGTGCGGCATATGTATAATGGGCATCACGGTGTGCGACATATGTATAATGGCATCAGGGTGTGCGGCATATGTATAATGGCATCAGGGTGTGCGGCATATGTATAATGGCATCACGGTGTGTGGCATATGTATAATGGAGTATCACGGTGTGTGGCATATGTATAATGGGCATCAGGGTGTGCGGCACAAGTATAATGGGCATCACGGTGTGCGGCATATGTATAATGGCATCAGGGTGTGCGGTATATGTATAATGGGCATCACGGTGTGAGGCATATGTGTAATGGGCATCACGGTGTGTGGCATATGTATAATGGGCATCACGGTGTGTGGCATATGTATAATGGGCATCACGGTGTGAGGCATATGTATAATGGCATCATGGTGTGTGGCATATGTATAATGGGCATCACGGTGTGCGGCATATGTATAATGGCATCAGGGTGTGCGGCATATGTATAATGGGCGTCACGGTGTGAGGCATATGTATAATGGGCATCACGGTGTGAGGCATATGTATAATGGGCATCACGGTGTGCGGCATATGTATAATGGGCATCACGGTGTGCGGCATATGTATAATGGGCATCACGGTGTGCGGCATATGTATAATGGCATCAGGGTGTGCGGCATATGTATAATGGCATCAGGGTGTGCGGCATATCTATAATGGGCATCAGGGTGTGCGGCATATGTATAATGGGCATCACGGTGTGCGGCATATGTATAATGGCATCAGGATGTGTGGCATATGTATAATGGCCATCACGGTGTATGGCATATCTATAATGGGCATCACTGTCTCCTCCACCACTTTGTGACTCCCCTCCCTGCATCCCCTGCCACTCTGCATCCCCCTCCTACCCTGCATCCTGTGCCACCATGCCCCCTCACACTCTGCGTCCTGTGCCACCCTGTGTAAGTCCTCACTCCCTTCGTTCTCAGCCACTCTGCATCTCCCCTCCCAGCATTCTACGGCACCCTCCATCCCCCCCTCCCTCCCTGCATCCTCTTCCACCCTGCCACTCTACTGTGTTGGGAGACCCCCTGTCACCCCCCCCCCCCCCATCTCTATCTCCCCAGCCCCACAGGCTGTAGAATAAACGCTGTACGCATGCGCCTATTCTGCAGCCTGAGGGGCTGGGGACATAGCCAGCAGCTAAGAGAGCCACTAGCCATGCCCTCACAGCGGCAAAAATTGGGCGTGGCCTTGTTGGAATAGGCCACACCCCCATATTGATAGGCCACACCCCCTAAAAATTCGGGCGCGCCTCCGGCGCGCAACAACACTTCCCCCCCCCCCTCTTAGGGCTGCTTCAAGATTTTTCCCGGGCTGGTTTTAATTCCCAATCCGCCCCTGCAGGTGTTATATATTATACAAAGAATTGGTTGATGATGTGTAGGTTGACGTGCACATAGTTGTCACTGTAAAAAAAATGCTACAAGAAAATAATCGACACAGAAAGGTCAACACATGTAAATGTTGACATAAGTGTGGCACTTCATTGGTGTCCATGTCGACACATGAGAATGAATATGAAAACATTCAAAAAAGAAAAATAAATCTTCAAAAACTCATGTCAACCTTTTTCATTGTTGACCATAGCCATGTCAGTGTTTTGCATGTGCCATTTAATCGTGGGGTTGCCGTGAATGGGGAGGGGAGGGAGACATTGCTCTGTTTCTGGACTTTCTTCTTAATTTATGGATTACCATCACCTGTGCTTAAACACCTTTCTTATCAATTACCCTGTTTAAAACAGGTGATGACAATCATAAATTAAGATGGAAGTCCACAAACAGAGCATTTTGTCCCTCCTGGAGAGGGTCATGTTGGGAGGTATGGGGGTGTGGGGCGCTCAGCTGGTGTGTCTGGTGAGTAGCTGTGTCTTTGCTGTGTAACATGGAGAGGCAGAGGGTGTCTGGCACTGTGGGCTCACTGGGCTGGTTCTCTGTCCTGTGAGTCAGTCATGTGAGTCAGAGGCTCCACCCAGCGTTACAGCTTCAGGCACACTTTGAGTGACAGATGTAGCCAAATATATAAGAGATATCACAAATGTTTCTTCTGTCCCTTAGGCTAAGTAACGGGTCTCCTGTGCCCCAGAGGAAGTGTCTGATGGCACGGAGCAGGGGTACAGCACCATATTGGTGATCCCAGCAAGTTCTCATTCCCTCCGGAGGATGCCCCCTGCTTGTCCCTTCTGTGCAATTACATTGTATGATAATCATTATGTTGAGCAATATGTCGGCTTAGTATGAAGGAAAATAATAGTCATCATCATCGTAACAGTATCCGTATGCCAGTCAATAGGTCGACATCGAAAGGTTGACGTGCGCTAGGTCGACATTGACAAAAGGTCAACACAAGCAATAGGTCAACATGGCAAACATGGCAAACATGGCAAAAAAAACGAATGAAAAAAAATGTTTCCAATTTTTTTTTTTTTTTTACTTTGACATGTTACGATCCGTGTTGAAGCATGGTGACCGAGCCACGTGAGGGGACGCGCTACACTAATTGGACGTCCATGATGACAGGTGTCAACATTAACATGAAAAACTATGAGAATCACATGTTGACCTTTTCCATGTTGTTTGGTGGTGTTGACCTTTTATTAATGTCAACCTATTTGACTGTCGACCTAGACACTGTCGACTGTCAGCAGAGTGGGCGGAATTAGGTCCTATATACTGAAAATAAGGGAAACTCATTGACACCGGGAGCTGGTGTAATGTATGATATTCTACAATGACAGGTTCCGTACGTTATTGACTCAAGAGATAACATGACACATAAGGTACCGTTCCTCCTGCCCAAATGTGCTAGTGGCCATCACATCAATAATTTGATGTCAGGGTTTGATGCCCATCCCTAGCCCAGAGGTGTGTTTGGAAAGGCGAGACCACTCAAATCCTTATATATCTGCCACCCTGGCTGCAATAAGCTCAGCGAGCCCCATTTCATGTGGTTGGTTCTAGTTTTAAAAATAATGTTCCTAGTTTGCTGCCATATTATTATGACACATTTTTAACCTGATTCTGGTTGCTTGGAAGGGTCCGAATTTGGCGGTGTTCCAATGGGGGAGTCTGGGCATGTGCCATTATGGTGCCTTTGGCGACCATTGAGTACATGGCTGTGATAGCTGTACCAGCAGCATCTCACAAATGCCAACTCATTCCCAGGCAGGCTACAATGGGTATCAGCGGTTTCAGTTAGAGGGACATTATTGTACAATATGTTACCCCACTTAGACTCTCCTGGGAATTTATGATATGTGACAAAGCCACCAATATTGTGTGGGCATTACATCTGGGCAAATTCCAGCACATCCCATGTTTTTCTCACACAATTCATTTTGAGGTGCAGAATTTTTTTTTAAATGACAGGGGCATGCAGGAGATGCTGCCAGTTGCCCGAAAAAATTCAAGCCATTTTTGACATTCATCAACTGCATGTGAAAGACTGGAGCCCCAGCAAACACTCTTGAACTTGCCCTACCATCACCTGAAGCAAGAGGTAGTAACAAGGTGGAATTCTACCCTTTATATGCTTCAAAAGGCCATTTAAGCATACACTTCCACAGTGATGTAGGTTCGTCTCAGGTGCCTGGAGGCAAGTTGTATATTGGTGCAAAGTGTATGACTTTATGATACTCATGTGTGTGAGCTACACACAGTGAGTATTTACTTGAGCAGGTCAGTTTATTGTGCGTTACTTTCCCAGGATTTGTGCGATTTTTAAAGGGCTATGTCGGAAGCATCAAATTTCTTTGATGAGGCATCTTTAAGTGAGGCTGAACATATCCAGGTGGGCCTCACTGATGACGCGGTTGATAGGGTCTTGTTTGGTCAGTCAGATTTTGATGAACTACCAGCAGAAACCACTAGTGACCTCTTCTTTAAGTTAAATCATCTTAGAAGGCGTGAGGTGGATCAGGCTCTTCATGGGCAATTTTTGAGCGAATACTATCATAAGAAGAGGATCCCTAGGGGTTTTGGAATTAATAACGTTCTGACAATCGGTCGTAAGAACTCAGCGTTCTGTATAAAATGGTGCAGAGTGCTAAATAAATGTTCATCAGACCTTATGGTTTTAGTTATTGAGGAAATAGGCAGTGAGCTTAAAAAAGTGAAATCAAGGAATTTGAAAAAATGTATTACCAGATGACTAATCAAGGACAAATAAAGTGATTGGTTGAAGAGATTGCAAGAACAAATTGATAAATATCGGTCTGATTCACTGGCATGTGAAACGAAAAAGTGGGATACGGTGGAAGCTGATTACCAGCAACACTCTGTATATCGTTGGCTCAGCGGAGATTCCTTTGATTATAGACGTAGATACAGAAGCTACTTTCGTGCCAGAAATCAGGGTCCTAGAGACACTGATTCCTCACCAGAGTCTGATAGCTCTGGTAGATAGCCCCTATTAGGACATCCTTCCTCATCTTTTTTAGGATAGGACGTGCAGCCCAGATGGGCAAAACAACACGCGGTGGGAGACCGCAACCGCGGAGGGGGAGATTCAAAAGGAGGCAGAGGGAGGGGCAGGGGAAATTATTTTTGAATCTGTCCGACTATAGGTTATCTACACCTGAGGAGTCCTTGTTGATGTATATGTGTACATAATTCAGTGGAATTAATGTGACTATTGAAAAATTATTTTCT
Organism: Crinia signifera; assembly: GCF_055691185.1. Lineage (NCBI taxonomy): Eukaryota > Metazoa > Chordata > Amphibia > Anura > Myobatrachidae > Crinia > Crinia signifera. Next base: position 8,377,238 of record NC_139226.1, read on the forward strand.
TGACATATTTTCCATCACAGTATAAACTCTTTCCTGCTTCTTTTTTGTTTGTTGATCTTTCTTTTTCTTACCTGTGGGGATTCTTTCAAGTTGCACTTAAGGGTAGAGTGCACCGCTCATCGCCCACCAATACTGAAAAGCAAGTGGGAGAAAGCAGCGTGCACAGACACCCAAGAGTGCGACATATCTGCCCTTAAATCTGCACACTTTCAGGGTACAAACCTCATTGATTGAGGTTAGACTTCCCTGCAAGGGCACTGCCAACCAGGGAGTCACCCACTCTAACACTGAGAGATTGAATACTCTAACTTTTTTCACACCCAAATCTGCAACTGTCACACGGACAGACCCGCTCAATTGTAAGGACTGGTAGAGCCAGCCCGGTGAGAGCAATCAGCAGCAGTCACCGTGGTAACAAACAAACTGCAGGGGTGTACTGACACGAGTTTGTTCTACCTTTCACCTCTTTTTTCTTTTGTTACACATACCAACTATTGGTTACATAGAAATCACTCTCTCAAGAAAAACTTATTTACTTTTCTACTTTTGAATACTACTTTAGTAGAAGGGATCCCCGCTCTCATCTTTTCAAAAATAATGGTAAGAGAAAAGGCCTGATAAGCATCTGATAAATAATTATTATCGGTGTAAAATAAGTAATAATTAAATATTCGCGGTCCACTCCATATACTGTGGTACCTCTTTTTTGCGTGATTGGCAGCTCCCAATCAGAACTTTTTCCAGATTGGTAAGCCCCGTATTGACTAAGACCAATTCACAATAATTTCAGAACTTTCATTAAATAGAGTTTTCAACAAAAAATTTTTTTGTGTGTTCGTCCTGTTATGTCATTGGGAAAAAAAACTTTTTTAATGAATACATGATTAAACGTTAAGTTTTAAATTCAAAGCGTGCCCCCCAAAAAAGAGAGTACTTTCTCTTTTCTCTTGTTTGCATCACATATTACTCTCAGGGGAGCACCTCCACAACATTTATTAGTGCAGAGGCACGTGATATATCAAAATAGTGGATCATCATATACATCACATATATATTGTACTCTAAACTATATGTGGTACTAGTGCACAGGTTATCAGTCCCAATACCCCCTTCCCCACTTTGGAGTCCTTGTTGGTGAAAGGTTTAAGTTTTGTTCCGCCTTGTAAATTTATTTCGACTGATTGATCCATCAATCATTACAAAATGGGTCGCAAACTCTGTCTTAAATCGATTTTTTTCTAATAAAGGTGACTGTCCCTTCAACAGTTCAACTCTACCCTTAATTAAACCAAGCACATTTGATCCCCTAGTCAACTAGTGCAAGCTTGAAAACTTTTTTTAAAGTGGTTGATAACAAGGTTAAGAATTAACAAAAGGGGATAATTGGAGACCTTGCGCTATGTCACAATCTGTCTAGGTGCACAGGTAGCTGAGGAACATGTGTATGGACAGTTAATAATGGGTCATGGAGCAGATATTATAAGAACACAGGAAATTTATTTTGGAAGTGCAAAAAGTACAATTGTGCCCTGCAGTGTAGCAGAAAAAAGGTTTGAAACAAACAACAACAAAAAAAAAACGTGGGGGGTGGGGGGAGAAAAAGTGAACACCGCTGCACCTGAATAGGTGTCTGCGGTCTGTCTGGTCCATCTAAAGGTATGAAAAAATGGGGGGGAAAAGAGATGTGCGTGTTACAATCTCCGGATTCCAAAGTATTGTATTGTTCTTTTTATGTCTGCCTGTGTGATCAAAGGGTGAAAGTCCGGGGGAAGGGTCTGGGGGGATAAGTCTCAAGGAAGAATGCCGATGGTGCCTCAGTGTCACCAGGGGCTGGCGTCCCTTCACCTGCATACCTCTAACCTTAAGGTGGCCATACATCTACAGATCGATAGTCAGATTGAGCTGGTTGGAACAAAAACCTGGTAATGGATGAGTGACAGTTTTTGGCAGTTTTCCTGCATTACAAAGCAGATGGTCAACTGTCATTTACTCTCATCCATTACCAGATTTTTGTTCCAACCAGCCCAATCTGACAATCGTTCTGTAGATGTATGGCCACCCTTAGCTTTCTCTCCGACTGTCCCTCATTGTATCACTTGGTGCGCGCCTGCAGGTCTCTGCAGGACGCTGTCTGTTCCTCACGCCTCTTCTTCACTGACAGCCGCTACTTCCGGTTTCCGTTTCACAGCATCAGCCGGGAGCGTGGTGTCAGTGGAGTGGCCATTTTGGATGTGGGAAGAATGCCCTTAGTTGAGATATAAGCCTTGTGTTTGCATATGAAGGGTCGATGGCCATCTTGGTTACGGGAAAATTGCCCTTACATGTACATGTTTTGAACTGGATTAATGAGGTTTAGGAAAGGGATTGGAAGAAGAAATGGATGAACTTGTAAGTATTTTTCTAAGACATGCCAATATTCTGCACCTCATTATCGATTTTTAAGCCCCTTGGGGTCAAGGTTTTTAATGTGTACATCCATCTAAGTTCCTCTTTATTGATGGTTTTGATATAGTCCCCCCTCTCCAATTTTTGTTGACTAACTTGATCCCTATGATGGATAATGCTTTGGGATTGCTTCCATGCTTGTCTTTAAAGTGTTGTGACAAACTATGTGCCTCCATTCCGTTAGAGATATTCCTAATGTGTTCTGCAGAACGTACTCTCAGTTTTCTAATAGTATGGCCCACATATTGCAAGCCGCATGGGCAAGTCGCCAGGTATATCACGCCCGTGCTGTTGCAAGTAATGTGGTCTGTAATTCTAAAAGACTCGCCTGTGACTGTAGATGTGAATGTGTCAATTTTTCTTATGGATTTATTTCCTTTGGTACAGTATTTACAGGTTCCACAATGGTAGATCCATAAGAAAAATTGGTACTTGTGAGTTATCCGGGCTGCCAATTTCTAAATCGGGTCGGATCGGGCACATCGCATCGCATCGCATGCGACCATCGGATGCGATGCGATGCGATGCGATGACCCGATTTTTCCATAGGAATCAATGTTAAAATGGACTGAGTCCATTTTAACATGGAATTCAATGGGAAAAAGGGGTCCTTTTCATACCCCTACTATCCAAGTGGGCATGGAGTTGGATATAAACCTGTGGCGAGCGTAGCGAGCCACCGAGCCCGAAGCGTGGCGAGCGGACACAGAATACCGTCCCCTCGCGGGGCTCGCTTCGCTCGCCACGCTTCGGGCTCGGTGGCTCGCTACGGTCGCCACAGGTTTATATCCAACTCCATGCCCACTTGGATAGTAGGGGTATGAAAAGGACCCCTTTTCCCCATTGAATTCCATGTTAAAATGGACTCAGTCAATTTTAACATTGATTCCTATGGAAAAATCGGGTCATCGCATCCGATGATCGCATGCGATGCGATGCGATGCGATATCGCATCGCATCGCATCTGATTGTATGCCTTAACTTAAGGCATACAATCAAAAAATCGGCAGCCCAGATAACTCACAAGTACCGAAAAATTGACACATTCACATCTACAGTCACAGGCGAGTCTTTTAGAATTACAGACCACATTACTTGCAACAGCACGTTTTTTTTTTGTTGTTGTTTGTTTCAAACCTTTTTCATGCTACACTGCAGGGCACAATTGTACTTTTTGCACTTCCAAAATAAATTTCCTATGTTCTTATAATATCTGCTCCATGACCCATTATTAACTGTCCATACACAGTCGGTGTGCACCTAGACAGATTGTGACATAGCGCAGGTCTCCAATTACACCCTTTTGGTATATCTTGTCCTAAGAGGGCGGCCTCCCTCTTATTGGAGCCCCGCAGCTGAACCCACAACACCCTCAGAGAGCGCCAAACCCCCCCCCCCAATTCTTCAAGGTTAAGAATTTTGATAGGGGTAAGGTTTTTGACAATCTTGCACAGGATGAACATAAGGCCTTGAACACTCTTAAAACAACAAATCAATTGTGATAAGGAATTGCAGAATTTTGTTAATTACAGTATGACCGTGAAGTCAGACGGCAGCAATTAGATGCAGATACCAACTGGTTAGGTTCAACCCCATGAGTGATATTAAAAAGCAAATTGATTCTGCTTTATTGATGGCTTTGCATACTGTATGGGATGGATTGATGAGAATTTGCTAAAATTATTACAAGTAATTACTACCCTAGGTGCTCTATTTTTTACGCTCTACCAAAAGAACATAAGTTGCTCACGGACCCTCCAGGAAGACCCATAATTTCAGCGTGTGGGTCGTTGTTGCAACCCTTGGCCCAGTTTGTAGATTACTACTTGCAGCTTTGTGTACAGGCTGTGGGGAGCTACATCAAGGATACAGGTCATTTCCTGGAGGGCCTCAGCGACTTAGTGAACTTACCTGAGGATTGTATCCTAGCCTCACTTGACGTATCCTCACTGTATATGGTTATACCGCATGAAGGTGGGATACAGGCGTTGAGGGAAGCATTGGTCAAAGGCCCATATGAAGGTCCGCCTATTGAATTCATCTGTCAACTTGTTAAGTTGGTCTTAACCAAAAATCACTTTATGTACCATGGCGGTTACTACATGAAGCTAGCTGGAACCACCATGGGTTCAAATTTGGCGCCAGGTTTCACAAATTTGTATATGGCAGCATAGGAGACGACGCATATCCTGGGAAAGTACAGTACAAACATCCTCTATTTTAAAAGATGTATATATGATTTGTTCATTGTATGGAGGGGATCTGATGTATCATTCCATGAGATGGTACATCAACTTAATACATTGGACTGTCCCATTCGCTTCACTGCATATGTTGATCGATATAGCATGAATTTTTTGGATGTGACAGTTTTAAACAAGGGTACCCACCTTGATTATACCCTATATTGAAAATCAATGGACAGGAACACCCTGTTATGGGCTTCCAGTCATCACCCCAATAATCTGAAGTCAAAGCTTCTCATATCACAAATGTTAAGGGTTATCAGGAGTAACTCTGTTCCAGATGTAGCGGAGGAACAGCTGTTTGACTGCTATGAGAGATTCCGGGAGCATGGTTACATAGAAAGAGACATTCAAAACAGTCTCAAGAGAGCAAGACAGATTTATCAGACACCAACAGTAAAAACAAAAGCTCTACTAACCGCATGACAGTGGTGACTAACTGTGACACCAAGCTAAGAAAAAGTGGAAAGTGCCATTAGAGGACAATGGCACATTTTGGACACTGATCCAGCATTCAAAAGTGTTAACATGGAACCCTCCCTGATTTGAGTCAAACGGGGTAAGAATTTGAAGGATATTTTGCTGAGGCCAGATGTGGCACCTATCCCTAAGAGCGATAAAAGATGGTTATCGGCCAAACCAGGGTGCTATAAATGTCCGAGTTGCACCACTTGTAGAGGGATGATCAGTGGTTCTCCTTTTCATCACCCACACACATGGAGAAAAATCTCTATATGACAACATCTGACATGCCAAATGGACCATGTGATATATTTCTTGAGATGCCCCTGTGGGCTGTTTTATGTGGGTAAGACTATTTGTACATTCCGTGAGAGGATGAACCAGCACCGGTCATCAATTCGGCTGGCACAGACAAACCGGTGGCAGCTCATTTTTTGAGATATAAGCATCAGATTGCCACCCTTAATTGTATGATCATCGATTGTGTCCCTCCATTGATGCGAGGTGGTGAACGAGGACAGATACTGCTGCGTAAAGAAGCTAAATGGATTTTACAACTTGATACTGTGGCCCTGAGGGGCTTAAATGAGAATAATTCTCTATCTGTTTTCCTCTTATTACCCCTTTATGATGTAATGAGTGGATGTTCTGGGCTGCTCTTATATTTAACATATTTAACAATTGAAACCTTTTTTTGTTTTTCACATTTTTTTGTTTTTCACATTTTAAATTTTTCACATTTTTTTAATTTTAATTCATTTTTTTGTCACTCTGTATATCTTTGTTGTATACCTGGTTTGTAAGTGCCTGGCATGAGCTTGGATAAGTCAGCAATGAGTACCAGTTTTTGGAATAATTCGGATAAGGGATGCCCAGATACGGGATACTCAATCTGTATTGCATCACGCTGCTGATTTTTTTTTAGGCTGTACTGACTAACTGTACTACTCTCCATCCTTTCAGGCATAGGTGACAAATTATGTTTTTGCTGGTGGGTGCTCAAGCCAAAAATATAGGGGAGTGGCTTCATGGGAAATGGGCGTGGCCACAAAATAATACTGATTTATATTACACAGCACAGTTGTCTCCAATATTTAAATTGTGCCAAATACATAAATGCCCCCACAGTGCCAAATACATAAATGCCCCCACAGTGCCAAATACATAAAAGCCCCCACAGTGCAGGTACAAAAATCCCCTCCCACAGTGCCAAATATATAAATGCCCCCACAGTGCCAAATACATAAATGCCCCCACAGTGCAGGTACAAACCCCCCCCCCCCCACTGTGCCAAATACATAAATGCCCCCACAGTGCCAAATACATAAATGCCCAAACAGTGCAAGTACAACCCCCCCCCACAGTGCCAACTCCATAAATGCCCACACAGTGCAGGTACAAAACCCCCCCCCCCACAGTGCCAAATACATAAATGCCCACACAGTGCAGGTACAAACCCCCCCCCCCCCCCCACAGTGGCAAATACATAAATGCCCTCACAGTGCAGGTACAACCCCCCCCCCCCAGTGCCAAATACATAAATGCCCTCACAGTGCAGGTACAACCCCCCCCCCCCCCCCACAGTGCCAAATACATAAATGCCCACACAGTGCAGGTACAACCCCCCCCCCCACCACCACCACCACAGTGCCAAATACATAACTGCCCACACAGTGCAGGTACAACCCCCCCACAGTGCCAAATACATAAATGCCCCCACAGTGCCAAATACATAAATGCCCCACAGTGCAGGTACATAAATGCCCCCACAGTGCAGGTACATAAATGCCCCCACAGTGCAGGTACATAAATGCCCCCACAGTGCAGGTACATAAATGCCCCCACAGTGCCAGGTACATAAATGCCCCCACAGTGCCAGGTACATAAATGCCCCCACAGTGCCAAATACATAAATGCCCACACAGTGCAGGTACATAAATGCCCCCACAGTGCAGGAACATAAATGCCCCCACAGTACCTGTACCAGTAACAAGGGAGGGGGAGTGCAGTGGGACACGGGCGGGTGGGCAGCTGCTGAGTGGGTGGATGCTCATCAGTTTCCGTGGGTGCTCGGGCCCTCAAGCACCCACAGAATCGGCACCTATGCTTTCAGGTGAAAGTGTGGAGCTGCCACCTTAGAAGTTGAACAGCTGCTACCCCCGTTCAGTGCACCAAGGATTTCCCTGTTATCTTTAACTGAGACTCAGGTACCTAGAAACCCTAAACCCCCCCCCCTCCACTTGGCTGCAGATATTAGCATCTGCCAGAGAATGTTACATTTAAGCCAATTGCCTAATTACATTCCCTCTTTGGTCCCATCAGTTACAGAAAGGTTCAGGTACTGAAAATGTCATGATAGTCATGGTATCCTGACCATCGATGGCTGCATTATTCTGACCATGTTTGTAATGATGTTGAAAAGAGATTTTTAAAAAATATTTATTTTTACATAAAATCATATTGGATATATTTAACATAGGTATCCCTTATCTAATTCAATCATAAAAAAACTATTTCAGGAGCTATGAGGAAACTAATGATATTTCCCAGGAAAACAACAAGTAAAGGAAAAGATGGGTCATTCTGTTTCATTCGGACAGAGCCAAATTTGGCCTCGTCTTGATGGTTGGTGGCCAACATATGTGCACGTTTTTTTGTGGTCATGTGCAGGTCCACTGTGCGAATGGTTGCAGTGATTTACAATGTCGCCGGGCCTTTCCTTTCCCACAGAGCGGTGCAGGAAGGGGGGGGGGGTGGTGACACAGGTGCCGGCTGAAGTCACATGACAACAGCCGCCCGCCATGCCTTCAGCCCGGCACATGCAAATATAAATTAGTCTCCACTGACTTATCTTTGCAAGCCCAGGAGAAATCGTTCGATGGCCATTGACCGTCAAATTATTTTTTTGGCAGCGTACACATATGAGGGGTTGTGTCTTTGTGACCCATCCCCTTGCATGGTTGCGTGGGTAAGGGGGGGGGGGGCAGCGATTCGGCGAGAGTGCCATCTGGGACTCGTAAGCTGCGAGCTTTGCAACTTACCAAGTCAAGCAAGGTGTAATATGTGTGTCCCGCCTGCACATATGCTGATACTGATGTTGGACCATGTCCATGCTTATTCCCAAATGCGAGAAAGTCCTCAGCAGTGAAGAGGTGAAGGCCTATGCAATAAACACGGGATATGCCGGTGCTTTATTACTTACCCTGCAGCAGTATACAACAGAAACAATTCCAAAGATAGGATTACAGAAAATCAGAATTATGATGGAACAAGGCAAATAGTCCCTGATGGGTGGTGGAGAGCTGAACGTATTGCTGCGAGTATTCACCACGGCAGGTTCAGGGGGGGTTCCAGATGAGTGTAGTGGTGTTTCATTGTAAAATCCAGTGTCCATGTTAGGAGAATGTAATTTTGGATCAGGAGAAAATCCAGGTGGATTTGTTGGATCAGGAGAATATTCGGGTGGATTTGTTGGATCAGGAGAATATTCGGGTAGACAAGTTGGATCAGGAGAATATCCCGGTGGACCATATGGATCAGGAGAATATCCGGGTGGACATGGCGGATTAGGAGGATAATTGGTTAATGGCATCTGATTGGCCTCTTGCATTTCCATGTGAATGTTTGGATATAGACCTCCTTCCTCCTAGAGGCTGTATTGGAAAAAAAAATCCTCCGTTCTCGTCCAAACTTTAATCCTCTGTTGGACGCTGTGAAGATCTGTTACATATACTATGTGTTATATACAGTGACAGCAACGCTCCACCCTGTATAGGTGTCACCTGATGTACTGACAATGTCGTGCAACGCTTGTGACTGATGTTTTGACAGGAAGAAAATAGAAATTTAAAACTGGATCGGTAGGTTGCTGCATGAAAATACAGATACAGATATTTCCTCCTACAGATATGTCCTCTTTCACTCTTGCATGTGATGTGTTCACGCTGAAGACTAGAAGTTGCATTATAGCAAATAATCATGGGGGACTGCACACGCCCACAGGTAAAAATGGATAACAAGAGGGGGCAGCCGCATGGGGTAACAAACAGTGATCCTACTGCAGACCACTCATAGGGCTTTATTCAGATCTGATCTCAGTACAAATTTGTTTGGAAAATGGGCAAAACCATGTGCATTGCAGGTGGGGCAGATGTACTATGTGCAGAGAGAGTTAGATTTGTGTGAGTTATTTTGTTTCTGTGCAGGGTAAATACTGGCTGCATTATTTTTACAATGCAATTTAGATTTTAGTTTCAACACACCCCACCCAATTGTAACTCTCTCTGAACATATTACATCTGCCCCACCTGCAGTGCACATGGTTTTTCCCATTTTCCAAACTAATTTGTACAGCAATCAGATCTAAATAAAGACCATATCACAGAAAAGAGGCAATTATTATTAATATTAATAATGTGCCTGTACTTGTCAAATAATGCAGCATAGGGATTATACATATCTTATGTTAATGCAGTATATCTAATTGTATAACTACAGTATCAGCAGTTTGGCAAATTTGCATTCACCACATTTCAAGAGATGCAGATGTGTGAGGACTGAAAGAAACGGCCTCAGCGCATGGACTGGAGGTGTCATGGGAGATGATGCCTATGTGTGGAAAGTGACCTTTTTTTAGTATCTCATCCCTTATGCTGCAAATATATTGTTATATCTAAAGATGTACTGGTTCTGTCTTCTGAAACCCCACCATAATTTTAACTGTGAAGGGCTATGGGCTGCCTAGAACACTAAGAGGGCTGAGGGTTGAAGGCACTACTGTTGCACTACTGCTGTGATTGTGTCAGGCTGTGAAGGTTAGAGAAAATACTGAAATAAAACTTTCTAACAGTAGCCAGTGGACCAACATTAGTATAAATGCAGTGATCCAAAGCACAGTGATAAAAAAGGTACTTATTTCATGGCACGGTGCCTGCAATCAAGATTGTATCCATCGGGTCCAAAAAAATTGCGTCGATCGCATTGCATGCAACCAAATCGCATGCAATGCTATCGACGTGATTTTTACATTGGAATCAATGTGAAATGGCCCCCAGACCCCAATTTTCATTGTTTCCCAACCCTGATGGGTGAAATGCCCCCCCCCCCATTGTTAACGCGATCCCACGATCAACGCCAACCCAAAGCGTGGCAAGCGCAGCGAGCCCGCGAGGGGTGGCGGTACGCGTCCTCCGACCTTTTCATAACCCCACTATCCACATCGGCGTGGAGTCGATTTTATATAGTGTGGCGAGCGCAGCGTGCCCCACGAGGGGACGCACATTACTTCACAGGTATTACGCATCCCCTTGCGGGGCTCGCTGCGCTCGCCACGCTTCGGGCTCGGTGGCACGCTGCGCTCGCCACACTAAAATGGGGGTATGAAAAGGTCGGAGGACGCGTACCGCCGCCCCTCGCGGGCTCACTGCACTTGCCACGCTTTGGGTTGGCGTTCATTGTGGGGTGGCGTTAACAATGGGGGGAGGGGGGGCATTTGTCATGTCAAATACCCATAAGGGTGGGTATACAATAAAAAATTGGGTCTTTTGGCCCATTTAACATTGTTCCCTATGTAAAATCGCAGCCATCGCATCGGTCGCATCACATGCCTTAACTTAATGGACGCGATTTTTAAATTGTTGGGGAAAAGGCTAAAAATAGCCCTGAAATCGCGTTGGTCACGTCCATCCCTTAAGTTAAGGTATGCGATCACCTGCGACGGGCGCCGTGCTAGGAAATAAGTACCATAAAAAAATATGGTTCCATTGGTAAAAGCAGGAGCAGCAATCCAGTACTAGTACTGAAGCTGCTGCCAGTCATGATAGTATCCACTATAGTTGGTCCAAGGGGCACAAAGTTTAAGAAAGGGAACCTGAAATCTGAATATTTTGCTATACTAAATAAAAGATCACCTCTAATAATAATAAAAAAGGTTAACTCTCAAATAAATGTAAAATTGCAAACATATCATACATATCTGTGAGTGATGGTCCTGCTAGTACTACTGCTGTTTCATGTACAAGAAGAATACATTTAGCAGAAGCCTGGGCCAAACACAGTCAGGCATCTTTTTCTATAACCTTGTATACTGATGACCCTCTACCCTCTTGCTCTAGTAGAGGTTTCGGTACTTGTTTCCTAGCACGGCCACAACGATCTTAATCGCGGTCATCGGGGGTAAAATCGGGGCCATCGCGGGCATCGCGGCCGCTAAAAAATCGGGTGCGATGGGCCAGACGCGATGCCCGCGATTTTCCCATAGAGAGCAATGTTAAATGGCTCAATTTACCTGCGATGACCACGATTTCCCATAGGAAACAATGTTAAATGGCTCAATTTCCCCAAATTATCATAGGGAACAATGGGAAATGGGGCAAAAACACCCCTGAACATAAAAATGTCCCCCCCAAAAGTAGTTGACGCCACCCCGCCATCAACGTGAACCCGAAGCGTGGCGAGCGCAGCGAGCCCGCGAGGGGCGGCGGTACGCGTCCTCCGACCTTTTCATGCCCTACTATCCACTAGGGCGTGGAGTGAGAATAGAATAGTGTGGCGAGCGCAGCGAGGGGACGCGGATACCTTCACAGATATACGCGTCCCCTCGCGGGCTTCCCAGGTGTCCATGGCGACGCGGACACCTGGGAAGCCCGCGAAGGGACGCGTTTACCTGTGAAGGTATCCGCATCCGCTCGCCACGCTTCGGGCTCGGTGGCTCGCTGCGCTCGCCACACTATTCTATTCTCACTCCACGCCCTAGTGGATAGTAGGGCATGAAAAGGTCGGAGGACGCGTACCGCCGCCCCTTGTGGGCTCGCTGCGCTCGCCACGCTTCGGGTTCACGTTGATGGCGGGGTGGCGTCAAATACTTTTGGGGGGACATTTTTATGTTCAGGGGTGTTTTGGGGGGTTTCTGGCCCATTTACCATTGTTCTCTATGCTGATTTGGGTAAATTGATCCATTTAACATTGTTTCCTATGGGAAATCGTGGTCATCGCGGGTAAATTGAGGCATTTAACATTGTTCCCTATGGGGAAATCGCGGCCATCGCGGGTGGACCATTTAAGCATTTTTAGGTGCACACGACGCGACCGACCCGATTTTTCACTGTTTTCAATGCATTTCAATGGAAAAATCGGGGGCATCGCGTCGGTCGCGTCGCAGGCCACTAAAATTTACCCCCGATGGCCGCGATTGTGGCCGTGCTAGGAAACAAGTACCGAGGTTTCACTTTCCAGCTGTCAATGCAAGCTACAGTATATGTGAGTCTGAGCCTTACACCACCATTTCTGCGCCTACTGTAATATAGAGTTGAGCGCTACAAGTAAAAGATGTTGATATGGAAATTGAGGATGCTAGTGGGGAAGTTACAACATGCGAGTGATAAATTTGTTTATGATGCTAATGAGGAAGTTGATGATGACAATATTGTTTGTGTCAAAGATATTGGTCAGCAACCATTAGCAGCAGATCTAGCCTCTGATAAAAAAGGCCATTGTCATGTCAGCCCAAAAAGTACACTTCTTGTATGTGAAATTATTTTTACCCAAATCCCGACATTTGTGAAGGCATCAGTATCATTTGTGAGGCCAAAGTTAGCAGATGTAGAGATGTTAATGATCTAGACAAGTTATTCATAAAAATAATAATTAGTAAAATAACAAGCAGCCCAGTATTAGTTACCAGCAGTTCGTGGGGAACAAAACAAACCAAACACTTCAGCCACAAAAGTGTCAGTCCCTGTTGCTGTAGTGTTTGACTTTTTAAATGGTACATCTCCTTTATAAATTACTATGTAGTACCACATATGGGTGGGTGGTGGACCCAAGAATAATTCCATCTTGCACCACTTGTGGCAACGAGGGGCAATTAGCTCAGGTGCAGTTGCTGCAGGAGGTGCAGGAAGCTCAGATTAAATTCCAGCAGCACCTGGCTGCACAACAGCAATCTCAGATACATGTGCAGCAAGCCCAAACTAAGTCCTGCCTCCGGTCAGAGTCTTGTATATCCACTGCGGCATTGAGGAGTGCCCATGGGTGAACCTACCCCTGATAATTCAAGGCTGGTGAATAAAGGTGGTACTGTAGCAGCAGTTAACTCAAGACTACCTTATCCGCTGATCCTGGGCCGCAACTTTCCCTTGTTGCCAGAGCTGAATACGTGGCATGATGTCAATAGACACTGATGCACCTTAGAGGTGAAGTCCAGGGAATATTAAAATTTGGCATCTGGGAGAGATATGGATGCTACTGATAGGAAACAGAGGCTGAGGCCCACTGAAGTCTCATTACAGGGCGAGACCAACTGGAGGATAGGAATCTGGTGCATTGAAAAATTGCCCAGGGGCCCCAGGTGTATAAGGGCCCTATACTGATAGCTGGGGATCCCCTTTTTCCAGGGATACCAGAATTTTGAGCCCTGGGGAACTGGAGATATCCAATTTCAAAACAGCAGTCCACATCCGACCTGTTAATTGCACTTCACAGTCATATTTCTCAGGTTCTCTCTGACGTAGAGTTTTTCTGAGAGTAGATTCCAAAAGCTGTGACTCTCCCCTTTCTGTCGACATCATTGGCTTGTCTCTTTCATGCCCAGAACCAGAGATATCAGCCTTCCAGAAGCCGGTCCCTGCTCCAGCTCCAAACATCTGTGTACAGTTTTATATTTTGGTCAATGGATTGCTCTGGCTTCTGATCTCTGATCCCCAAGTCCCCAGCACCTCCTGAAAGCTGGGATTCTAGGTTTTTATAACATCGAAGGCTAAGAAATCTATTTCCAGATAATGGCGATCTCTGCAGTCAAACAAGCTGCCCTTCCACCGGAAACTGACGAATATTAAGCCCACTCCATTATCCAACCCTCCCCTGCGTATAAAACACCCCCTACCTCCCTGGAAGTCATTTACAAGGGACCCTTCATTCAGCTGAGTGCCCCCTTCCACATGTTAGTGTTCTCCCTCCCAACACCTGTGCAGTAAAGGAGTAATTAGCAGAAGTTACTGCTCCAGGTCCTACATGTTGAATGGAAGATAGAGCACCCCCTGCCACCAGTGGGACATCAAAGCTGCTGCTGATAGCACCCCCCACCCCTAGGAGGGGAGAATGGGTAAGGGCCCAAGTGCATTGCTTTGCCCAGGGGCCCACTCTGCTGTTAAGACGGCCCTGATCAGGGAATCACTTTACAGGGGAAAAGAGTAGACCAGTTAGTTCCCCAAGAACTCGAGCAGTTGGTAGTGGGAGCTGCGCATACGCATCTGTGGGGTGGCCATTTAGGGGAGGAGAAAACACTCCAATGCATACAACTGAGATTCTTATAACCCGGCATTTATGCTGCAGTCAAGAGATACTGTACTGTATTGTCAGGATTGCCCAGTGTGTCAGAAGTCACAACGGCCAGAGTTTAGGACTCCGCTGGTACCCTCCCTATCATTTCTGTGCCTTTTCAGAGAATCAGCATGGATTTGATAGGGACAGTGAAAAAAATCAGCTCGAGGGCATCAATATATATATAGTACTTGTGGTGGTGAATTATGCAACCCAATACCTGGAGGTTGTGCCACTGTGTAATATAAGGTCTAGCACGATTGCCAAAGAGGTGTTAATACTGTATACCTGTCTGGTAATACCAAAGGAAGTATTAACGGACCAGGGGAATCCATTTGTTTCTGTGCCGGTTGTTAGGTAGACAGTATTGCCACCTCTGTCACCAGCCCCTGCCAGCCTGTGCCAACCCCGCCCCCTCCGCCAGAATGCTGCATGCCTCATTCTCGGCAATGGGACGCGTGGGCCCATGAGACGCGTCCCATTGCCGTTGAGGTTGGCTACATCTGTATGGGCTGGTAGAAAGGTTTAATCAGACCCCAAAACAAATGATAAAGACTGTGGTGTCTGAAAAAAAAACCAAGATTGGGACTTAGTCTTACCGAATTTAATGTTTGCAGTGAAGGCTAGTGTGTATGGGCCAGCGGTGCCTGGCTAGCGATGATGTGCACTCCCGGCATGTATAGTGTATAGTGATTGTCATCGCTTAGTGTGTACGGCGCTGGGCGATGATGGCTGAAAGATGAGCCAGAGTCAGTCAGCCCTCCTCCCTCCCCCTGCTCCCCCATCCTGCAGGCTGACAGTGTCCGCCCGCTCCCTCCCCTGCTCTGTACAGACCACAATACACACTGCCCGCCAGCTCCCTCTCCTGCTCCATACAAAGTACAGTACAAGCTGCTCGCTCCATCCCTCCCCTGCTCCATACAGAGTACAGTACAAGCTGCTCGCTCCATCCCTCCCTTGCTCCATACAGAGTACAGTACAAGCTGTTCGCTCCATCCCTCCCCTGCTCAATACAGAGTACAGTACAAGCGGCTCGCTCGAACCCTCCCCTGCTCCATACAGAGTACAGTACAAGCTGTTCGCTCCATCCCTCCCCTGCTCCATACAGAGTACAGTACAAGCTGCTCGCTCCATCCCTGCCCTGCTCCATATGGAGTACAGTACAAGCTGTTCACTCCATCCCTTCCCTGCTCTATACGGAGTACAGTACAAGCTGCTCGCTCCATCCCTCCCCTGCTCCATACAGAGTACAGTACAAGCTGTTCGCTCCATCCCTCCCCTGCTCCATACGGAGTACAGTACAAGCTGTTCGCTCCATTCCTCCCCTGCTCCATACAGAGTACAGTACATGCTGTTCGCTCCATCCCTCCCCTGCTCCATACGGAGTACAGTACAAGCTGTTTGCTCCATCCCTCCCCTGCTCCATACAGAGTATAGTACAAGCTGCTCGCTCCATTCCTGCCCTGCTCCATACAGAGTACAGTACAAGCTGTTCGCTCCATCCCTCCCCTGCTCCATACAGAGTACAGTACAAGCTGCTCGCTCCATCCCTCCCTTGCTCCATACAGAGTACAGTACAAGCTGCTCGCTCCATCCCTCCCCTGCTCCATACAGAGTACAGTACAAGCTGTTCGCTCCATCCCTCCCCTGCTCCATACAGAGTACAGTACAAGCTGCTCGCTCCATCCCTCCCTTGCTCCATACAGAGTACAGTACAAGCTGCTCGCTCCATCCCTCCCCTGCTCCATACAGAGTACAGTACAAGCTGTTTGCTCCATCCCTGCCCTGCTCCATATGGAGGACAGCACAAGCTGCTTGCTCCATCCTTCCCCTGCTCCATACAGAGTACAGTACAAGCTGCTCGCTCCACCCCTCCCTTGCTCCATACAGAGTACAGTACAAGCTGTTCGCTCCATCCCTCCCCTGCTCAATACAGAGTACAGTACAAGCTGCTCGCTCCATCCCTGCCCTGCTCCATATGGAGGACAGCACAAGCTGCTCGCTCCATCCCTCCCCTGCTCCATACAGAGTACAGTACAAGCTGCTCGCTCCATCCCTGCCCTGCTCCATATGGAGGACAGCACAAGCTGCTCGCTCCATCCCTCCCCTGCTCCATACAGAGTACAGTACAAGCTGCTCGCTCCATCCCTTCCTTGCTCCATACAGAGTACAGTACAAGCTGTTCGCTCCATCCCTCCCCTGCTCAATACAGAGTACAGTACAAGCTGCTCGCTCCATCCCTCCCCTGCTCCATACAGAGTATAGTACAAGCTGCTCGCTCCATCCCTCCCCTGCTCCATACAGAGTACAGTACAAGCTGCTCGCTCCATCCCTGCCCTGCTCCATATGGAGGACAGCACAAGCTGCTCGCTCCATCCCTCCCCTGCTCCATACAGAGTACAGTACAAGCTGTTTGCTCCATCCCTCCCCTGCTCAATACAGAGTACAGTACAAGCGGCTCGCTCGAACCCTCCCCTGCTCCATACAGAGTACAGTACAAGCTGTTCGCTCCATCCCTCCCCTGCTCCATACAGAGTACAGTACAAGCTGCTCGCTCCATCCCTGCCCTGCTCCATATGGAGGACAGCACAAGCTGCTCGCTCCATCCCTCCCCTGCTCCATACAGAGTACAGTACAAGCTGCTCGCTCCATCCCTCCCTTGCTCCATACAGAGTACAGTACAAGCTGTTCGCTCCATCCCTCCCCTGCTCAATACAGAGTACAGTAGAAGCGGCTCGCTCAAACCCTCCCCTGCTCCATACAGAGTACAGTACAAGCTGTTCGCTCCATCCCTCCCCTGCTCCATACAGAGTACAGTACAAGCTGCTCGCTCCATCCCTCCCCTGCTCCATACAGAGTACAGTACAAGCTGTTCGCTCCATCCCTCCCCTGCTCAATACAGAGTACAGTACAAGCTGTTCGCTCCATCCCTCCCCTGCTCCATACAGAGTACAGTACAAGCTGTTCGCTCCATCCCTCCCCTGCTCCATACAGAGTACAGTACAAGCTGCTCGCTCCATTCCTGCCCTGCTCCATATGGAGTACAGTACAAGCTGCTCGCTCCATCCCTCCCCTGCTCCATACAGAGTACAGTACAAGCTGCTCGCTCCATTCCTGCCCTGCTCCATACAGAGTACAGTACAAGCTGTTCGCTCGAACCCCCCCCCTGCTCCATACAGAGTACAGTACAAGCTGCTCGCTCCATCCCTCCCCTGCTCCATACAGAGTACAGTACAAGCTGTTCGCTCCATCCCTCTCCTGCTCCATACAGAGTACAGTACAAGCTGCTCGCTCCATTCCTGCCCTGCTCCATATGGAGGACAGTACAAGCGGCTCGCTCTAACCCTCCCCTGCTCCATACAGAGTACAGTACAAGCTGTTTGCTCCATCCCTCCCCTGCTCCATACAGAGTACAGTACAAGCTGTTCGCTCCATCCCTCCCCTGCTCCATACGGAGTACAGTACAAGCTGCTCGCTACATCCCTGCCCTGCTCCATATGGAGTACAGTACAAGCTGTTTGCTCCATCCCTCCCCTGCTCCATACAGAGTACAGTACAAGCTGTTCGCTCCATACCTCCCCTGCTCCATACGGAGTACAGTACAAGCTGTTTGCTCCATCCCTCCCCTGCTCCATACAGAGTATAGTACAAGCTGCTCGCTCCATCCCTCCCCTGCTCCATACAGATTACAGTACAAGCTGCTCGCTCCATCCCTGCCCTGCTCCATATGGAGGACAGCACAAGCGGCTCGCTCGAACCCTCCTCTGCTCCATACAGAGTACAGTACAAGCTGTTCGCTCCATCCCTCCCCTGCTCCATACAGAGTACAGTACAAGCTGCTCGCTCCATCCCTGCCTTCTCCATATGGAGGACAGCACAAGCGGCTCGCTCGAACCCTCCTCTGCTCCATACAGAGTACAGTACAAGCTGTTCGCTCCATCCCTCCCCTGCTCCATACAGAGTACAGTACAAGCTGTTCGCTCCATCCCTCCCCTGCTCCATACAGAGTACAGTACAAGCTGCTCGCTCCATTCCTGCCCTGCTCCATATGGAGTACAGTACAAGCTGCTCGCTCCATCCCTCCCCTGCTCCATACAGAGTACAGTACAAGCTGCTCGCTCCATTCCTGCCATGCTCCATACAGAGTACAGTACAAGCTGTTCGCTCGAACCCCCCCCTGCTCCATACAGAGTACAGTACAAGCTGCTCGCTCCATCCCTCCCCTGCTCCATACAGAGTACAGTACAAGCTGTTCGCTCCATCCCTCTCCTGCTCCATACAGAGTACAGTACAAGCTGCTCGCTCCATTCCTGCCCTGCTCCATATGGAGGACAGTACAAGCGGCTCGCTCTAACCCTCCCCTGCTCCATACAGAGTACAGTACAAGCTGTTCGCTCCATCCCTCCCCTGCTCCATACAGAGTACAGTACAAGCTGCTCGCTCCATCCCTCCCCTGCTCCATACAGAGTACAGTACAAGCTGCTCGCTCCATCCCTCCCTTGCTCCATACAGAGTACAGTACAAGCTGCTCGCTCCATCCCTCCCCTGCTCCATACAGAGTATAGTACAAGCTGCTTGCTCCATCCCTCCCCTGCTCCATACAGAGTACAGTACAAGCTGTTCGCTCCATCCCTCCCCTGCTCCATACAGAGTACAGTACAAGCTGTTTGCTCCATCCCTCCCCTGCTCCATACAGAGTACAGTACAAGCTGCTCGCTCCATCCCTCCCCTGCTCCATACAGAGTACAGTACAAGCTGTTTGCTCCATCCCTCCCCTGCTCCATACAGAGTACAGTACAAGCTGCTCGCTCCATCCCTCCCCTGCTCCATACAGAGTACAGTACAAGCTGTTCGCTCGAACCCTCCCCTGCTCCATACGGAGTACACTACAAGCTGCTCACTCCATACCTCCCTGCTCCACACGGAGTACAGTACAAGCTGTTCGCTCGAACTCTCCCCTGCTCTATACTTACCACAACACAGGCTGCCTGCTCTGTCCTGCTACGCCGCAGGACAGCACCAGCATGGTAGTACACTGCCCACCAATGTGGTATTTAATGATAAGCCAGTTATATATACATTGCTGGCAAAGGCCAGCAATGTATATATTGCTGGCACCACTGCCCCTCAATGCACATTTATTTATATGCTGGTAACAGGGGCGGAGCCAACGGAGCTCGAGCTTGGGACGCCGAAAGAGTAAAAGGGTGCTGCACCCCACACTCACTGCCCACCAGTCCAGAGACCCTGTGCCACGGCTGCCGCCACAGAGAAGACACTCTAGAGGCACTCTTGCACCTCCAGCATCTGTTGACAGATGCTAAATGTGCAGGAGGACCTCTAGCAGCAGTATTTTGCAGCGGTAGCCATCTTTGGAGGGGCGCAGGGTCTCTGTGATGCTGTCAGAGACTCTGATTCTCCATGGCACTGATGGGCGGACAATAAAAACATTTAAATCCCCTTGGACAATGCGCATTTAACTCCCCCTGGGCAACAAGCATGATACAAGCATGGAACACCTGGCAATGAGCATGCAATCCCCCTGGCAACCAGCATGTAGGTAAGTGGCACTTCATGGGGCATTATGTGTTTAAGCAGCACTAGTGGGGGCGTTATATATGTGTAAGCGGCACTAGTGAGGGCATTATGTGTGTAAGGCAACAGCACTATAGGGGACAAAATATGAAGGTGGCACTACTGGGACCATTATGTGTGTAAATAGCACTGCAGGGTGCATTATGTGTAAGTGGCACTAAAATGCCATGGAGGGTGTGCAAAATGTATAATTACGCAATTGCATGTATAGTGTTACCCTGAAGCACTAAGCTGTGTGGCATAATGTGTAATGGGCATTACGGTGTGGCATAAAAGTGTATTTAGCATTATGGTGTGTGGCATATGCAATGGGCATTACGGTATGTGGCATAATGTCTACTAGGCATTATGGTGTGGGTCATAATGTGTAATGGGCATTACAGTGTGTGGCATAATGTGTAATGGGCATTACGGTGTGGCATAAAAGCGAATTAACCATTATGTGTGTGGCATGTGCAATGGGCATTAGAGTGTGTGGCATAATGTCTACTAGGCATTATGGTGTGGGTCATAATGTGTAATAGGCATTATGGTGTGTGGCATAATGTGTAATGGGTATTATGGTGTGTGGCATAATGTGTAATGGGCATTACAGATTGTGTAGTATATTCTGTAATGGGTATTACAGGTTTTAAGGCGTAATGTGTAAGGAGCATTACTAAAAGAAGGAAAAATAACTAGGGGGAGGGGGGGTGCCGTTCCGTTGCTCCGGGCACCATGTCACCAGCAACTCTTCTGTCCAGCAATGTATACATTCCCAGAGCCACTGCCCACCAGCCGTGCAAATACAATAGGCAGGATTTTGCGCGGGCGGGGCGGCATTTACCTGATCGCTGAGCTCCTAATATATGTAGCCCAGCAATTCGATCTGAATCAGGCCCCAAGAACAGAAATGCGCTGAATAAAATGGCCCCTGCTCCCACCCTTGGAATTCACACCCCGCCCATTATGTAAATAGCCTTTTCTAATTAAAGATTTTCAGCAAAGTCTTTCGCCTCCTGAACATCTCTTGCTCTTTGGGAAAATAGCTAAATGTGTACGCACTACTTTGGTGACAGATATATCTATCAGAGATAGCTCAGTGTGTACGCACTACACTGGTGACAGATATATCTATCAGAGATAGCTCAGTGTGTGCGCACTATACTGGTGACAGATATATCTATCAGAGATAGCTCAGTGTGTACGCACTACACTGGTGACAGATATATCTATCAGAGATAGCTCAGTGTGTGCGCACTACACTAGTGACAGATATATCTATCAGAGATAGCTCAGTGTGTACGCACTACACTGGTGACAGATATATCTATCAGAGATAGCTCAGTGCGTACGCACTACTTTGGTGACAGATATATCTATCACAGATAGCTCAGTGTGTGCGCACTACATTGGTGACAGATATATCTATCAGAGATAGCTCAGTGTGTTTGCACTACACTGGTGACAGATATATCTAGCAGAGATAGCTCAGTGTGTACGCACTACACTGGTGACAGATATATCTAGCAGAGATAGCTCAGTGTGTAGCACTACTTTGGTGACAGATATATCTATCAGAGATAGCTCAGTGTGTGCGCACTACACTGGTGACAGATATATCTATCAGAGATAGCTCAGTGTGTACGCACTACACTGGTGACAGATATATCTATCAGAGACAGCTCAGTGTGTACGCACTACACTGGTGACAGATATATCTATCAGAGACAGCTCAGTGTGTATGCACTACACTGGTGACAGATATATCTATCAGAGATAGCTCAGTGTGTATGCACTACACTGGTGACAGATATATCTATCAGAGATAGCTCAGTGTGTACGCACTACACTGGTGACAGATATATCTAGCAGAGATTGCTCAGTGTGTAGCACTACACTGGTGACAGATATATCTAGCAGAGAGAGCTCAGTGTGTACGCACTACACTGGTGACAGATATATCTATCAGAGATAGCTCAGTGTGTACGCACTACACTGGTGACAGATATATCTATCAGAGATAGCTCAGTGTGTACGCACTACAGTGGTGACAAATATATCTATCTATCAGAGATAGCTCAGTGTGTACGCACTACAGTGGTGACAAATATATCTATCTATCAGTTATAGCTCAGTGTGTACGCACTACTGGTGAGAGTTTGCTCAGAGATTTTGGCAAAGTCTTTTGAAATGAAAATTTTGTGTGTTTGGGCCTTTAGAGAGCTGCCCCAATCTTCTACAGGGTTTAGTCCCCTTGAACTCCTCTATGGGAGACAACCCAGAAGGATCTGTTAAAGGAAGGGTGGGAGCAAAAACCGTGCCAATACCCTGACATCGTTCAGTTTGTGTTCCAATGGAATGGCCGACTAAGGCAGATTGTGCCACTCCTGAATGAACATATGGAAGGGCCCAGCAGAATCCAAAACACTGCAGTCAAATGGTATTTTAACCCTAGAGACAAGGTGCTAGTGCTTACTATAAAAAGTAAGATGTATGCGCAATGGCGGGGCACTTATGAGACCATAGATGCGGTGGGACTGGTTAATTACAAAGTTTGACAGGAGGGTAGAAGGGAAGTACAAATATACCATATATAAACCTGTTGAAACCTTGGAAGGAAAGTGCTAGTCAGCCCTTTTTGGTAGCAAAAAAGGTCCCAGAATGCCAGGTACCCATTGATGTCACCCTTAGTCCTAGTCAAAAAAAGGAAATTGTGAATTTGGTCGCACAGCACCAAGATGTGTTTTCTGCCCTTCTGGGAAAGACACAGATCATCCAACATGATAGTGTGACCCCACCTGGCATGGTAATTAAACAGAGGCTGTATCGCATACCCAGGTGAAGCGAGTAGCGGTAAAGCAAAGGTAACGCTGATGCTTAGCCTAGGGGTCGTAGAGGAATCAACCAGCAAATGGAATAATCCCATTGTCTTAGTACCTAAGATTTTGCAATGACTTCCGTAAACTAAATCAAGTTTCTCTTTGATTTGTACCCTATGCCCCGGGTTGATGAGCTGGTAGAAATTTAGCCAAGAGTCAGTATGTAAACCCCCCCCCCCCCCCTCGATTTGACAAAAGGGTATTGGCAGAATCCTTTGACAGAAGCTGCTGAGGCAAAAACAGAGAGGGCTTATTTCAGTACAACGTGCTGCCATTTGGTTTACATGGTGCCCCAGCAGGCTTCCAGAGAGCTATGAACAAGTTACTGTGGTCCCACAGATAGTATACAGCTGCATATTTAGACAACATTGGGTACTTGTGTATTATAGCGGCGCCCCCGATTTCCATCGCGCGATGTTTTAATCGCATCGCATGCCATGCACCCGATGGCATGCGATGCGACGCGATTTTTGGCCCCTATACGATTAAAGATTGTGTAAGCACCCTAAAGGGTGCTTTTAAGCACTGTAATGGGTGCTTACAATGTTAAATGCACCCCCACGCCACCCCTCCACTATAAACGTGAACCCGAAGCGTGGCGAACGCAGCGAGCCCGCGAGGGGCGGCGGTACGCGTCCTCCGACCTTTTTCATACCCCCACTATCCACGTCGGCGTGGAGTTGAGAATAGAAAGTGTGGCAAGCGCAGCGAGCCTCCGAGCCCGAAGCGTGGCGAGCGCACGCGGATACCTTCACAGGTATCCGCGTCCCCTCGCGGGGCTCCCTATGCTCGCCACGCTTCGGACTCGGTGGCTCGCTGCGCTCGCCACACTTTCTATTCTCAACTCCACGCCGACGTGGATAGTGGGGGTATGAAAAGGTCGGAGGACGCGTATCGCCGCCCCTCGCGGAGGAAACATCTCAGCGCCGGTCAAAGTCCTGCAAGCCGGGTACCAGTGTGGAGCAGTGCTGTCACCGGAGGTCACCGCCGGGGAGCAGGTCAGTTCGATTTGCCTCCTTAGGTACCCCTGGGGAGTACCACGGTTCCCGGACCCTGGATTCTGCAGCCCAGGAGCCCTGGAACCCCAGGACCAGCCCCGGAACCAGGACCAAGGCCCCGGAACCGGACTCTTCTGCCCTGGAGCCCCGGAGGACGGACCCAGGATCCAGGGACCGACCTACGGGCTCAAGGTAGGTAAGTATCAGTGTGTGTGTGTTTTGTGTGTATTAAAGTTTTATTTTACAGGGTGTCAGTGTGATTTTGTGCACTATTTTTTTCACTGCAGAACTACAAGTGCCAGCGGGCCCTTTAATGCCCCGCATGCTGGGACTTGTGGTTCCCCAAGTCCCAGCATGCGGGGTAGGCTTGCTGGGACTCATAGTTCGCCAGTGTAAAACAATAGTTTTAATTCTTTTTTTTTACACAAGTCATCAGCCCGATGCCCACCGCCCAGGGGCATCGGGGACAGCCCCGGACTATCAGCATGGGCTGGTAAGTCCTGGAGGGGGGGGACCCCTTCATTTGGGGGGGTCCCCACTTCCCCAGGACCCCTGCCCATGCTGACCAGCCAGGTGGTTAATGCTTTGGCCGCGGGAGCTTATATAATAAGTTTCCCCCGGCTGTGGCATTACCCTGCTGGCTGGTTGTGTCCGGTGCTGGTTCTTAAAATACGGGGGACCCCTAGTCATTTTGTCCCCCGTATTTTGGGAACCAGCGCCGGACCTTGAGCCTGGTGCTGGTTTTATAAAATCCAGGGAACCCCAACTTGATTGTTCCTTTGATTTTATGATACCAGCACCGGCTTTTTGAGCCCGGGGCTGGTAATGCTTAGGAGGGGGACCGCACGCCAGTTTTTTATTTAAATTTCTTTTTTAACTATTTTTTTACAGCAGAAGCATGCACAGATCTCAATGATCTGTGCATGTTTCTGCCTAAATCGCCAGTCAGAAGCTGGTCTATTTTTTTTCCGATTTTTTTGAAGCTCCCATATGCGACTTTAGAACTCGCATCCTATTACATATGCGAGTTCTATAGTTTACTATGGGAAAACATCTGGATGCGATTTTCAGTGTGCCTGAAAATCGCATCTTTAAAATGTGCGATTTCGCGGTAAAAAATGCGATTTTTACCGCGACTCGCATCCTATTACATGTGCGATTTTTAGAAAAAATGCGATTTTGGTCAATTTTGACAAAAAATCGCAAAAGTCTAAAAATCACACCCTATTACATATCGGCCCAAGTATTTGGGGTACATTGTAGGCAGAGAACAGGTTAAATCTCAGCCTAGTAAGATAGAAGCAGTTCTCACTTGGTCTAAACATAAATGTAAGTCTCAACTTAGGACATTTCTTGGTCTGATGGGATACTACCGCAGTATCATATGAGATTTTGCCAATAGAGCGGCTCCACTAACCAAATGTCTTAAAAACAGACCTCAGATAAGATAACATGGGGCCTTATTTTGGTTCATTCTTTCTGACAAAATCCTTCTTAGATGGACAAAACCATGTGCACTGCAGGGGGGAGCAGATGTAACATGTGCAGAGAGAATTAGATTTGGGTGAGTAATTTTGTTTCTGTGCAGGGAAAATACTGACTGCTTTATTTTTACACTGCAAAATAGATCTCACTTTGAAGTAAAACCCCACCCAAATCTAATTCTCTCTGCACATGTTACATCTGCCCCACCTGCAGTGCACATGGTTTTGCCCATCTAAGAAGGATTTTGTCAGAAAGAATGAACCAAAATAAGGCCCATGGTGTGGACCAGTGGAAACTGTTTGTCAAGATTTAAGATGAGCTCTGTGTACAGCAAGATCCTGATTTTAGAAAACTAGCTTTGCAGACGGATGCCTCTGGGACAGAATTAGGCAGAGTCCTTTCCTAAGAGGTAGATGGAGAGGAGAAGCCGATCCTCTACCTTAGCCGTAAATGACTGCCCTTAGAGCGCAAGTACACAACGGTACAGCAGGAGTGCGAAGCAAATTTGCAGAGGAGTCCTTAAAATATTATTTATTGGGATGAGAATTTTTGTTGGTCACAGACTATGCACCCTTGCAATGGATGCACACAAACAAAAAGTTGAATGCTCATGTGACCTGTTGGTTTTTGGCCTTATAGCCATTTAAGTTTGAGGTTTCCCTTTGGAAACAGCACCTCAATTAGGATACCCTTTCCTGGGGGCTTGAAGGTCCCAATCCTCCAATCAATCCTATGGTAAAGCTAGGGGGCGAGGAAGAGGGGGAGGTGGGTGACCTCTGGAAAGTGGTGGAAAACTGTGTACACAAGTAGAGGTTGAGGCAAAAAGCTCAACTGAAAATGTCTTAGCTTCACCAGGGTGGTTGAAGCTAAGGGAGGAGGAATGTGTGAGGGACAGCATACTTCCACATAAGGGTAATGTGGAAGATCCAGTCCAGGATTTAGAACAGCAGCAGCATGGCTAGGGATTTCCAACCAGGGTTTTCCTAGGATGTATCGGGAAAACAGGTGCTTCCTGTTATATGTGTTCAAGACAGAAGGTTGGTGTTCAGTAGTAATACATAATCTCTGAGGAAGCCACTGGTGCAAAAAAGTAGGCGGGGAAAGAAATGCGTTAGTACACATTAAAGCCACGGAGGGTGTGAAGCCTGATGGGCATGTGAAGACATCTACTGGTGCATTGTCTGGCCAGACTGGAAGTCTACAACATCACATGTACTATCAATCACTAACAGGTGACTGAACTGACTATTAACCCCACTAAACCTGGACAGTAAATCTAACTAATTATACTAACCACAAGGTTTTCTTACATCTACTAATGGAGAGATGGGAGGCCTAACTGACATTTATATCCTATACTAATGGTGGTAGCAGCATCCTAAGCAAGAAGTCTGCCAGCAATTCTAACATTTATTTTTAAGAAGAGTTAGAAGACCCCTTCTATACCCCAACCTCTGCCTCTGTTGGACATACTCCCAATTGGTTCACCATTCACCCATCTGTGGGAAGCATCGTTTTGAAAACCTCCAGTGACCGCGGAACTGATTCCATCCATCTCCAGGTCACCTACTAGAGAGGATCTACCTACACTTCTGCTGGGAGCTGCATATCCTTCTTAGCCCATTGGGGCTCACCATCCATCTCACCAATATTTCAGGAGAACCATCTGGAAAATATGGGTGCACGCAGACCCCAGTCAGCCGATTGGCAGGAGGACTCCCATACCATCAAGTGCCCCACATCACTGCCTATGGAGTGGTAACTATACCTGTAGACAATCCACCATTCATAAACAAAAAACTGTTGATTACTGGAAAACAGGAACAGATCCAACATGCAGAGCGTTTCCACCTAGAATGTGTTTTTTCATGTGCCTTGTTTTATACATATATCTATTTTAATTATCGTTTATACAGTTTATTTTAATATTAGAAAATTAGCGCTGCTTAGAACCTTGTGTTCAACCTTTTCTTTTCCTGTGTCTTCCATCAGGTAGGACTAACCCGACAGTGCAGCTGCTGTGAATAACCATCCATATCAAGCGCCCCCAGGTGAACACCCTCGTGCGGTGTCCATCAAATCCCTTGTTTTTTTAATTGTGTTTCATGTCTGATTATTGATTATTTCTTATTAAATAATTGTATCTTTTGAATATAAGTATATGCTCCCGTGAGCAGTGATTTACCCCGTTATTTTGTCTCTTAAATCATGGGGCCTGAGCACCCCTTATTTTCACAGTAGAAGGGAAGCTTAGCTTACAATAATAGTATTGCAATATTATCCTGAATATTGGGTTGCAGCGCTATCAGAGCAGCATTAATATCAGGGTCCAGCGAACAGCCGGTGGCTAGGAATTTAAACATGGGATGGCTACCCTTAAATATAAGATCATTGATCAGGTACCGCCATCGATTCGGGGCAGAGACCAATCTCGCCGGTTGCTCCGACTTGAATCAAGGTAAATATTTTGTCTTATTATCATGAAACCTAGAGGGCTTAACGACAATTTGGGTCTTATAAACTTTTTGTAGGAAGTCCGCGGGTAAAAGATTTTTTGTAAAGGGTATTGTGGAAGGAGTTTTTGTCTAACGCATTTTGTAGTAAGATAGGTAATGTTAGCAATCATTTATATGGCTCCTCATCAATGGTGACATCTAAGAGGAGCCATATAATGATGGGGCATCATGGAATTTGTATCATTCTTTGCCCAGTCCCAAGAAGGGATGTGGAGTGACAAGGGATTATACTGTACTGTGATCCAGGTGCTTCTAGTTCAAGTTTGACAGACAGTATAAAGGGGTTGGGATCATTTGGTCTATTGCATTATGGTAGAAAGTCATTAGGTCGAATCCATTAGGTCGAAATGCTAAAAGGTCGACATGACTCTAGGTCGACATGGGAAAAGGTCGACATGATTCTAGGTCGAAAGGTCATTAGTTCGACAGGTCATTAGTTCGACAAGGTCATTAGTTCGACATTGTCTATGTCGACATTCACAAGGTCGACATGGGGTTTTTCACTGTTTTTTTACCTGAATGTCAACACAGTCGACATGGACACAGTTTAAAGTGCACTGCATCCCCTCGCATCGCTCGCTGCGCTCGCTATGCGTCGGGCACGGTGCCTCGCTACGCTCGGCACACTATTTTATTCTCCCACCACGCCCTAGTGGATGGTAGGGCATGAAATACCGCCTGTCAGCACATGTCGGCTCAAAAAACAGTGAAAAACTCCATGTCGACCTTGTGAATGTCGACATAGACAATGTCGAACTAATGACCTTGTCGAACTAATGACCTGTCGAACTAATGACCTT
Source organism: Crinia signifera (assembly GCF_055691185.1). Classification (NCBI taxonomy): domain Eukaryota; kingdom Metazoa; phylum Chordata; class Amphibia; order Anura; family Myobatrachidae; genus Crinia; species Crinia signifera. The sequence continues at coordinate 8,405,964 of NC_139226.1, forward strand.
TCGAACTAGAATCATGTCGACCTTTTCCCATGTCGACCTAGAGTCATGTCGACCTTTTAGCATGTCGACCTAATGGATTCGACCTAATGACTTTCTACCATAATGCAGTAGACCAAATGACCGCATACCGTATAAAGTTGCCAAGTGAACTGAATCACTAGCCACAGATGGCCATCTGTGGCTAGTGATTCAGTTCACTTGGCAACTTTTTTATTATTTATTGTAGGATATATCAGAGTTATTATTGTCATATGATCATTATCAGCGCTCACTTTGTTTTACACATATAGGTATTATTTTGCTTTTCTATAATCTTTGTACAGTAGCAATATAGGATACTATTGTTGTAACCACACGTTCAATGGCAAGCTGATGCGGAGCTGCTATAGATTTACTGCTAGACAGCAACAGTATCAATACCTATGATTATTGGTCTATCAGCATCCTGCTGTAGCTCTAGCACAGCCACATATTAATTGTTAAAAAGTTGCAGAACATATTGCAGATAGAAACTATTTGTGCATTAAAAGGTGTGGCGGAATTTTGTTATAAATTTGCTGCTAGACAGTGACGGTAACAAGACCTATAATTGTTCATCTATCAGTGTTCTGACGCCACTTTAGCTGTACAGTACATGTCAAAAATTATTCAACATCACTGACACAATAATTATATGTGCACAATAATGTGTAGTGGAAATCTGTTACAAACTTTTTTGCCAGACAGTGACTGTATTAAATGCCTATAATTGCCTATTTACCACCAATTATGTGTGTATGCCTTTGTGCATATATTCTTTGACCGTCTTATTGTTCATACATCTGTGAAGACAGTGCAACTAATTATTGTGTTAAAGGGCTGCAATAGATTGAATTTTATATCCTCAATCTGAGCGTTCATCTTTATAAATCTGCTGCCATACAGCAAGCCAGACATTTCCCCCCCCCCCCTTTTTTGTCTGCTGCTAGCTATTAAAATCCATCAGCTTGTGTCATAAAATTTACCTTAGCCTCCTCTTTCCAAACTTTCCCTCCTCCCCCCAACCCCCCCCCCCCCCCCCTTCTTCATCCTAATTTTCCTTTTCCGTGCTAAGAGAGACTTTCTGGTGGCGAATTTCAGCCCTGCAATGCACTAGTATCAGGGCTGACCTAACAACACTCACAGAAGTGTCCTCTTCACACCTGCTACATTTTCCATCAGTGTATCTAACTCTTCTCTCACCCCCCTTCCGCTCATGTTTATGAAGAAGGTGGGCAGCAGAAAGATTAGACTCTAACTCACTGTACATTGCTTTTCCCATCCCTGCAAGGATACCTGCGCTAGTTACCATACTGAGATGGTTTCTACAACATACGGCTAACTACCATCTGGGGATACTATATGTGAATTTGTATATTATACTCTCAAATTTAATAAAAAAAAGTATTTACAGATAAATCACATATCCTGGGTCTGTCATCAGCCAACCTATTATAGGTTCAAAAAAATTTTTTTAATAAAATTAAAACCTGCATAATTTATGCTAAATGTTTATGTAAAATAACACCACCAATTGCCACTGATTTTGATACAAATTTATTAAAGTATATCAGTGGCTCTCTTTTTGTTCACATGAAAATATGCAAAATATTTAAATTGTTGATTAACTCTACATAGCTAATTTTGCTTCATATCATTCAATAGAGTTATTACTATTTTAGAATAATCGGAATTAAAAGTTAATTTTTAACTCATTCATTATACATTTTTCTCAACAAATTAAAAGTGTGCCTCCAAAAAGGAATCCCTGTCTGCGAACGGTTGTCCACTTCTTGTGGATTACCGTTTCTTTTCTTTTTAAGTAGGAAGGTCGACCTGACTTAAGGTCGACATATGCCAAGGTCTACATGACTTAAGGTCGAATTTGCATAAAGGTCTACATGAGGAAGGTCGACATGAGATTTTTCACTGTTTTTTGAGCCAACATGTGCCGACAGGCGGTATTTCATGCCCTACCATCCACTAGGGCGTGGAGGAGGTTATTAAAGCTGTGGCGAGCGAAGCGAGCAACCGTGCCCGATGCATTGCGAGCGAATCGAGCGATGCGAGGGTCCGATTCTCATTGCCAACTGTGTCCATGTCGACTGTGTCGACATTCGGATAAAAAAAACAGTGAAAAACCCATGTCGACCTTATGACCAGTCGACCTTCCTTATTTCGACCTTTATGCAAATTCGACCTTAAGTCATGTCGACCTTGGCCCATGTCGACCTTAAATCAGGTCGACCTTCCAGCCAGTCGACCTAATGGGGTCGACCTAATGACTGTAGACCTAAGTTTATTCTAATAGATGACCGCTTCCCATATAAATAACTGGTAATAAAAGTCTCTGTACAGCGCTGCGGAATATGTGTGCGCTATATAATAACTGGTAATAATATTCTCTGTACAGCGCTGTGGAATATGTGTGTGCTATATAATAACTGGTAATAATATTCTCTGCACAGCGCTGTGGAATATGTGTGCGCTATATAAGTAACTGGTAATAATATTCTCTGTACAGCGCTGCGGAATATGTGTGCGCTATATAATAACTGGTAATAATAGTCTCTGTACAGCGCTGCGGAATATGTGTGCGCTATATAATAACTGGTAATAATATTCTCTGTACAGTGCTGCGGAATATGTGTGCGCTATATAATAACTGGTAATAATATTCTCTGTACAGCGCTGTGGAATATGTGTGCGCTATATAATAACTGGTAATAATATTCTCTGTACAGCGCTGTGGAATATGTGTGCGCTATATAATAACTGGCAATAATATTCTCTGTACAGCACTGCGGAATATGTGTGCGCTATGTAATAATGTTCTCTGTACAGCACTGTGGAATATGTGTGCGCTATATAAATAACTGGTAATAATAATCTCTGTACAGCGCTGTGGAATATGTGTGCGCTATATAATAACTGGTAATAATATTCTCTGTACAGCGCTGTGGAATATGTGTGCGCTATATAATAACTGGTAATATTCTCTGTACAGCGCTGCAGAATATGTGTGCGCTATATAATAACTGGTAATAATAGTCTCTGTACAGCGCTGCGGAATATGTGTGCGCTATATAATAACTGGTAATAATATTGTCTGTACAGCGCTGTGGAATATGTGTGCACTATATAATAACTGGTAATAATAGTCTCTGTACAGCGCTGCGGAATATGTGTGCGCTATATAATAACTGGTGGTAATAGTCTCTGTACAGCGCTGTGGAATATGTGTGCGCTATATAATAACTGGTAATAATATTCTCTGTACAGCGCTGTGGAATATGTGTGCGCTATATAAATAACTGGTAATAGTAGTCTCTGTACAGTGCTGCGGAATATGTGTGCGCTATATAAATAACTGGTAATAGTAGTCTCTGTACAGCGCTGAGGAATATGTGTGCGCTATATAATAACTGGTAATAATATTCTCTGTACAGCGCTGTGGAATATGTGTGCGCTATATAAATAACTGGTAATAGTAGTCTCTGTACAGCGCTGAGGAATATGTGTGCGCTATATAATAACTGGTAATAATAGTCTCTGTACAGCGCTACGGAATATGTGTGCGCTATATAATAACTGGTAATAATAGTCTCTGTACAGCACTGTGGAATATGTGTGCTATATAAATAACTGGTAATAATATTCTCTGTACAGCGCTGTGGAATATGTGTGCGCTATATAATAACTGGTAATAATAGTCTCTGTACAGCGATGCGGAATATGTGTGCCATATATATATTAACTGGTAATAATAGTCTCTGTACAGCGCTGTGGAATATGTGTGCGATATATAAATAACTGGTAATAATAGTCTCTGTACAGCGCTGTGGAATATGTGTGCGCTATATAATAACTGGTAATAATAGTCTCTGTACAGCGCTGCGGAATATGTGTGCGCTATATAATAACTGGTAATAATATTCTCTGTACAGCGCTGCGGAATATGTGTGCGCTATATAATAACTGGTGATAATATTCTCTGTACAGCGCTGCGGAATATGTGTGCGCTATATAATAACTGGTAATAATAGTCTCTGTACAGCGCTGCGGAATATGTGTGCGCTATATAATAACTGGTAATAATAGTCTCTGTACAGCGCTGCGGAATATGTGTGCGCTATATAATAACTGGTAATAATAGTCTCTGTACAGCGCTGCGGAATATGTGTGCGCTATATAAGTAACTGGTAATAATAGTCTCTGTACAGCGCTGCGGAATATGTGTGCGCTATATAATAACTGGTAATAATAGTCTCTGTACAGAGTTGCGGAATATGTGTACGCTATATAATAACTGGTAATAATAGTCTCTGTACAGCGCTGCGGAATATGTGTGCGCTATATAAGTAACTGGTAATAATAGTCTCTGTACAGCGCTGCGGAATATGTGTGCACTATATAACTGGTAATAATAATCTCTGTACAGCGCTGCGGAATATGTGTGCGCTATATAAGTAACTGGTAATAATAGTCTCTGTACAGCGCTGCGGAATATGTGTGCGCTATATAAGAAACTGTTAAATAGTAAATTTAGTCATCCTTCCATCCCTGTCAGTATTGGGCACGGTGACCTTCATTGTTGTACCCAATGCTTATTGATCTTTGCTGTGTCGACCTATTGACCGTTTCCCCGCTGGTCTCCTACGTCTGGTGAAAGCCTCAGAGAGAGCTTAGTTCCTATAGAAGATCCGGGAGACCATGGTATAGACTATCAGCAGATAAACATTTAATCAAACAGGAGAAATGACTTGTACAGTGCAGTATTACACGTAAGATAACTGAGAGAATAACGTCCCACACCAGCGTTACATCACCGGTCATCAGCCAATGTGACTGGGATCACCTAACGATTTTCACCGGACACCATCAACGGTCACAGTGACTTATTGCCAGGGAAATGTCTACGCTATATACTATATACTGTATACAGAGAGAGGGCGACAGCACGGAGATATAACAGATGGTTTCTGATTCTGACATTTAGCTTTGCCTTATACAAATATTGTAAATTGATTTTTTTCACCAATGTTGCAGTATAAAGCAGGACTGAGGAGAGTTGCATGTAGATAAGTGCTAATAATAACCACCACCATCAAAGCCGTTGTAACTGTCAGTGCCTGTTGTAGTACCAGGTTTTGCAGTTAAAACAATTATCGCAATAAGAATCCATATTATATGGAAGCTGATTCCTACAAAAGTAATTATGATATTCATGATGGCTACTGTGTCGGATAATCTTCTGGCTTGTACAAATTCCCTGCGTCTCACAGCGTTCTGTACCTAGAGAGAGAGAAGAGATACACGTCCATTATATGGTGATTATATCACAGCTGCTGGTACTATGATAATATATAATCCAAATACAGCAGAAGGAGGACTGAGGACACCCATATACCTGGTATATCATCATCCTTTAATGCTGAGGTACCCGTTTGTCACCTACTGTATTGTACCCTGTTGCAGTGTCGTAGCTAGGGCTCAGCCCTAGGGATGGCGGGGGGGGAAGGAGCCATCTCCACGGGGTCACTGGGTCACGGCGCAGAGACCTGCCTGAACCAGAGACAGTGACAGGATGAATGCTGGAGGCTGCAGCTACGTCCCAGCCACACTTACTGGGCCCTTCCCTGCACAGGCACGCACTGATAGCCGAGTGCGTGGCTGTACAGAGCTGGGCTATCTGCTCCGGCAGCCAGAGGCGTAGGGAGGGCGGAGCCACCGGAGCTCCTGCTCCGGGCGCCGATTGGTTGGCTGGCGCCGCCGGCCCGCCCCCCCTCCGCAAATGGTCCCTGACTCCCTGCTACTAGTGTGGCGGGCAGCGCCGGCGGCTGCCCTGCCCGGCGCCTGCCTCCCCTCCTGCCCAGGCTGCTCGCCCGGTCCCCGCCGCCAAGCGTCACGGGCGGTGAGGCCGGGCGGCGGGCTGACAGTCACCACGGCTGCCTGTGAATTGCTGCTGCTGCTGCTCGGTCTGGCTTCCGGGCAGCGCAGGCAGCCAGCGTATCAGCACTAGTGTGTGTGTGACAACAATGTCACACTCCTCCCAGCGACTCTGACCCCCTCCCTCCTCCCTGGCTACAGCAGCGCGTCATCACCAGCCTTCCCAAGCGCTGGCTGTAGCCTGGAGGAGAAGGTGTGTTGCTGGCTGCCGCCCGTGCGATATTCAATTATTCAAGGTGGATAGATTTTTTTTTTTTGCAGCTAAACGGGGGGGGGGGGGTGGTGGTGGTGGGGTGGGTTAGTGAATCTCTGGCTTCTGCTGCTGCCCTGACCTGCTGTGCTGTATATATCTTTATTTCTGCTGTATATATATATTTATCTATCTTTATTAATTTATCTTTATTTACAGCTGTCAGCATGTTATATATAGCGCAGCAGCTTCCTTTACAGTGTCTTAGCGCAGCAGATTCCGTTACAGTGTCTTATCTAGCGCAGCAGATTCTGTTACAGCGTCTTATATAGCGCAGCAGGTACCGTTACAGTGTCTTATATAGTGCAGCAAATTCCGTTACAGTGTCTTATACAGCGCAGCAGATTCCATTACAGCGTCTTATACAGCGCAGCATATTCCGTTACAGCGTCTTATATAGCGCAGCAGATTCCGTTACAGCGTCTTATATAGCGCAGCAGATTCCGTTACAGCGTCTTATATAGCGCAGCAGATTCCGTTACAGCGTCTTATATAGCGCAGCAGATTCCGTTACAGCGTCTTATATAGCGCAGCAGATTCCGTTACAGCGTCTTATATAGCGCAGCAGATTCCGTTACAGCGTCTTATATAGCGCAGCAGACTCCGTTACAGCGTCTTATACAGCGCAGCATATTCCGTTACAGCGTCTTATATAGCGCAGCAGACTCCGTTACAGTGTCTTATACAGCGCAGCAGATTCCGTTACAGTGTCTTATACAGCGCAGCAGATTCCGTTACAGTGTCTTATACAGCGCAGCAGATTCCGTTACAGTGTCTTATACAGCGCAGCAGATTCCGTTACAGCGTCTTATATAGCGCAGCAGATTCCGTTACAGCGTCTTATATAGCGCAGCAGATTCCGTTACAGTGTCTTATATAGCGCAGCAGATTCCGTTACAGCGTCTTATATAGCGCAGCAGACTCCGTTACAGTGTCTTATACAGCGCAGCAGATTCCGTTACAGTGTCTTATACAGCGCAGCAGATTCCGTTACAGTGTCTTATACAGCGCAGCAGATTCCGTTACAGTGTCTTATACAGCGCAGCAGATTCCGTTACAGCGTCTTATATAGCGCAGCAGATTCTGTTACAGTGTCTTATATAGCGCAGCAGATTCCGTTACAGTCTGTCTTATATAGCGCAGCAGATTCCGTTACAGGGTCTTATATAGTGTCTTATTTTTTAAGTTTTTTTCTTTTCAAATGTAACATGCAAACACATGTTAGCCACGCCCCTAATTCATTACCGGGGTAGGGGGGGGGGCGCGAAATATGCCCTTGCTCCGGGCACCATGGCACCTAGCTACACCGCTGCCGGCAGCTGTCAGAAGGATGCAAGAGAAAGCCTGTTGCTGCCCAGGCTGTTCTATTCCACCAACAGCCTGCGCAGACAGCCCAGCTCTGTACTACCTCGCACTCGGCTGTCAGTGCGTTCCTGTGCAGGGGAGTGTACAGTTACATTGGCTGAGGAGTAGCTGCAGCCCCCAGAATTCATCCTGTCTCCGGTTCAGGCAGGCGCTGCAGGGAAGGAGCCCGGGGGAGGCAGCGGGCAAATATAGGCAGAGAAGAGCAGGAGCTACAGAACTGCTATATGTATATCCAGATCGTATGGCTATATCGGATAGCTGCGAAGATTTCGGGCAGCTGGCCTATCTAGGCCTATGCTTATGAACTTTTACTGCTGCGTAATCGAGAGTCTGTAGACTTATGCCATTGCGGTGTGGTATGGAAACTCAAAGTGCTCTGATCGTAGATCCCTAGATAGGATAGTTAGGGCTGCTGAAAAGGTCATTGGCCAACCTTTGCCTAGGATGGCAGACATTTTTTTAAGAAGGGGGAAAGCGAAGGCTAAAAAAATTATTCTAGACCCTAGTCATCCCTGCTATTCTCTTTTCTCCCTGTTGCCCTCTGGGAAACGTTACAGGTGCTTGAGTTGCCGTACTAGCCGGTTGCGGAACAGTTTTTTCCTATCTGTTATTTTGTGTTTGAATTGTGATATATGAATGTTGAATATGAGTATTTCCTTCTTCTCTTCTTTTCTACCTTGTGAATTTCACTTTACATTTTTTAATGTCGTAGTGACAATAAATTATTATTCTATTCTATTCTATTCTATTCTATAAAAGTATAGCCAGCATCTTACAGACACAGAAAACAGTAAAAAGATGTTGGATTTTTTCCTTGTTTTCTAACATTTCCCCTGAACCTACCTCCCTCCAGTTTCAGTGCATGTCCTCGTGTTCTATTGAAGATTTCTATCTTGTCCCCCTTTCCCTTCTTTGCTCCAAACTCTACATGTTAAGATCGTTTAGTCTTTCCAGATAAGTTTTGTGATGTAGGCCATGCACCATTTTAGTTGCCCTTCTTTGTACACTCTCCAATGTATTTATATCTTTCTGAAGATATGGTCTCCAGAACTGGACACCGTATTCCAGATGAGGCCGTACCAATGACCTATAAAGTGGCATTATTACGTCTTTTTTTCTGCTACTGATTCCTCTCCCTATGCAACCATGCATCTGACTAGCCTTTCTCATTGCTTTGCTACATTGCTTTCCTTCCTTTAAGTCACTTGAGTCACTTTTAGCATTAAACTGTAGTTGCCATGCTCTTGACCAATTCTCAAGTTTATCTAGATCATCAATCATTTGATTTAACCCTCCTGGTGTGTCTACTCTGTTGCATATCTTTGTGTCATCTGCAAAAAGGCATACTTTCCCTTCAATACCCTTTGCAATGTCACTAACAAAGATTTTAAAGAGCACTGGTCCAAGTACAGATCCCTGGGGTACTCCACTGGTAACATGTCCCTCCATAGAATGCACTCCATTTACTGCAACTGTATGTTTCCTATCCTGCAACCAGGTTCTTATCCATTTGTTTTATAATCCAATCCCACACTTTCAAGTTTATTTAGCAGTCTGCGATGTGGGACAGTGTCAAATGCCTTACTAAAGTCTAGATATGCCCCCCCCCTTCATCTATTATTTTGGTCACAGAGTCAAAAGTCAATAAGATTGTTTGGCATGATCTCCCTGCAGTAAAACCATGCTGTTTTGGATCCTGTAATTTGTTTAATTTAAGATATTCTACTATTCTTTCTTTTAATAGTGTTTCCATTAATTTCCCTACTACTGATGTAAGGCTCACTGATCTGTAGTTACTTACTTCTTCTTTGCTTCCGCTTTTGTGCAGTGGAACTACATTTGCTCTGTTCCAGTCCTCTGTAACTGCACCTGTATCTAGCGACTGGTTGAATAAATCTGTTAATGGCGCTACCAGCACATCTTTAAGTTATTTTAGTATCCTTGGATGTATTCCATCTGGCCCCATTGATTTATCTACTTTCAATCTTGAGAGTTCTGTTAGGACTTTCTCCCTAGTAAATGTACTTCCATCTACCTTATTTTTATGAATATCCTTGCAACTTAACTGTGGTCCCTTCCCTTCTCCTTCTATACTGAAAACAGAGCAAAAGTAATTATTTAGATGATCTGCAATTGCCTTGTCTCCCTCCACCAAATTCTCAGTGTCTGTCTGAAGTCTTATTATTCCTCCATTTGATTTTCTCTTTTCACTTATATACTTAAAAACAGTTTTGCTTCCTTTATCTACTGACTGAGCCATTTTCTCCTCAGCTTGTGCCTTGGCACGCCTGATCACTTTCTTAGCCTCCTTGTATCTGGCATGATACACCTCTTTGTCATTATTATTTTGGGTCTGCTTGTATGTCCTAAAGGCCATCTTTTTTGCTTTTACACTAGTTGATACCTCTTTTGTAAACCACACTGGCTTCCTTTTCCTGGTGCTTTTCTTAATCCTTTTGAAACAAAGGTCCGTTGCCTCTAGTATTGCACTTTTTCATTTTCTCCACCTCTCCTGCACTCCTTTCAAGTTCCTCCAATTCGCTAATGAATCGCTTAAACATCTCCCCATTTTTGCAAAGTCAGCCTTCCTAAAATCCAACACCTTAGTTTTTGTGTGACTGGAGTTGGACCCTGCCTTGATACTAAACCATACTGCTTGATGATCACTGTATCACCCACATATATGTCTGATATCCTGTCACCATTTGTGAGCATTAAATCTAATATTGAGTCTTTGCGAGTAGGCTCCCTCACCAATTGCTTGAGAGATGCTCCCTGTAGTGAATTTAGAAATTTGCCACTTGTAGATGATCTTGCAAAAGACTCCTCCCAATTCACATCAGGTAGATTAAAGTCTCCCATGATTATGACCTCTCCCTTTAAATCCATTTTAATGACATCAAGCAATAGGCTCCTGTCCAAATCCTGCCCCTGACCTGATGGCCTATAGATGACCCCAGTACGAATAATGTCCTTCTCCCCCATTTCTATGGTCACCCAAAGGGCCTCAGTTTTCTCTTCAATGTTTTGTATTAAAGTAGCATTTATGCTTTTCTTTACATACATTGCTACCCCTCCTCCGATTCTTCCCATTCTGTCCTTCCTAAATAAATTCTATCCTGGTATAGCTATGTCCCAGGCATGGTTCTAATTACACAATGTCTCTGTAATAGCCACAATGTCTAGGTCATCCCTTGTCAGTATTGCAGTTAGCTCAGGAATTTTGTCTCCTAGGCTTCTAGCGTTTGTACACATAGCTTTAAATTTTTTTCCTGTGCATCTGTTATTCCTAGCTATGTTCAGACAGTACACAAATTCAAATCTAAAGTTGAAATGACTTGATTGATGATGCTGTTCAATGTCTGTTTTTTTCTTTTTTACTGTTCAGAAATCACTTTATCAGTTACAGCACAGCTGCACTTCACTAAATCTAAAGATACAGGGCGGGATGTTCTAACATCCGCAGCCCAGCTCCACCCCCCTTCACCCCCATCGCCTACATAATTATCGCATACTGTATGATCTAACATATGCGAGAATTATGGCAAAGGACAGATCTTGCGTTAAGAGCTGTCTTTTGCGTTGGGAGACAGCGGGTCCCACCGGTACCCGGCGGCTCCCCCCTCCCTCCCTTACCCGTCGCTGCTGCTGCTGTGCTGGGCTCTCCTGCTCCCTGCACCCGGAAGAGGATCATAGTGCAGGGAGGAGGAGGTCATAGGTCCGGGCAGCACAGAACACAGGTGAGGGGGGGATCGATGTGGGGTGGTGGGCTTCTATGGGACATCACCAGATTTTTCTGGCGATGCCCCCCCGTCGCGATAACCCAGTGGGGGATGCTTAGAACATCCCAAAATGCGGTAAAAACCCGATAACAGGGTTTTTACTGCATTTTTAGTTTAGAGAATCTCCCCCATACTGAGTCTGTTCAGGTCAGGCTACACTTGAACACTAATGACCAAATGGTCAAAGGAGATAATCTGCACTGTGTTTGAGTAGATACCAGGCAGCATGCGGCACTAAACTATGCTTCACTGAACAACTTCCCCAAACAAGTAATAACAATTACAATCAATTCATTACATCAAAACTTTTCAAATCATACAAGAGTTTGCATAACACAGAAATGATGAGAGCATATTGGAGATGAATTACATACTCTTGAGGTACCAGTGCAGTCCATGTGTGCTATTGGCGGTTTGTAGTTGTTTACCTTCGGTTTAATGCAGGTATAATGCTGAAATGATTAATATAATAGCATTTTATGCCAGCACTTCTATGGAAGCGCTAACAGCCTACGGCTTACTGCCTATACTTCACTGATGACATTACACACACAAGCATTTACAGTGACAGGAAATAATGGTATTACACATGGTTTGATTAAGTTAATCACAAATAGGATATAGAATGATCACAGAGAATGCGGCATGATAGAAATAAACATACTTGGGAGGAATTCTGGATGTGGAAGTAGCAGGGCCGGTGCTGGCCATCGCAGCACCCTAGGCAAATCTTCTAAATCACCGCTGCCGCCCTCCCCCGACACTTATCTCTCCCTCCACCCTCCCTCACCGCAACATAGCCGGGGACTCCAGGGGGGGAGCGTGCAGGCAGGCGGGCGGGCGTGCAGGCATGCAGGCTGGGCGGGCGCTACCTGCAGAGCAACACTGACCAGCAGGGAAGGAGGGGGCAGCCATTACCCGCACATTGCCGCTAACCAGTGCGGGGGTGCGGGCGGCACCCGCCGATCAGATCCACGAGCAGGGGGCGGGGGGATGGGGGGTAGTGGTACGGCTCACCTGTTCCCTGCTGGGTCCGGGAATAGCTGCTGGTAGTACTTGCTCTCCTCGGGCGGGAGCGCTGCTGCTGCAGCTCAGAACTGCAGCTCAGTACCGCCCTCCAGTGGCCGGCGCCCTAGGCAAATGGCTCAAGCTGCCTAGTGGTGGCGCCGGCCCTGGGAAGTAGTTTGAAGGAGTTGCACTTCTGTTGATTGTAGTTTCCTTCAGTTTCTGTCCAGGCTAAGTCCAGGCTGACAGTATGCAATTGAATCTTCCTACTTAGAATGTTCCTACTTAGAATTCTGACTAAATTTCTAAAGCCAGATTTCTATAGCCAGCCAAGGCTCAAGCCCCATACACACGGGGGAGATATATTGCTCAGCCATATATTGCTGAGCAATATATGGCTGAGCAATATATCGCTCAGTTTCTTCTTTTCATCAGCGACCAGAGATGGTCGCTGATGAAAAAGAAACTGCTGGGGGAGCCCGGCAGTGGTAATCAGCTGGTCGCAGGAGCATGTTCCTGCAACCAGCAATCACTACGGGGGTAAAAATGGGAGCGAGCACCCGGCGATATATCGCCGGTGCACACTCCCATCGTGGGCAGAATGGTCCCTTAGCGACCATATTTCCCACAATATTATACAAAATCAACCCCGTGTGTACGCACCATTAGTCAGCCTCCTATACTCTAATACCCTGGTCCTCAAGTACCCCCCAACAGTGCATGTTTTGCAGGTATCCACACAGAATCACAAGTGCTATAATTAGCTCCACCTGTGGATCTTTTCAAATGTGCCTGAATAATGAGTGCACCTGCCGGGTGACCTGGAAAACGTGCACTGTTGCGGGTACTTGAGGACCAGGGTTGGGAACCACTGCTCTAATAAGTAGGTCTGTAAAAGCTGTTTCTAAAGGTGCCCACACACTAGAAGGATTTTTGGGCCGATTGGCCGATTTCCGATAAATCGGCCACTATATCGTCCGATGTTTACCGATAATCGGTCAAAAATCGGCCGATATCGGTCCGATGCTCGCTCCCGTGGATCTTTAGCTGAATCTTCTGATCTTACGTGCTGCACGAAAGATCAGAAGATTTAACAAAAGATCCATAGGAATGCACACGGGATCTTAAGGACGGACAAAAGATTTCAATGCTAATTTATGCACACATCTTACGATCGCAGATCTTTCTAGTGTGTGGGCACCTTTAGTTCATTGATTGAGACCCCATCCAATTCCCCTCTCCCACTAGATAAAGTGAGCAATAAAACTGAGATAAAAAAATGGTGAGATGACGTGCAGTCATGGGAGACAGGGGAGGCAGTGCTTCCCCTGTCATTTTGTTTTAAAATAATACAAAGAATATACTTACAGTATAACACATACTCTGTGTCATAAGTATTTTCTTTATGTTATTTTACTGGTTTGAATTATATAACCTAGTTTGGGAGGCACTGATAAGAGTGCCTCCCACACAGAACTGCAAGGGGATGAAGCAGGGAGTGGGGCTTGGGGAGGGGGTTAGCAGTGGGCTAAAAAAGGCCATTAAAAATAACACCAAATGCGGCACTTCTAGAAGTTTCTAATTAACAGGGCTGCTGTGATTGGACAGCAGATCCAGCTGCTGTCCAATCACAGCAGCCCTTGTCATGTAAGCTACTGACAGAGCCGCATTTGCTCCCACCTCCCCTGCTCCCCATGCTGTGACCTGTGCCTCGACTCCCCTCTCCTGAGTCCCGGTTCCCTGCCTGTGTGACTGCTGCTCACCTCTCCCCTCCCCAGTGAGTATTATTTTCTTTTGAGGGGGGGGTGTCAAATGGGCGGGGATGGAGGTGGCGACAGGGGATGGTTGAGGCTGCTGCTGGAGGGGGGAAGCTGGTGTCGGCGGAAGCCAGGAGCAGGGGGGGGGGTTGCGGTGCGGTGGTGGCTGTGACAGTGCCTCTCCATTCACAGCTGCCACCGAACGTCACTGGTGAGATGTTACAGACAATGTCCCAGTCACTAGTCTATTTACACTGGGTGTACTGGCTCCTCCCCTCTGACTCCCCTCCCATCTAGCCAGTTTAAGAAAATGTGCCTCAGGAGAAGCACACAGCAGGAAGAGCTCCAGAGAGTTTTTCTTCAGTTTATTTTCTTTATTATTTTGGGACTGCTGTTTTGGACTTAACAGCAGTCCTGCATTGTGGGAGACTAGGGGAAGGGTTCAGCTGCAGGCCACTTCATGGTACCGAGCTGTCCCTGCCACAGGACCACCGTCCTGTGTGGGTGATGTTACCCCTGGCATGCCGCACACCCCTAGTCCAGTCTGAAGACGTTGTGTGGTGAATACTACCCCGGGGTCCTCCGCCTTGGGGTCCCCCGCCGTGGGGTCCCCGGGTTACTGTGCGGCAAGATGGCAGTGGGGGCAACGGCGGTTGTCCCTGCACAAGGACCGCGCAGCCCCCTGCCCACACTGGGATGGGTACTGCCCCTGAACATGCCAGGGCAGTTTACCAAGTTTATTGGGCATTGTACATGTCAGTCCCAGTATAAATATATAGGTAAGCTCCGGCACCATTACGCTGGGCGGAGCTTACCCAGAGCGGGACCAGAGCTCTGTAAGGCGCCAAAACCTGCTTCCTGCTTCTTTCCCTGGCTGCTGGAAACGCCATTGTACTGCCCCAGACACTCCTCAGCGGTTTGGAACAGAGGGAATCTGCAGCAGTGACAGCATCAGGTTTTCAGCGCTTGCCTGCATACACTTAAAGTACTGTTTACTTGTACTGTTTTACCAGCTCTTACAATTAGAGAGCTAAGGTTAAGGGTGTATTGATTCCCTCCATTGGTCTCTGTACACTACCCCACTGGCTTGTTAAGCAATTGACTTATACAGATAGTACTGCACATAGGCCCTTATTCTGATCGGTGCGGTAATATCCGCGTGCGTTCGTGCCGCCGATGTTTTGTGTCTGCGCATGTGCAGAGGCGTCTCTGCGCATGTGCGAGCGGGGCGTACGGCCAAATCCCGCATGAAATGAGAACACTCCGAACAGGGGGTGGAGGGGGGCGTGAAGGGCTATTTGGGCTCATTAACATATGCATACGCCCCGCGTTTCATGGGCGTTCCCATGAAAACGCTGGGCGTACGTATGGTAATGCGGCCGTGATGCACGTGTAGGGGGCGGACATATGACATCGCCGGATGTCAGCTGCCCGCCCAGATCCCTGCTTTTGCACGGAAACATGTCCGTGTGGTCTGAGGTTGCAGGAGCTGGTGGAGCCCTCGGTCCTGCATTCGATGGTATGCGACCATCGAATGATGGGGGAGGTTCCCTGAGAACTTCCCGTGCGCTGACTTTCCGGCGCCGACTCACTCTTCCCCCTCCTCCTATGATGTACGTGTGGGCGTCACCTGCGTCATGACATCACCCGCACGGCATCACAAGGAGGAGGAACCCGGCGGAGATGTCAAAAAATCAGTGACCCGGCATTGCGGTCACACTGTGACACACTCCACAGTGACAGTATTGCCCCCCCTCCCTCCAGCGCCCGGTGCGCGTGACCCCTTAGCCCCCCCCCCCCCCATAGTTACGGCCCTGGCTACCACTACAGCACAAACCCAGAGAGTGTAGAGAGAGCTTGCTATCTTATCTGCTAGAGTTGATATAATAACTCCTATTCCTGGGCTGTCTCGCAAGAGAGGTGCACCCTCCCAAACTCCTGAGTCTGGTGCAGAGGAGGAGGAGCCATTACTCCAGGGCACTGAGCCATTGATCATGGCAATCAGGGAGGTTTGGGACCTTCCTTTAGCTGAATCCTCTGAGGGGGTTTCTTTCTTTGCCACTCAGAAGAAACAGCAGGTTGTTTTCCCTGAGCAGACTGACTTGGAGAATACATTCTGTCACAATTATACTTTGCCTCCCTGCCTATTCAGCTCGGGAATTGGCTAGACCTAACGCAGAGGTGCGGAGTCTAACCGTGCCAAGGGTTTTCTGCCAGTGACCCCTCCAATTGGGATTTGGGCTTCTGCGGCACTCGACACGTCGGTCGCGGTCCTCTGGTTAGGTTTCCCTTTATGACCTGGCGGCCGGGAGTAGGTAATATGGAGAGGCGGTTGTCTAGCCGGGTCAGTATCTATGCGGTCAGTTAGGAGCCCAGGGGAGAAGCAAAGAAGGTCCAAAACAAGCCGGGTCATACACGGGAGACACTGTTTGTGGTACACTGGGATGAGACAGAGGGATGGTCGGGGGCAAGCTGAGGTCATACACGGAGAAGTCACAAATGGAGTACAAGGGGTCAAGCAGGAGAATCGTCAGGAACAAGCCGGGTCAATCACAGTAGCAATGGAGATAAGGTACTAAGAACAGTAACGCTGGAGTAGGTGTGAGCCTATACTCTGGCAGGGATTTGCCTGCCAGAGATTTCCTTTATACTGTGGACTGAGCAGTTCAATTTCCTGCCTGTCCCTTTAAACACCAGAATGTGCGGCGCGCGCCCCTAGTGAGCGTGCGCCCGCGTACCCGGAAGCCGCAGACACGCTGTCGGGACCTGTGCAGGGAGAGATGCCAGCCATCCGTTACTCCGCCGCCCACCGCCCGCCTCAGACCGGCGTCACCCGGCCTGCTCAGACCGCTTCCCGAGCCAGTGCCTGGGACGCCCAGCCTGCTGCCCGCAGAAGCCACGTCCCCGGACCCGGTAAGAGACTCCCGCGGTCCGGGAGACTGTGACATTACCCCCCACCCTAGGGGTGGGCACCGAACACCCTATGAAAGGCTTGTTGGGATACTTTCGATGGAATCTGTGGAGTAACTGTGGGGCGTGAATTTCAGATGCCTTAACCCAGCAACGCTCTTCAGGACCGAATCCTTTCCAGTCAATGAGGAATTGGACGTGACCCCTAGAAACTCTTGAATCCAGAATCTGACTTATTTCGTATTCCTCATGACCTCCTATCAGGAGGGGTGTATAAGATCGTCTGAGGGAAGAGAACCTATTGATAAAAGCGGTTTTAGAAGTGACACATGAAAGATGTTGGGAATTCTAAGGGATCTAGGAAGTTTGAGTCTCACTGCTACTGGATTAACTATTTGAAGAACATGAAAGGGGCCAATGAATCTTTGAGCTAATTTCATGGATGGGACTTTAAGCCTCAAGTGTCTTGTAGAGAGCCATACTCTATCTCCAGGTTTAAATTGAGGAGCCTCTTTCCTTTTATAATTAGCGAAGCGTCTATAAAGATCAGAGGATTTACTAAGGTTTCTTCTCACCTCAGACCAGATGCTCAGAAACTTCTTGACCGTATGTTGGACGGCTGGCAGAGCAGTAGAAGACTTGGAAAAAATTTCAGGAAGATTAGGATAAAATACGTTCTGAACGAAGAATGGGGAATGCCCCGTGGACTCGTGGTACAGATTGTTGTGGGCAAATTCTGCCCAGGGAAGCAGGGACGCCCAATCATCCTGATTGGCTGACACGTAAATCCTTAAAAACTTCTCAAGGTCCTGGTTAACCCTTTCGGTTTGTCCATTGCTCTGGGGGTGGTAGGCCGAAGAGAAGTTGAGCTTGATGTTAAAGGAAGAGCATAGGGCTCGTTAAAACTTAGAAGTGAATTGGACTCCTCTATCTGACACAATACTTTGAGGAAACCCGTGCAACCTAAAGATATTTTTGATAAAGCTTTCAGCCAGTTTAGAAGCAGATGGAAGACCCTTGAGGGGAATGAAATGGGCTGCCTTAGAAAAACGATCCACCACCACCCAGATAGTATTAAAACCCTGGCTAACCGGAAGCTCGGTGATGAAATCCATCGAAATGTCAACCATGGGGTGACTTGGAACTGGAAGAGGCTGAAGAAATCCAACTGAAGCTTGTGGTATAGACTTGTGTTGAGCACATGTATCGCAAGCAGCTATGAAGTTCTTAACATCTGTTTTAACTGATGGCCACCAGTAGCTACGACAAATGATCTCTGTAGTCTTCTTAATACCAGCGTGTCCGGTGCAGTAAGAGTGTAACCAACGTAGAATTTTTGTTCGAGATTTTAATGGCACAAACGTCTTCCCTACAGGAACTTTGATCTTCTTGGAGGATGCAATAAAACAAGACGACTTTAAAATGGGCTTCTGGTCATTTAACTCCTCTGAAGCAGCTGGCCCAAAGACTCGCGAAAGTGCATCTGCTTTCACGTTTTTGTCTCCTGGACGATAAGTTAACACTAGATTGAACCGGTCAAAAAATAAGGACCATCTAGCCTGTCTGTAATTTAGGCAATGGGCCGTTTTGAGGTACATCAGGTTTCTGTGGTCCGTATAGACTGTTACTGGGAATCTTGCGCCCTCCAATATATGACGCCATTCTTGTAAGGCCAATTTGATGGCTAACAGCTCTTTGTCTCCCACTGCATAATTTCTCTCTGCAGGTTGAAATTTCTTGGAGAAGAACCCACAGGCATACCATTTGTTAGCCTCATCCTTTTGGGAAAGAACTGCCCCCACCCCTACTGAAGATGCGTCCACTTCAACAAAGAAGGGTTTGTCAGGATCGGGCCGCCTTAGGATGGGTGCAGACACAAAGAGTTGCTTGAGTAATGAAAAGGCTTGCTTGGCCTCCGAGGACCACTCCTTAGTATTTTCTCCTTTGCGAGTAAGCTTGGTTATTGGAGCTACCACAGAAGAGTAATTCTT
The DNA here is from genome assembly GCF_055691185.1 of Crinia signifera. NCBI lineage: Eukaryota > Metazoa > Chordata > Amphibia > Anura > Myobatrachidae > Crinia > Crinia signifera. The sequence continues at coordinate 8,424,991 of NC_139226.1, forward strand.
AATAAACTGTCTGTAGAAGTTGCAGAAACCCAAAAAGCGTTGAATAGATTTCAACCCTACTGGTTGCGGCCAGTCAGAGATTGCAGACAATTTCTTTGGATCCATCCGTAACTCTGAACTGGTAACAATGAACCCCAAGAAGGGCATCTCCTGTTGTTCAAATGAGCATTTCTCTAATTTGCAGTACAACCGGTGCTTACGGAGGTGGCCTAGAACTTCTTGAACATGCTGCTGATGTGCATGAAGGTTTCCTGAAAAAATTAAAATATCATCCAGGTAGACAATTACAAATTTGTTCAACAAATCTTGAAAAATGTGGTTCATATATCTCTGAAAAACTGCCGGGGCGTTGCTCAAGCCGAACAGTATCACTAAGTACTCGAAGTGTCCACCTCGCGTGTTGAAGGCTGTCTTCCACTCATCTCCTGATCTAATTCGGATCAAATTATATTCCCCGCGGAGATCTAACTTCGTGAAAAACCGTGCCCCTTTGATTTTGTCAAAGAGTTCAGAGATGAGAGGAAGGGGAAAACGATCTTTCACAGTGATGGCATTGAGACCCCTATAGTCAATGCAAGGTCTAAGGCCCCCGTCTTTCTTTTTGACGAAAAAAAGGCCCGCTCCCGCTGGAGACTTGGATTCCCTGATAAAACCTTGCTCCAAATTATCTTCAATATACTCTGATACTGCCTGAGACTCTGCCATGGACAACGGAAACACTCTGCCACGAGGAGGACATTTCCCAGGAACCAAATCGATGGCACAGTCCCAAATCCTATGGGCTGGCAGTTTCTCTGCTTCCTTCTTGCTTAAAACATCCGCAAAGGCTTGATAAGCGATTGGGAGTTTGCCCCCGGACCCCAGTTGGGAGGAAGATACAGTACAGGAATGTCGTTTGATTCGTTCAAGGCATCACCCCTGACACTCCTGCCCCCATGCCAATACTTGAGGACGCTTCCAGTCCAGCACAGGTGAATGTAACTGTAGCCATGGCAATCCCAAAATGACGGGATTCTCTGCTGCGGGAAGCACGAAGAAGGAGATGGACTCTTGATGAAGGATCCCCACTTTCATCTGCACCATTGAAGTATTAGAACGAATGCTTGAAAAAGGCAACCTATTGCCATCTACTCCTATGATGTGTAAGGGGTTCGTCAGTTCATGACAAGGGAGCCCCAAGCGTTTCGCCGTTCCTGCGGTGATGAAATTACCATCCGCGCCGGAGTCTAGAAAGGCTTTGAGGATCAATGAGGAATTCCCATAACTTAAGGTTACATCGATAGTGAATCCGATTGCGGACACTCGAGAAGAGGTATAAGGTAACGTGCCTAACCTGACCCCCTTACAATCAGTTAGGCCTTGTCGTTTCCCGGATGCTTGGGACAAGCAGAGAGGAGATCATCTGACTCCCCGCAATACAGGCACAACCGATTTTTAAACCTTCGCTCTCTTTCTGCGAAAGGAAGGCGAGCTTTCCCAATCTGCATGGGTTCCTCCAATTGCTGACTTGCCATGGAAGCTGATGCCGACGGTGGGCTAGTTGCTGGAGGAATAAATCGGGGTGCCAGCTTGAAACTGTACTTCCGGGATTGTTCCCTCTCTTTATCCCTCTCTTGGTAATGGAGGTCCACCCGTGTACATAAGTAAATGAGGTCGTCCAAAGAAGTCGACGGCTCTCGACCTGCCAACTCATCTTTAATCTTCTCAGATAGCCATTGTGTGAAGGTGGCCATTAGAGCCTCCTCGTTCCACCCTAACTCGGATGCGAGGGTCCTGAAATAAACCGTGTATTGTCCCACAGTCTGGGTTCCTTGTCTCAGCCGGAGAATGGCCGAAGCGGCGGACGTCACCCGACCCGGCTCATCAAACACCTTACGGAACTCGGTGATGAATTCAGTGATGTTATTAATCACCGCGTGATCCTTCTCCCAGAGTGGAGAGGCCCAGGACAGAGCTTGACCCGTGAGTAGCGAAATCATGTAGGCTACCTTCGCCCTATCTGACGAGAAGGATGCCGCCTGTATTTCAAATTGGATGAGGCACTGATTTAGAAATCCCCAACACTCCTTGGGATTCCCATGGAATTTAGCGGGGTTCGGAATGCGAAGCGAAGGAGCACTTGCTGCGACCACCGGAGGAAGTGGTGCCGGAGGCGGTGGAGCCGGGGGGGCTTCAATACGTTGCATCAAGGTCTGCAGGCATTGCATGATCTGTGCCTGATCCTGTTCCTGCTTGTTCACCCTGGTTAGCAGATGCTCCAGAAGCTCCTTAGGAGACGGACCGGCCGCTGGATCCATATTTATGGGCCAGAGTATTCTGTCACAATTATACTTTGCCTCCCTGCCTATTCAGCTCGGGAATTGGCTAGACCTAACGCAGAGGTGCGGAGTCTAACCGTGCCGAGGGTTTTCTGCCAGTGACCCCTTCAATTGGGATTTGGGCTTCTACAGCACTCGACACGTCGGTCGCGGTCCTCTGGTTAGGTTTCCCTTTATGAGCTGGCGGCCGGGAGTAGGTAATATGGAGAGGCGGTCGTCTAGCCAGGTCAGTATCTATGCAGTCAGTTAGGAGCCCAGGGGAGAGGCAAAGAAGGTCCAAAACAAGCCGGGTCATACACGGGAGACACTGTTTGCGGTACACTGGGATGAGACAGAGGGATGGTCGGGGGCAAGCTGAGGTCATACACGGAGAAGTCACAAATGGAGTACAAGGGGTCAAGCGGGAGAATCGTCAGGAACAAGCCGGGTCAATCACAGTAGCAATGGAGATAAGGTACTAAGCACAGTAACGCTGGAGTAGGTGCGAGCCTATACTCTGGCAGGGATTTGCCTGCCAGAGACTTCCTTTATACTGTGGACTGAGCAGTTCAATTTCCTGCCTGTCCCTTTAAACACCAGAACGTGCGGCGCGCGCGCCCCTAGTGAGCGCGCGCCCGCGTACCCGGAAGCCGCAGACACGCTGTCGGGACCTGTGCAGGGAGAAACGCCAGCCGCCCGTTACTCCGCCGCCCACCGCCCGCCTCAGACCGGCGTCGCCCGGCCTGCTCAGACCGCTGCCCGAGCCAGTGCCTGGGACGCCCAGCCTGCTGCCTGCAGAAGCCACGTCCCCGGACCCGGTAAGAGACTCCCGCGGTCCGGGAGACTGTGACATTTTCAAGTCAGCGTGGAAAAACCCAGATATGAGGTTTAAGGTCTCTAAGAGATTTAACCCCTTCCCGACATTGCCTTTTAAGGTAATTTTTTTTTTTTTTTTCCTCCTTGTGTTCAAATAAGCGTAACTTTTTTAATTTTCCGGCTATATAGACACATGAGGGCTTTTTTTTTGCGGGACAAGTTGTACTTTCTAATGGTACCATTTACTATACCGTATAATATTCTGGGGAATCAGGAAATAATTCAATGTGGGGTAAAAAAAAAAAAAAACGCAATTCCACAATTTTGCGCTGGTTACGGTTTTTTTGGAGTTCATAGTTCGTTTAAAATGATGGGTTATCTTTATTCTATGGGTCGTTACGATTCCGGTGATACCAAACTTATATAGTTTTCGTTACATTTTACCACTAAAAAAAAAAATAGAAAATGTTACGGTTTTTCGAATTTGCGTCGCGTCGCCATGTTCTGCGGCTTATAACTTTTTTATTTTTCCACCTACGGACCTGGGTGAGGGCTCATTTTTTGCGGGCTGAAGTGTACTTTTTAATTAATACCATTATGGGATATGGGCGACTTTCTGATCTCTTTTAGCTATTTTTTTTGGGGTAGGCGATGCGACCAAAAAGCGTAGTTTTGGCGTTGGGGATTATTTTCCGTTTACGCCTTTAACCGTGCGGGATAACTAATGTTATATTTTAATAGATCGGACTTTTAGGAACGCGGCGATACCAAATATGTTTATTTTTTTTATTATTTATTTATTTTTATTTGGGAAATGGGGAAAGGGGGGTGATTTGAACTTTTAATATTTTATTATTTTTTTTTTATTTTTAAACTTTATTTTTTTTTTTTTTTTACTTTTACTACAAGGCCCCCTAGTGTACTTGACCACTAGGGGGCGCGATCGCCTGTACTAGGTTCAGCCATAGAGCTCTATGGCTGAACGTAGTGATTTTTTTCACTTCCTATTACATCCTGCCTGAGGCAGGATGTAATAGGTATGAATACACGGACAGCACAGGGGTCTACATTAGACCCCTGGCTACCATGGCAACCGATCGGCACCCTCCGATCGCGCTGCGGGGGGCCCCGATCGGCGCCGGAGGGGGGCGCCCCCCCTCCGATCAGCTATTTAAGCACTGCGGGCGCTTTGCCCGCGGTGCTTAAAGGGTTAAACGGCCGCGATCGGCGAACTCGCCGCTCGTGGCCGTGAGAGCAGGGACATGGCTGTAATATACAGCCATTACCTGCTCTCTATCAAGCCAGCTCACTCCGTGAGCTGGCTTGATTCACCCCCAACCGACATATGACGTATATATACGTCATATGTCGGGAAGGGGTTAAATCCACTTTTCCGTTTGAACCTACAGGGAGGAGAGTGTGGGAAAAGCCACCTGCAGTAAACTCCTCAGTGTCCAGGTTAGATAAAAAGATGGTGCTCCCGGTGCCAGGGTCTTTCTCTCTGAAGGATACCAAAGACAGGAAAGTTGAAAATACCCTTAAATCCATTTTCACTGCTAGTGGGGCATGCCAACGTCCAGTGTTAGCAAGTTGTTATATGGCAAAGTCCATATTCACGTGGGCCTTCCAAATTCAGGAGGGCTTATTGGGTGATATGACCGTGGCACAGGTGTGTGAGAAACTACACCACATTCAGGACACAGCTAAAGTTCTGTGTGAGGTGCAAAAGGAATTAGGAGCCATAATCGGCCGTAACTCTGGCTCCGGCAGTGGATGGCTGACGCTGATTCCAAACGCAGCGTAGAAAACCTTCCCTTTACTGGTGAACGGTTGTTTGGCAGCGACTTGGATGATTTGATCTCTAAAGCCACTGCAGGGAAGTCTACATTCCTTCCCACGACCCCACAGGTGCCCACGCGTCCGTTTTCTGGTAACACCCAGCAGTCCTTTCGGACCGGCAAGTTCCGCCCAAAGGCCAGGGGTGGTTCAATTGCAAATAGAGGCTCCCATGGTAAGTTCAGGAAGCCATCTTCTTCGGCCACCACTGAGCGGCCGTCCGGAGCAGCTGCAGGTGTAAGGATCCTGCCCTACCTCCGTAGACCTCGAGCTGGGGTTGGCGGACGTGTGCGTAACTAGGCTTCACCAATAATAGCCGCGTCCGAAGGAGCTGGTTAGTCCAGCTCCAACCCCGATGCCACCTGGTCTTGAGAGAGACAACATGCCCACCAAGGCCAGAGGAGAGCAAGGGGACAGCTAACTTAGCCCACACAAGGTTAGGGGTCCCCGGAACCCCCAATGGGTAACAACACAAGGAGATAACTTATGGTTGAACGCAACAATGCGTGACGGTGGTACTAATAAATATACTGTAAACAATGGCAACAATGCTCAGAAGATGATATATAAAGAAAATGCCAAAAATGCTCAGAAGATGATATATAAAGAAAATGGCAACAATGCTCAGAAGATGATATGTAAAGACAATGGCAACAATGCTCAGAAGATGGTATACAAAATAAAGACACAGCAGGAGGAATACAAAGGGTGACCCATGACATATCTGGGAGGTGATAGGACCACAGATAAGGATCTCCAAACTTCTAAGGATGGCGAACTCCAGAAGCAAAGGCTGCCCACGGACACCAGGAACAACTGTAGCACGGACCCAGCAGGACAAGGAAACTTCCCAGCAGGATCCAGGACCAAGAACACGAATTGAGCCAAGACAAACAAGACGCTATAACCGGCGTCTGTATGTCAGAGACGCCGGCTTTTATTTGAATTTGCCGCCCCCTGTGGTGCCGTGACGTCAGGTCCGTCCGGCAGAGTCTTCCCCCTGCACAGACGGCAGCGGTGGAAGTTCGTGGCGTTGCTTTGCAACGTCCCTGACGCTTCAGTCTGGCGTGCGCCGGAAGAAGATGTCCGTCGTCCCGGCAGCACAGAAGCTGCAGAAGGACCCGGACAACGGCGGCGCCCAGGACGGCGCCTAACAGCAGGTAAACCCGCAGCATGACGGTGGGGCTCCGCCACTAGCTCCGGTCGAGGTGGGGGCCCGACTGGCATTCTTCGGCCACGTTTGGGAAGCCTTGTGCCTAAATTATTGGGTACGCCTACCTTCACATTCCTATTTGGCCACCTCATCAGATGTTCCTGAGGTTTGCGTTGAAGAACGACTACTATCAGTTCCGAGCTCTACCTTTCGTCAGCCCCATCGTCTTGAACGACTCCCTGTATCCCATATGAATGTAAGAGAAAATAGTATTTTAATACCTACCGGTAAATCCTTTTCTCGGAGTTCATATGGGATACAGGGCGCCCGCCTCTGTGCGGAGTTCTGCAGTGTCTCACTAAGGTGAGCTGTGGGTCACTGACATGCCCTTATGTTACCTTGTTTCACTTAGGTGTTCACAAGTGTAGTGGTTACTTTGGGTGAGCTTTTTTCTTTTCACCTCCTGTCTCTCAGGTGCTCACGGGTGTGTTGTCACTCCGGTGACGTTTCCTTATTGCCTTGTGTCATTCTGGTGTTCACAAGGATTGTTGTCACTTCGGTGATCTAATTTTTTTAAAAGTTGTCACTTAGTTGACATATCGGGGGAAATTTACTAAGAATACGAATACAAAAAAATTGTATTCGTATTCTTAATATGAATGACTACGACTGCATATGGCTGTTTCAGCCGAATGCAAAGTTGTGTTCCGGAGGGGAATTTACAAAGCAGTCAAATTCGACTGCTTTGTAACCCTCCGATGTCGTATTATTTCGTATTAACGGCCGTATATACGGCCGCTAATACGAATTCCTACAGGCAGTCTGCATGGATCAGTCAGATCCGTGCAGGCTGCAGTGTGTAAAAAAAAATTAGAAAAATAAATAAATAAAAAACAGTGTGGGGTCTCCCCTGCATCCGTAACCAGCACCAGGCTGAAAGAGCCGGGGCCGGTAATAAAAAAATCAGGAAACGCGGCAAATAGAGGTTCCCCGATTTTTTAAAACCAGCCCCAGGCTCCAGGTCCGTGGCTGGTTCCCAAAAAAGGGAGACAAAATGACTAGGGGTCCCCCGTATTTTAAGAACCAGCCCCAGGCCAAACCAGCCAGCAGGGTAATGTCACAGCTGGGTGACACTTATTATATAAGGTCCCGTGGCCAAACCATTAACCCTACTGACCAGTCAGCCAGGCCAGGGGCCCTGGGAGAGTGGGGACCCCCCCAATAAAGGGGTCCCCCCCTCCCGGACTTACCTGACCAGGCCTCCCCCGCAAGCTGGGACTTGGAAAACCACAGGTCCCAGCATGCGGGGTATTAAAGGGCCCGCTGGCACTTGTAGTTCCACAGTAGTAAAAATAGTCAAATAAACACACTGACACACAATAAAAATAAAACTTTAATACATCCAAAGCCCATAAATACTGATACTTACCTATCTTGAGCCCATAGATAGGTCTCTGGGTCTTGGTCAGGTGTCCTGGTACATGTCGGCGTCCGGGTCCATGTCGGCGGCGTCCGTGTCGGCGTCCGGGTCCGAAGCAGGGGCGGGCTGGGCCGGGGGGCAGAGTGCCACATGCCCCCCGGGCCGGTATGAAGTGGCTGGGCCGGGGCCGGGGCCGGCTGTGTGCATCTTGAACAGCCCTGCTGCTGCAGCTGTCTCCGGGTCCTGCCGCACAAGTCCTACATGTACTGTATGGCAACGGCCCCTCCAAAAATGGCCGCCGCCTTGGAGGAGACAGACACTAGAGGTACTGCTGTACCTCTAGTGTCTGTCAGAGCCTGGATGACAGCGCGGCCGGGTCCGCACTCGCAGTCCTAGCGGAAGCGAGGGGGGAGCGACTGCCTGAACCCGGAGACAGTGACAGGCTGGGGGCTGCAGCTACTCCCCCCCCCCCCTGGATTTCACCGCGCTGCTCTCTCCTGCTGCCTGCAGAGCCGCACAGTGCAGCAGTGCACAGATACAAGTGTCACGCTGAAGGCTGCTGGAGGAGGAGCTTCCCACCTTTTAGCTCCAGCCTCCCAACCATGGCATGCCGGCAACGAGCACAGTCCTGCAGGCAAGCTCCAGCGCAAAGTGTGGCCCAGCATCTGAGAGCATCAATATGTTGTGCATGCCCCCCACCAGGTATGTTCCCCTGCACCCCTGAGTTATCTCCCCCCTAGCACACACACACCTCCCTACAGGAGCCTGCAGTGGAGGTCAGCTGCTGGCTGCTGCTGCTGCTTAAGAGAGAAGGGGGTGTCCTCTCTGTGTCACCCCTGTCCTCTCTGCGTCACCCCTGTCCTCTCTGCGTCACCCCTGTCCTCTCTGCGTCACCCCTGTCCTCTCTGTGTCACCCCTGTCCTCTCTGTGTCACCCCTGTCCTCTGTGTCAACCCTGTCCTCTCTGCGTCACCCCTGTCCTCTCTGCGTCACCCCTGTCCTCTCTGCGTCACCCCTGTCCTCTCTGCGTCACCCCTGTCCTCTGTGTCAACCCTGTCCTCTCTGCGTCACCCCTGTCCTCTCTGCGTCACCCCTGTCCTCTCTGCGTCACCCCTGTCCTCTCTGCGTCACCCCTGTCCTCTGTGTCAACCATGTCCTCTGTGTCACCCCTGTCCTCTCTGCGTCACCCCTGTCCTCTCTGTGTCACCCCTGTCCTCTCTGCGTCACCCCTGTCCTCTCTGCGTCACCCCTGTCCTCTCTGCGTCACCCCTGTCCTCTGTGTCAACCATGTCCTCTTCTGTGTCAACCCTGTCCTCTCTGTGTCACCCCTGTCCTCTCTGCGTCACCCCTGTCCTCTCTGCGTCACCCCTGTCCTCTCTGCGTCACCCCTGTCCTCTCTGCGTCACCCCTGTCCTCTGTGTCAACCCTGTCCTCTCTGCGTCACCCCTGTCCTCTCTGCGTCACCCCTGTCCTCTCTGCGTCACCCCTGTCCTCTCTGCGTCACCCCTGTCCTCTGTGTCAACCATGTCCTCTGTGTCACCCCTGTCCTCTCTGCGTCACCCCTGTCCTCTCTGTGTCACCCCTGTCCTCTCTGCGTCACCCCTGTCCTCTCTGCGTCACCCCTGTCCTCTCTGCGTCACCCCTGTCCTCTGTGTCAACCATGTCCTCTTCTGTGTCAACCCTGTCCTCTCTGTGTCAACCTTCTCCTCTTCTGTGTCAACCATGTCCTCTTCTGTGTCAACCCTGTCCTCTCTGTGTCAACCTTCTCCTCTTCTGTGTCAACCCTGTCCTCTCTGTGTCAACCCTGTCCTCTCTGTGTCACCCTTGCCCTCTCTGTGTCAACCTTGCCCTCTCTGTGTCACCCTTGCCCTCTCTGTGTCACCCTTGCCCTCTCTGTGTCACCCTTGCCCTCTCTGTGTCACCCTTGCCCTCTCTGTCACTTTTACCCTCTCTGTGTCACCCTTGCCCTCTCTGTATCACTTTTACCCTCTCTTTGTCACCTATTTAAGGACTAAAGGACTTTTTCCCCTCTGATGTCCGTGATCCAGCTGCTGTGCTGTATAATGCCTCCTATTTTTTATTAAAAAAAAATATATATATATATATATATATATATATATATATATATATATATATATAGGCCGGGCCCCCCTGCACTGGCTCTGGTGCGAGGGAGTGCAGAAAGTGGAGCGGATGCCTGCTCTAGAAGCCACAGATGTAAGTGGCGCGGTGCCAGGCCATGCATCCACTAGCACCCGGGCAGCAGCACATCAGCGCTCTTTCATCCCGTCATGGGCTGCAGCCATGGTGACAAGCTCCCTGCTCCCCTTGGAAGGTGGTAAGCAGGGAGATGTGGGGCGACCCAGCCTTTCATGGCTCCCAGCTCACCGTATGTATATATATATGTGTGTGTGTATATACTGGCACTCCAAGGTCTTTTCAAAGCATGTATTTAGAAAAACATGGAACAAACCATGTTTGTTCCATATTTTTCTAAATACATACTTTGAAAAGACCTTAGAGTGCCAGTCTTCTTTCCTGCCTCTCTCTCTCTCTCTCTCTCTCTCTCTCTCTCTCTCTCTCTCTCTATATATATATATATATATATATATATATATATTTTTTTTTTTTTTTACTTTTATATATATAAATATATATATATATTATATATATATATATATATATATATATGTATATATATATATATAAAGCAGGCAAATATATGTTTAATAGGCATTACGGTGTGTGGCATTATGTTTAATTGGCATTACGGTGTGTACCATTATGTTTAATGGGCATTACGGTGTTGGCTTTATGTGGAATGGGCATTACGGTGTAAAATTTTACAGTGCGCCTTCGGCGCGCGCTGTACCCATTTCGGGTGTGTGTAGGGGAATGATTGTTTAATAATTGCTGCATACTAGATAGAGGGGAGAAGGTAGGGTGGTGAAACGATGGTTATGGTGGTGGGCCACTTGCTTGTGTTGCCCCCCAGGCTGAAAGTTGCCAGCCAGCCCCTGGTCCGAAGTAATCCATAGGGACCTGTGGAAGGAAATTCTACTTACATGTCTCCTATGGCGAAGATCTGGTCCTCTTCTTTCCTGAAGTAGTCCAGGTCTTCTGCCAAATGCCGGCGATTCCGGCAGCTCCCTGCATCGGACTGAGGAGAGATGTTTCATCTTCCGCACCTCTCCTCTGATTAATTCTATTGGCCTAGCGGCCAATCAGGAGCCGAGAAAGTCCAATGCGGGGAGATGCCGGAATCGCGGGCATTTGGCAGAAGACCTAGACTACTTCAGGATAGAATAGGTCCAGATCTTCGCCACAGGAGACATGTATTTAGAATTCTTTTGAATGGTGATTTCTGTCGTATTCTATCGATGGTGTATTCATTCGTATTTGTAAATACAAATACGAATGTCCCATCAATATGAATACAAAAATTCATATTTTCGGCATAGTAAATGCCAAAAATACGTATACGCCAAAAAAAATCGTATTTTCGTATGAAAATACGATTTTTTTCTACAAATTTTTGTTAGTAAATTTCCCCCTTACAGAGTAGGTGACCCAGTAAATGCCGGGTCAGTTAACGTATTATAGATAGACCAAATGCATATAAATAATAATAATAATAATAATAAAAAAAAAAATATATATATATATATATATATACACACACACACGTGCGCGCGCGCACACACACACACAAATATACATACATGCACATATATATATATATATATATATATATATATATATATATATATACAGTTCCAGGGGGATGGCGGCACTCGCATAAAAGAAAAACACCACTCCTGGGTTTAGCCCAACGTTTCTGGGTCTCAGCGACCCCTTTATCAAGGTGCAGGAAGAACAATAAACATACAACAAATACACGCATAAATACCTTACCCTCCGTTCGCGTCGCCCGCCGTCTCCAGCATCTGCGCTTCATAGTAACGTCATTTGCTCACAGACGCTACGGACCTGTGCTAAACGGTTGCCCAGCAACCACTGTATACAATATGGCCGCCGGCTCACCAACGGCCAAACACCTAAAGAGAAATACATAAATAACAATACATCAGAAAAACATTAAAATATTAAGTGTAAACCACATGACAGTATTAGAGCACAGAGCATAGTTTTCCCCTTAATACAACAGATAAATATAACATGACTATCGGACACTTTATATCTTCCTTATATGTGTCTCATCTTTAATCTAAAGCTGCAAGCTGACTTTGTAGTCAGCACTGAAGTATTATCTATACAAACGTAAGATTACAAAAAGCATGATAATCCCAAATTTTCATTAAGTCCGCGTGGACTTAGGGTGTCTAGTGTAAATATCCACCGACTCTCTAACTGGAGAAGTCTTAGACCCCTGTTTCCCCCTCTTTTGAGTGGGGGGACGTGGTCAATAATCTTATACCGGAGCGTTGTAATATTGTGCCTTGCCTCAGCAAAGTGCCGGGCCACCGGCTGTTCGCTATGCCCAGTGAGAATGGCCGCCTTAATTGATGATCGGTGGGCAGCTGCTCTCTCTTTGAAACTCCTCTCCGTTTTACCCACATAATGACGTCCACACGGACAGCTAATCAAGTATACTGTAGACTCGTTACATCTATAGTGCTTATCGTGCAATTGGGAGGGACTGTCCCTAATTCCCCAAGCTTAATTAATAAGCTGGTGGTATCTTGGAGATAATGGGCATCCCCCTGCACACATGGCTGCAAAAAGAAATCCAGAAAGACCGAGATAGTTTGGTAGAGAGACCCCACAATATTACAACGCTCCGGTATAAGATTATTGACCACGTCCCCCCACTCAAAAGAGGGGGAAACAGGGGTCTAAGACTTCTCCAGTTAGAGAGTCGGTGGATATTTACACTAGACACCCAATGTCCACGCGGACTTAATGAAAATTTGGGATTATCATGCTTTTTGTAATCTTACGTTTGTATAGATAATACTTCAGTGCTGACTACAAAGTCAGCTTTCAGCTTTAGATTAAAGATGAGACACATATAAGGAAGATATAAGGTGTCCGATAGTCATATTATATTATCTGTTGTATTAAGGGGAAAACTATGCTCTGTGCTCTAATACTGTCATGTGGTTTACACTTAATATTTTAATGTTTTTCTGATGTATTGTTTTTTATGTATTTCTCTTTAGGTGTTTGGCCGTTGGTGAGCCGGCGGCCATATTGTATACAGTGGTTGCTGGGCAACCGTTTAGCACGGGTCCCTTCGCGCTCTCCGTAGCGTCTGTGAGCAAATGACGTCACTATGAAGTGCAGATGCGGGAGACGGCGGGCGGCGCGAACGGAGGGTAAGGTATTTATGAGTGTATTTGTTGTATGTTTATTGTTCTTCCTGCACCTTGATAAAGGGGTCGCTGAGACCCAGAAACGTTGGGCTAAACCCGTGAGTGGTGTTTTTCTTTTGTGCGAGTGCCGCCATCCCCCTGGAACTGTATATACTGCAGTCATTGTACTGCATATTGGCGGGCACTGTGGCTGCATCTATAGGATTGCTGACATTTAACTATTATCTGCCTAAACTCGGGAGTGCCTCCTCACAAAGATTTATTTATATATATATATATATATATATATATATATATATATATATAAGTATCCATCAAAACATTTCCCTTGCTTGAATGGGGACAAAAAGCATAACAGTCAACGATACCGTTTCGGTGTACATAGCACCTTCATCCTGGACTGTTCAAATAATAAATGACACAGCCTGGCTATATATAGGGCTGCACAAACTAGCTCAACCCTAAAACACAGATAAAACACACCTGTATAATGTCATAAATCATTACCTGCAAGCCGGTCACGATCACCAATCTCCCTGCGGAAGTCCATATATGGATCTTCCGTAACTGCGCACAGGGAATTCCTCCCTGGACATATTACGCCCGGGACACGCAGTGTGATCCGCGTGACACGCATTGCGTCAGTACGTCAGCCGGGGTCCAGGAAACAGACGGGAGTGCAAATGCAGCAGCTCCATACGTCTGACCCGCGGCGTGGAACGCACGACGCTGCCCACCAATGCAGAAGTGACTGTACCTAGCGCTGTAATCAGCGTGTATTGTATAACAGCCACATGTATACACATGGGGCAATAAGGAGAGATCCGATCAGTTACCGGCTTACAGGAAATATGTTAAATACAACAATAACAATAATGGAGACATGGGTGAAAAAATTAAGATATGGGTGAATAATTAAAAATACATAAAATGCTGAAAAAAATGATGAAAAATAGAAGATAATAATAGTAATAAAGAAAAATTAAATAATAAAAAATAAAAAAAGACAAAAAATCAAAAATTCTCTATAATGCAGATAAACCGACAAAGGTAAAAAAAAGGGTCAATGAAGGTCAAAAATGGGTCAGAAAAAATGTGTCTGATCCACTGAAGGTGGGGAGATGTTTCAAAAATCAGACATAGGGGGCATTGGTTTAGGAATAGGCCTAAATAAATGGGGACATGGTGAATTCCTCATTCAACCCCAATGGAGAGAGGGTCTTTAAATTGTAAATCCAAAGGTTCTCCTTTTGTAGTAGCAGTCTATGCCTGTCACTGCCTCTTCATAATGGCAGTACGTGGTCCAGTGGCATAAATTTAAAGCCTTTCATAAGGTGTTTTTCCTTGGCAAAATGCCTGGCCACTGGAGGTGTATCCCTGTCCACTTTGAACAGTGCTTTTTTAATTGACGATCTGTGGAACGCGATTCTTTCTTTGACCATACAAATGGTTTTGCCGATGTAAAGTTTTTTACAAGGACATAAGATAGCATAGATGACGTATTTACTCTCACAATCAAGACAATGGTTAATTTTATATTGGACTAAGGTTTCAGGATGAATAAATGATTCACCCGTGTGAAGATGGGCACAATTTACACACTTCATGCATCTAAATGCGCCATTGCGAAGTTGGAGCCAGCTGGAGCCCGGGTTCTTTATTGGGCTAACGTCCGAGTACGTTACCCTATCTTTAATATTCTTGCTCCTTTTATAGCAAAAACGTGGAGGTTCCTGGCATGATGGACCTAGAATGGGATCTGTGCTGATGATCTTCCAATTTTTTTGAATAGCTTCCCGTATAATGGCAGAGAAAGTGGAAAAGGTACTTGAAAAAGTTACTTTTGGTTGGTCTTTACTCTTGTTTTCCTGAGTCAGCAAATCCTCACGACGGAGCTCCAAACATTTTTGGGTTGCAGTTGCCACTTCATGTTTATCGTAGCCACGTTCAATAAACTTAGTGCCCATGGTGTGCAAAGCCTCACTTAACTCATCTTGCTCCAATGTTATTCGCACAACCCAGGAGCTGGGAAAATGGTAGCCCCTTCTTGAGGGGTTGGGGATGGAAACTTGAGGATAGGAGCAGGGTGTTTTTATCCGTGCTTTTACGAAAAAGTCTGGTGGTAAAACGTCCATTTTGTATGCTAATGGTCACATCCAGAAAGTCAATGGATACAGGACTGCTGTTGCAGGTGAACCTTATAAGTCCTGGTAAATTGTTGACGAAATTCTCTAACATCTCCTGGTCTCCAATCCAAAACGAGGAATAAGTTGTCAATATATCGCATATATAATGCGATATATGGTGAAAATTCTGGATTGTTCATGATATGCTCAAGTTCCCTGTGCGCAGTTACGGAAGATCCATATATGGACTTCCGCAGTTAGATTTTTGGGGTGTTAATGTGCTATATACCAAGAAATTATATCATATTGAACACCTTATGAAAATAATCTGTATTCCATGCACTTGTAGATTATGGGGTATATTCAATGCGGGGGCGAGCGGCTGACAGCGAGCTATATGGCGAGCAGTGCCGATAGCTCGCCATCAGAGTATTCAAAAGTCCTCCCTCACTCGCTGTTTCCACCTCGCCTGCTCCCTGAGGTGAGGTGGAAACGGCGAGTGCACCCGTCAAAACGGCAAGGCTCGTCACTATATGCAGCAAGCTCCCTGCATTTGTGGCAACCTCGCCATTCCCGGGGAATCCTCATTGCCCTCTGACTGCAATGATTCCTCGGAACATAGAATATGGCAAGTGGCTGGCGAGGCTGCTGGACAATCCCCCCTTGCCGTTGCTCACAGGGACCATTGTATATACCTCTATGTACTAACATTATGTATAGCATGTACCAGGCCTTCATTGTTAACCTTTAGAATCTGGGAGGTATTTTTGCCTCACCCTGTAGTAACGGAAGGAAGCTGAGCGAGCTGCATTACAAACATTTCAAAGCACTAAAACAGCAACACGGCTACAACAATAAACATGAAATAACATATAGATAATCTAATAACCAGAGGCGGCTGCAGCGCCCAGGGGCAAACGCCGGATTTTCAGAAGGGGGTTTCCAGAGGGGCGGAGAAAAGCACGGAGATAGACACTTAGGTGACACAGTATATGCTGGTTCAGGTAAAGTATTATAGATAGATCAAATGTATATAAATAATAATAAAAAAAAAATTATATATATATATATATATATATATATATATACACACACACACACACAGATGGAGCCAGCCTTAACTTTGTAGGGCTGGCCGGCTCCCGCCAGGGGCGCACGGGCGTACGAGGCCTTGTCCCGGGTCCCCGCCGCCTCCCCTGCCGCCTCCTCGGTGCCCCTCGGCACCCGCCACCCCCCTAACCCTGCCCGTCTCCCTGAAGCGGAGACGGGCAGGGACCCGCATCGCCACTGTCGAGAGACTGGGACGCACGTGCGTCCCAGTCTCTCTAGCCGGCGCTCGCCAGCACAAGGGATCTGGCGAACACACACACACACACATATATACATACAAATTCATACATATATTTACATACAGGGGCGTCAACAGCAGTATAGACCCCTGGGCATAGCAATGTATTGGGGCCCCTACCGATCCTCCAGCGGTAGGGTTGGGGGAAGCTTTGATGTCCCGCAGGTGGTAGGGGGTATTATATCAACCGCTCAACATGTAGGGCCTGGATCAGTAATTTCCACTAATTACTCCTTTACTGCACAGATGCTGGGAGATGGGGTGGAAGAAGGGGGCATTGGGCTGAATGAAGGGGCCCTGATACACAACTAGAGAATCCCACCTACCAAATGGTATTGGGGACCAGGGGATCAGCGTTCAGCAGGCAGAGCAATCTGCCAATGAGAATATAAAACTACATACCAGGTGTGTGGAGCTGGAGCAGTAACCAGCTGCTGGAAGGCTGATATCTCTGGTTCTGGGAACAGTAGAGACAAGCTACTAGTGTCCATCAAAGGAGGAGAGTCCCAGCTTTTGGAATATACCCTCAGAAAAACTCTAAGTCCGACAGAACCTGAAATATCTGACTGAGAAGAGCAATTAACAGGCTTGGATGGGGACCACTGCTTTGAAGTCAGATATCTCTGGTTCCCAATTGCCGGTGTTTTAAATTCTTGTACCCATGGAAAGAGGGGGCCCTCAGCTTTCAGACTAGGGCCCTTAGACTCCTGGGGGGGTTTTGTGGTACTCAGATACCCCCCCCTGTGTGCGACACTGGTGCCTACCAAGGAGTGCAGGGGGGAACACATAGCACATATATATATGGGGCTTTTGTCTGTGACATGTCTGTTACTGTACCTCCAACATCCTCTGTATTATGTGCATTGTTTTTTTTAATGTCTGTAAGCGCCTTGAGTCCTGCTGGAGAAAGTGCGCTATATAAATTTTACTTACTTACTTACTTACTTACTATATATATATATATATATATATATACATACATGCACGCCCCAATTCAAAAAGAGTGGTGATCCCAGGGAGATTGATCCAGCACATATATACATGCATGATAACATGCATGTATATATGTGCTGTGTGATCTCCCCCTGCACTCCTTGGAAGGCCTGTTCTCTCCCCCAGGGCACTGCTAATGACCAATCATACCAGTTACACAAATGTTCCTGTGTTCTTTGTTATCTATGGGTCAAAACGTCACAATTTCAGCGTATCGCACTGTCCCTGCACCTACTGTAATATACAATTGTATTCAATAGACATGTGGGGTGACATTCTATGGGATGAGATAATCTGACTTTTGCGAATTTTTTTGCAAAAACGTCCGTTTTCGCACTTTTTCCCTAATTTGCATATTTAATGAGATGCGAAAAACGGCAAAAAGTGCTTTTTTGCCGTGAAATCGCACTTTTTAAAAGTGCGATTTTTAGTTTTCGCCAGAACTCGCATCCAGATGTTTTTACATTGCAAAGTATACTATTCGCATAGTTAATGAGATGCGAATTAGAAAAATGTGTCTAAAATTCGCAAAAAAATCAGACCAGGTTCTGATATGCGAAATGGCCAGAACCCTGCACAGATCATTGAGATCTGTGCATGGCCCTGTGGTAAAAAATGTTGAAAAGTGTGTTTTTTTTTTTTTTAAATGGCGTGGGGTCCCCCCTCCTGAGCATAACCAGCCCCGGGCTCATTGAGACGGGGCTGGTTCCAAAAATACGGGGGGAGAAAAAGCATAGGGGTCCCCCGTATTTCTGAAACCAGCCCCGGACTCTTGGACCGGTCCTGGTTCCAAAAATACGGGGGACAAAAAATCTGGGGGTCCCCCGTATTTTGAAACCAGCATCGGGCTCCAACAGCCCTCGGTGTCATGCCACAGCCGGGGGACACTTTTTATATAAGGTCCTCCGGCTGAAACATGAGCACCGTGGCTGGTCAGCCTTGGACGGGGTACCTGGAGGAGTGGGGACCCCCCCATAAAGGGGTCCCCCCCCCCAGGCTTCACCCGTCCAGGGCTGAAGCCCGGGGCTGTCACCGGCGTCCGTGGCCAGTGGACGCCGGCCTGATAGGGTTAAATCTTCCATACATAACATTGCTTGATACAGAAGTGCCAGCAGACCTCCCCCGCATGCTGGGACTTGGAGAACCACAAGTCCCAGCATGCGGGGCATTAATGGGCCCGCTGGGACTTGTAGTCCACCTGTAAAAAGAATGTTAAAAAAACACACACACACAGAGAAGTAAAACTTTATTACACACATACACACACCTCACTTTTACACCAATATACTCACCAATCCAGGTCCAGCGCTGTCCTCTTCACAGCCGGCTCCCCCCGCACTGACAGCGGGGAGAACCGTCTCTCTCCGATGCCGCTAACAGCCTCTGTAGCGCTGTCCCAGCGCTACAGAGGCTGAGAGTGTGATTGGCCGATGCGTCTCCATGGAGACGCATAGCTCAGCCCTGATTGGCTGAGCTATGCGTCTCCATGGAGACGCATAAGCCAAAGACGCTCTCAGCCTCTGTAGCGCTGGGACAGCGCTACAGAGGCTGTTAGCGGCATCGGAGAGAGACGGTTCTCCCCGCTGTCAGTGCGGGGGGAGCCGGCTGTGAAGAGGACAGCGCTGGACCTGGATTGGTGAGTATATTGGTGTAAAAGTGAGGTATGTGTGTGTAATAAAGTTTTACTTCTCTGTGTGTGTGTGTTTTTTTTCAACATTCTTTTTACAGGTGGACTACAAGTCCCAGTGGGCCCATTAATGCCCCGCATGCTGGGACTTGTGGTTCTCCAAGTCCCAGCATGCGGGGGAGGTCTGCTGGCACTTGTAGTTCTCCTGTATCAAGCAATGTTATGTATGGAAGATTTTACCCTATCAGGCCGGCGTCCACTGGCCATGGACGCCGGTGACAGCCCCGGGCTTCAGCCCTGGACGGGTGAAGCCTGGGGGGGGGGGAACCCTTTATGGGGGGGTCCCCACTCCTCCAGGTACCCCGTCCAAGGCTGACCAGCCACGGTGCTCATGTTTCGGCCGGGGGACCTTATATAAAAAGTGTCCCCCGGCTGTGGCATGACACCGAGGGCTGTTTGAGCCCGGTGCTGGTTTCAAAATACGGGGGACCCCCCAGATATTTTGTCCCCCGTATTTTTGGAACCAGGACCGGTCCAAGAGTCCGGGGCTGGTTTCAGAAATACGGGGGACCCCTATGCTTTTTGTCCCCCGTATTTTTGGAACCAGCCCCATCTCAATGAGCCCGGGGCTGGTTATGCTCAGGAGGGGGGACCCCACGCTAATTTTTTTTTTTTATGAACACAAAATCACACATTTCCTCAAAATCGCACATTTTCATGCCTACAATTCGCACATATTCATGGCTAAAATTTGCACATTTTCATGCCTAAAATTCGCACATTATCGCACTAAATCGCACTTTTTATTCCAGAATTCGCACCTCATTAAATATGCGAATTCGCGGCAAAAATGCAATATTAAAAAAGTGCGATAATGGGCGATTTTTAAAGTGCGAAAAAAATCTCATCCCATAGAATGTCACCCGAAATGTGGAAGTTTACATATTCACAACAGACAACAGAGGCAAATGTAGGATTTTTCTGGGGGAGGATTTCCCCCCACCCAAAATTCTGATATTAATAAGCCCTGCCCCATCATGGCAAAATTTGGGAGGAGGTAAAAATTGTAAAATAACACAATTCTAATGGAATCTCGTCAGCATTGACCTGTGAATTGCGTCAAATTGCCGCTAGGGGCAGAGGTTTGTAATACCATGCTGCTTTATCTATTTGCATGCACCCTCGGGATGGCCTGATTACCATGGGAATGGCTATGAAACGCTGGGTGCAACTATCCGCCGTCCCACACCACCCGGCTGCAGCCTTGTGTGCGTGCACTCTGCGAACAGGCTGTGTGCCGTGGCCACACGCACCCGGTGTATGCACATGTGCAGAAATACAGCTACACATGCACATATGCCAAACCCTGTGCGAACGAACGCTGGCTGCGAACAGACCAGAATAAGGACAATGTGTAATCTGCGTGTCCCACCTGCACACATGCTGATACTGTTGTTGGACCATGTCCATGCTTATTCCCAAGAAAATCCTCAGCAGTGAAGCGATTTCGGCCTATGAAATACACGAATATATGCCTGCACTGTATTACTCTATACTGTATCTTGATTTGTCGCCATCTACTTACCCTGCAGGAGAATACAACTGAAACAATTCCCACGATTGGTAAACAGAAAATCATAATTATGATGGAACAAATCAAACCGTCACTGATGGCTGGTGGAGAGACAGCTGTATGTGTAGTTCTGTGAGTATTCACCACGGGAGGTTCAGGTGGGTTTCCAGATGAGTATAGTGGTGTTTCATTGTGAAATCCAGTGTCCACGTTGGGAGAATACAATGATTGAACACTGGAAATAGAAGGATATCCTGGTGGATATGTTGGATCAAGAGAATATATGGGTGGACAAGTTGGATCAGGAGAATATCCGGCTGGACATGGCGGATCAGGAGAATATCCGGGTGGACATGGATCAGGAGAATATCCGGGTGGACATGGATCAGGAGAATATCCGGGTGGACAAGTTGGATCAGGAGAATATCCGGGTGGACAAGTTGGATCAGGAGAATATCCGGGTGGACATGGATCAGGAGAATATCCGGGTGGACAAGTTGGATCAGGAGAATATCCGGGTGGACATGGCGGATCAGGAGAATATCTGGGTGGAAAAGTTGGATCAGGAGAATATCTGGGTGGACAAGTTGGATCAGGAGAATATCCGGGTGGACATGGCGGGTCAGGAGAATATCCGGGTGGACATGGCGGATGAGGAGAATATCCGGGTGGACATGGCGGATCAGGAGAATATCTGGGTAGACAAGTTGGATCAGGAGAATATCCCAGTGGCCCATTTGGATCAGGAGAATATCTGGGTAGACAAGTTGGATCAGGAGAATATCCCAGTGGACCATTTGGATCAGGAGAATATCTGGGTAGACAAGTTGGATCAGGAGAATATCCCAGTGGACCATTTGGATCAGGAGAATATCTGGGTGGACATGTCGGGTTAGGAGGATAATTGGTTAATGGCATCTGATTGGCCTCTTGCATTTCCATGTGAATGTTTGGATATAGACCTCCTTCCTCCTAGAGGCTGTATTGAAAAACAATTATCCTCCGATCTCGCCCGAACTTTAATCCTCTGTTGGACGCTGTGATCTGTTACATATACTATGTGTTATATACAGTGACAGCAACGCTCCACCCTGTATAGGTGTCACCTGATGCAATGACAATATTGTGCAACGCTTGTGATTGATGTTTTACAGGAAGAAAATATAAATTCAAAACCTGACAGGTAAGTTGCTGCATGAAAATGCAGATACAGATATTTACTGCTACAGATATGTCCTCTTTCACTCTTTCACGTGATGTGTTCACACTGAAGACTAGAGGTTGCGTTATAGCGTATAATCATGGGAGCGTGCACACTCCTGCTGGTATAAATGGATAACAAAAGGGGGCAGCCGCATGAAGAAACAGGCAGGGATGCTACTGCAGCCCACTCATAGAGCGGGCGGTGGTGGTATAGCAACTTGCAGGGGTGGCAGCAAGGGTAAAGCCAGCAGCAGGAGCATGGGTATGCCACACACAACAGGAATACTGAGGTAATGTCACACTATGCAGCCTCTCACAGCAAAGAGGCAAGAGGACACGTCTGCCTAATAATAATATGAACAATGTGCCTGTATTTATCACTAATAATGCAGCATAGGGATTATACATATTTTGGGGGACATTTACCAAAATGGATTCGTAGAAAAAAGGTGTATTCGTAGGGAGAAATACACCTTTTTTTTACGAATTTGTATTTTCGGGATTTACAATCCCAAAAATACAACAATTCGTAGTCCTAAAGATGGAACATTCGTATTTGTATTTACAAATACGAATGTCTACACCATCGATAGGATACGACAGAAATCACCATTCAAAAGAATGGTGGTTTCTGATGTACTAAGCAGCCGTACTGATAATACGGCTGCTTAGTGGTGTAAAACACCCACGCAAATACGACAGGAAAATAGAACACTATTTTCCTGTTCTATTTGCTTTAAGCCTGCACGGATCAGTCAGATCCGTGCAGGTTTCAGTGTAAAAAAATAGAAAAATTAAATAAATAAATAAAAAAACCGGCGTGGGGTCCCCCCCACAGCCGAAACCAGCACCAGGCTGAAGGAGCCGGGGCCGGTAATTAAAAATCAGGGAACCCGACAAATAGGGGTTCCTTGATTTTTAACAACCAGCCCCAGGCTCCAGGTCCGGGGCTGGTTCCCAAAATACGGGGGACAAAATGACTAGGGGTCCCCCGTATTTTAAGAACCAGCCCCAGGCACAACCAGCCAGCAGGGTAATGCCACAGCCGGGGGGAGACTTTTTATGCAAGTCCCCCCGGCCAAAGCATTCATCCCTACCGACCAGTCAGCCTGGCCAGGGGCCCTGGGGGAGTGGGGACCCCCCAATGAAGGGGTCCCCCCCCTCCAGGACTTACCTGACCAGGCTGAAGCCTAGTACTGTCCCCGATGCCCCTGGGCGGTGGGCATCGGGCTGATTATGGTGTAAAAAAAAAGATAAAACTATTGTTTTTTACTGTGGCACTACAAGTGCCAGCAAGCCTCCCCAGCAAGCTGGGACTTGGAGAACCACAAGTCCCAGCCTGCTGGGCATTAAAGGGCCCGCTGGCACTTGTAGTTCCACAGTTAAAAAAATAGTGCACAAAACACACTGACACACATTTGAAATAAAAGTTTAATACACACATCACAAACACACTGATACTTACCTATCTTGATCCCGTCGGTAGGTCGCTGGCTCCGGTGTCGGCGGCTCCGGTGTCGGCGGCTCCGGGTCGGCGGCTCTGAGGTTGGCGTCCTGTCTGAAGAAAATCCATGTTGGACCTGTGGAAGTAAATCCTACTCACCAGGTCCTCCATGGATGGTCTTCTGTCTTCTCTCTTCTTTTCCAGGACTTTATTCTTTCTCTTCTGTCTTCTGTCTTCTTCTTTGTTTACGCTGTCGGGACTTTCAGAGCTGGAGAGATGTTGCCTCCACGACGTCTGGACTAAGAATGAATTCTAGCCAATCAGGAGCCGACTTTACTGGCTCCTGATTGGCCACTAGGCGGCTCCTGATTGGCTAGAATTCATTCTTAGTCCAGACGTCGAGGAGGCAACATCTCTCCAGCTCTGAAAGTCCCCGCGGCAGCGTGAAGAAAGAAAGAAGACAGAAGACAGAAGATAAGTCCTGGAAAAGAAGAGAGAAGACAGAAGACCATCCATGGAGGACCTGGTGAGTAGGATTTACTTCCACAGGTCCAACATGGATTTTCTTCAGACAGGACGCCGACCTCGGAGCCGCCGACACTGGAGCCGCCGACACCGGAGCCGCCGACACCGGAGCCAGCGACCTACCGACGGGATCAAGATAGGTAAGTATCAGTGTGTTTGTGATGTGTGTATTAAACTTTTATTTCAAATGTGTGTCAGTGTGTTTTGTGTACTATTTTTTTAACTGTGGAACTACAAGTGCCAGCGGGCCCTTTAATGCCCAGCAGGCTGGGACTTGTGGTTCTCCAAGTCCCAGCTTGCTGGGGAGGCTTGCTGGCACTTGTAGTGCCACAGTAAAAAACAATAGTTTAATCTTTTTTTTTACACTTAATCAGCCCGATGCCCACCGCCCAGGGGCATCGGGGACAGTACCAGGCTTCAGCCTGGTCAGGTAAGTCCTGGAGGGGGGGGACCCCTTCATTGGGGGGTCCCCACTCCCCCAGGGCCCCTGGCCAGGCTGACTGGTCGGTAGGGATGAATGCTTTGGCCGGGGGGACTTGTATAAAAAGTCTCCCCCCGGCTGTGGCATTACCCTGCTGGCTGGTTTTGCCTGGGGCTGATTCTTAAAATACGGGGGACCCCTAATCATTTTGTCCCCCGTATTTTGGGAACCAGCCCCAGAGCAGGAGCCTGGGGCTGGTTGTTAAAAATCGGGGAACCCCTATTTGTCGGGTTCCCTGATTTTTAATTACCGGCTCCAGGCTCTGTCAGCCTGGTACTGGTTTCGGCTGTGGGGGGGACCCCACGCCGTTTTTTTTTTTATATTTATTTTTCTATTTTTTTTACACCTTGCAGCCTGCACGGATCTGACTGATCCATGCAGACTGCTAGAAAAATTCGTATTAGCAGCCGTATATACGGCCGCTAATACGGATGGTTACACCATCGGAGGGTTACAAAGCAGTCGTACATGACTGCTTTGTAATTTCCCCTCCGGAACACGACTTTGCATACGACTAAAACAGTCGTATGCAGCCGTAGGGGAAATACCAATACGAAAAACTAGGTTTTTCATATTGGTAAATTTCCCCCTTTATGTCAGTACGGTATATCTATCTGTATAACTATCAGCAGTTTGGCAAATTTGCTTTCACCACCTTTCTGGAGATGCAGATGTGTGAGGATTGAAAGAAACAGCCTCATCGCATGGATTGGAGGGGACATGGGAGGCGCCAATGTGTGGTGGAAAGTTACCTTTTTTTAGTAATTTATCCATTATGCTGCAAATATATTGTTATACAGTATCTAGAGATGTACTAGTTCTGACTTCTGAAAACCCACCACAATTTTAACTGTGAAGGGCTATGGGCCGACTAGAACACTAAGAGGGCTGAGGTTTACTGTTGCACTACTGATGCAGTTGTGTCAGGCTGTGAAGGTCAGCTAAAATACTGAAATAAAACTTTCTAACAGTTGCCAGTGTGCCACCATTACTGTAAGTACAGTGATAAACAATATGGATCAGTCGATAAAAGAGCAGGAGTAGCAATCCAGTACTAGTACTGAGGCTGCCGCCAGTCATGATAGTATCCACTATAGGGGATCCATGGGGAACAAAGTTTAAGAAAGTGTACCTGAAATCTAAATATTTTGCAATACTAAATAAAACATCACCACTGATAATAATGAAAATGTTAACTGTCAAACAAATGTAAAATTGCCAACATATCATACATGGTGACAAGGAAAGGCTCATGCCAGGACCTTTGTCTGTTAGTGATGGCCCTGCTAGTACTACTGCTGTTTAATGTGCTAGAAGAATACATTTTGCAGGAGCCAGAGTTAAGCACAGTGGGGCATCTTCTTCTGTAACCTCGTAAAATGATGACCCAACACCTTCTCTCTCTAGTAGAGATCTCACTTTCCATCTGTCCATGCTAGGTATGTGTGAGTCTGACATTCCTGACACTGTACTTGTTGAGAAGCTACCACATAAGAGGGAAAGATTTGTGTATTTGATGCTAATGAGAATATTAATGACAAGGATAGTGTTTTTGTCTAAGATATAAGTCAGCAACCAGTAGCAGCAGTTCTTGCCCATGATAAAAATTAGACCATTGTCATGTCTGGGCATAAGCCCAAAAAGTCCACTTCTTGTGTTTGGAATTAATTTTCCCAAATCCTGATAACATTTGTAAAGGCACCAGTATCATGTGTGAGGCCAAAGCTAGTAGATGTAGGGATGTTAACCATTTAGTCAAAATATTTATCAAATAGTTCAGATTTAGATACCATCAGTTTGGACCATTATTTTGTGGGTAGAAAAACAAACTAAACACTTTTCCGTCACAAAAGTGTCAGTCCATGTAGCTGTAGTGCTTAGTTTGTTAAACTGTGCATGTCCTTTATGAATTACTATACAGTACAACATAAGGGTGTGGTACCAGCTAGGTAATTTGGAAAATGTGGACCGTTGGTAGATCTCGAGGACCGGTTTGGCCACCCATGACCTAGACACTGTTGACTATGTAATCCACGCCATTCGTAAGCTTTATCGTCTTTCTACATTCTCAGTGATAATGATGTCAGCAGAGTGGGCGGAGTTAGGTCCTATGCACTGAGAACAAGGGAAACTCATTGACACCGGGAGTTAGTATAATGTATGTTTTTTGACAATGACTACAGGTTATGTACATTGTTGAAAACATGAAACAGAAGGTAACGTACGTACTGCCCAAATGTACTAGTGGCCATCACATCTATGGATTTCATGTTGGAAGCCCCTCAGGAATGTGAGGTCAGGGTTGGATGCCGATCCCTAGCCCAGAGGTGGTGTGTGTTTGGGAAAGGGGGGCGGGGGGTCACTACAATTTATGGGTGGTGTATGTTTGGGGGGGTCATAAAACACATAAAGAAGAGCATATCACCATCAATGTTGGGGTCTTCCTGACAAACTGCTGAGTTTAGTACACGTCCAATCCCTGATCTCAAATGGGTATCATGGGACAGGGTGTTGGCTCCACAGTCCTCTGCTATTGGTATGCGTCCAAAATTCCTTAAGTTCCCAGGGGTATAAATCATGTCACCCACCTAAAGCATTTCAGTCTCATTCATCCTTCATCAGAGGCTTGGCGACATGTATTGTGGTGGCTCTATAGATCGTACACTTAATTAATGAAAACCAGGTGCCCACGCTCTCCCGCGCAAATCCTCCAATTGCGGGATTCAAGATACCAGAAGTGCCATTTGGAACTAGGGATGCCAATCCTGGGGCATTTTTTCAATCCCGGGAATGATCCCGTCAATTTTGAGCCCAGCATTTTTGGGTCCAAATCCGGTGACCGATCCTGGAATTGGCCACCCTATTTGGAACGCATTTTGCGTTCTAAATACGGAAAGTTGATAGGTCACCGGGAGCTGGAAGTAGTCACTGGAACACATTTTGCGCTCCAAATCTCGGTAGTATATCGTTGGTCTTTTTTAATCCGGAGTTCAGCTCTTCATTTCACATATGAAGATGTGAAGCTGAAGCCTCCTCTGCTAATGACCAATCATACTAGTTACACAAATGTTCCCGTGTTCTTTCTTTTCTATGGGTGGAAATGTCACAATTTCAGCATATCGCAATGTCACATCCCCCTGCCCCTAATATACAGGTGTATTCAATAGAGCAGGGGTCCTCAAACTATTTTGCTCTGGGACCCCATCAGACAATAAAAATAATTACAGGACCCCAGCAAGTTACTGCAGAAGGTCATCACATCACACGTGTAGTCAGCAGACAGCACATACATGGCAGCATTGTGGAGGCACAGAGTGATGGGAGGAGTCTGATATACCATAACCCATCACATCACATGTGTAGTCAGCAGACAGTACATACATGGCAGCATTGTGGGGTCACAGAGTGATGGGAGGAGTCTAATATACCATAACCCATCACATCACACGTGTAGTCAGCAGACAGCACATACATGGCAGCATTGTGGGGGCACAGAGTGATGGGAGGAGTCTGATATACCATAACCCATCACATCACACGTGTAGTCAGCACACAGCACATAAATGGCAGCATTGTGGAGGCACAGAGTGATGGGAGGAGTCTCATATACCATAACCCATCACATCACACGTGTAGTCAGCAGACAGCACATACATGGCAGCATTGTGGAGGCACAGAGTGATGGGAGGAGTCTGATATACCATAACCCATCACATCACACGTGTAGTCAGCAGACGGCACATGCATGGCAGCAATGTGGAGGCACAGAGTGATGGGAGGAGTCTGATATACCATAACCCATCACATCACACGTGTAGTCAGCAGACAGCACATACATGGCAGCAGTGTGGCGGCACAGAGTGATGGGAGGAGTCTAATATACCATAACCCATCACAGCACACGTGTAGTCAGCAGACAGCACATACATGGCAGCATTGTGGGGGCACAGAGTGATGGGAGGAGTCTGATATACCATAACCCATCACATCACACGTGTAGTCAGCACACAGCACATAAATGGCAGCATTGTGGAGGCACAGAGTGATGGGAGGAGTCTGATATACCATAACCCATCACATCACACGTGTAGTCAGCAGACAGCACATACATGGCAGCAGTGTGGCGGCACAGAGTGATGGGAGGAGTCTAATATACCATAACCCATCACAGCACACGTGTAGTCAGCAGACAGCACATACATGGCAGCATTGTGGAGGCACAGAGTGATGGGAGGAGTCTAATATACCATAACCCATCACATCACACGTGTAGTCAGCAGACAGCACATACATGGCAGCATTGTGGGGGCACAGAGTGATGGGAGGAGTCTAATACACAATAACCCATCACGTCACACGTGTAGTCAGCAGACAGCACATACATGGCAGCATTGTGGAGGCACAGACTGATGGGAGGAGTCTGATATACCATAACCCATCACATCACACGTGTAGTCAGCAGACGGCACATGCATGGCAGCAATGTGGAGGCACAGAGTGATGGGAGGAGTCTGATATACCATAACCCATCACATCACACGTGTAGTCAGCAGACAGCACATACATGGCAGCAGTGTGGGGGCACAGAGTGATGGGAGGAGTCTAATATACCATAACCCATCACAGCACACGTGTAGTCAGCAGACAGCACATACATGGCAGCATTGTGGAGGCACAGAGTGATGGGAGGAGTCTAATATACCATAACCCATCACATCACACGTGTAGTCAGCAGACAGCACATACATGGCAGCATTGTGGAGGCACAGACTGATGGGAGGAGTCTGATATACCATAACCCATCACATCACACGTGTAGTCAGCAGACAGCACATACATGGCAGCATTGTGGAGGCACAAAGTGATGGGAGGAGTCTAATATACCATAACCCATCGCATCACATGTGTAGTCAGCAGACAGTACATACATGGCAGCATTGTGGGGCCACAGAGTGATGAGAGGAGTCTGATACACCATAACCCATCACGTCACATGTGTAGTCAGCAGATGGCACATACATAGCAGCATTGTGGAGGCAAAGAGTGATGGGAGGAGTCTAATTTACCATAACCCATCACATCACACGTGTAGTCAGCTGACAGCACATACATGGCAGCATTGTGGAGGCACAGAGTGATGGGAGGAGTCTAATTTACCATAACCCATCACATCACACGTGTAGTCAGCTGACAGCACATACATGGCAGCATTGTGGAGCCAAAAAGTGATGGGAGGAGGAGTCTAATATACCATAACCCATCACATGTGTAGTCAGCCGACAGCACATACATGGCAGCATTGTGGAGGGCACAGAGATGGGAGGAGTCTAATATTCCATAACCCATCACATCACACGTGTAGTCAGCAGACAGCACATACATGGCAGCATTGTGGAGGGCACAGAGATGGGAGGAGTCTAATATACCATAACCCATCACATCACACGTGTAGTCAGCCGACAGCACATACATGGCAGCATTGTGGAGGGCACAGAGATGGGAGGAGTCTAATATACCATAACCCATCACATCACACGTGTAGTCAGCAGACAGCACATACATGGCAGCATTGTGGAGGGCACAGAGATGGGAGGAGTCTAATATACCATAACCCATCACATCACACGTGTAGTCAGCAGACAGCACATACACAGCAGCATTGTGGAGGCACAGAGTGATGGGAGGAGTCTAATATACCATAACCCATCACATCACACGTGTAGTCAGCAGGCAGCACATACATGGCAGCATTGTGGAGGCACAGAGTAATGGGAGGAGTCTTAAATAACAGACAATTGACCAGATATAACAGACTCCTTGAATAACTGACTGAGATTAGAAAAGTCATCAGCCTGATAGTGAGCAACATGGAGTCGCGACCCCCCATTATGAAAAGGTCTGGACCCACTTTGGGGTCAGGACCCACAGTTTGAGAACCGCTGCAATAGACTAGCATCACTTAGCATCACCCCTGGACTAATACAGTACACTTGGCAGCACCTCATGAATTATACAGCACAGATGGTGGCACCCCTGACCTGATACAGCACACATGATGGCACACATGGTATTATGCGGCACACATAGGCCCTTATTCTGATCGGTGCGTACTTTCCCGAATTCTTACGGTGCGGTCCGCACGCCACGCTGTGCGGTGGCATACGGCCAACGTCCGTAGAAACGCCCACGTGTCCTCCGCATTCGGACGGACTCACTCTTTAAGAACAGGGCGTGTGTACGGACGACATACAAACCGTGCATGTGCGGTGGGCACGTACAGATTTCTGCACGGTCTTCCCGCGTAAGCACGGTGTTACCGCGTCAGAACATACGGGAAGCTGTCCGTACGCACCGATGCGGAGTATTTACGCTCAATCCCACACTTTTTTACTGAGTACACACAGCGATCACATGACCCACTTAGGCAATTAGGCAACCTCATTAAAAAGGGATTGTTATCTATTTCAATCAATTAAATGCTAATCTATACTGAACCACATTCCTACTACATTCATTACACACATTAACCCTTACAGCATGTGACCCTAACATACATCTATATACACTATTTACATTTGGCTTATTTAAAAGATTTTAAACAAGTTACACATATACTTTTGCATGTTAGGAAAAAACACTGACAACTTTGAACTGTAAATAACTATTTATTCTTATAATTAACACATTATCAAAAAAAGGAATAAAAAATACATTAATTTTCCCCATCAAGGAGCCTGTCCAATTCGGACATCATCTGCCGCATGTGGCCTCGCATTCGTAGGAGGGCCCCACGGAGACCCTCCTCTGCTTGGGCAGGCTCATCTGTGGACCAAATACAAAGTGAAAAATTAATAATGATATTCATGCATACATTTAACATAGTCATACCTACATTTTAAACATGCACCGTCACAGGTGTGTGTGTATATGTATATATATATATATATATATATATATATATAGAGACACATATATAACTATATATATGACACATACACCTATACATACATGCATACATACTACATGGAAAGCCTGATTTTTGCCCTATACCCTTTACTCTGTAGAACACCTCACAGTCATACTGCTCCTTCTCAATCCAAACCCACCCATGACTAAGCTCTGAGAAGCATGTCACGTGCTGCACCAATCCCAATTCTGCAAACAAAGTTCAGTGTCTGTTATATGATGGAGCCTGGCAGGGGAGTTACACAACTCTCAGGAATGCTCAGTACATTTGTGCAATCAAGCATGGCTTGCCTGCTGATGGTCTGCTCCATAAATCATTGTCATAATGCCAGTTAGGGGAAGCTGCAGCACTAACCCACTCCCATGCTCAAAAGCATTACTAAGACCAAATCAACACACAATTATGGTGCAAAACATAAATGCAGACCGCAGGGGGTGGTTAGCTAGAGGAGGGCCCAGGGGCACTGACCACTTGTTACTCCAGTCTAAGCCACGCCTGTCCATACTCCATTTATGCCATACTGAATCTAGTTTACAAAGATCAATCACCAGTAAACTCTACTCACCTATATGAGGCTACAGATTGTATGCTTGCAGCAGGGACATGTAACCCTTACATGAGCAAGTCATCACTTTCTTCCAGGATACAGATTAACTACACAGGTTCAGTGGCACTTAAAATCGACCTGAAAGCCATCCGCACAACCTGTGTCATTAATATGTGTCCAGGATGAAAGGGATGGTTTGGCCACACTATCTAACCCCAAAGTGTGTCTGTTGCTACCCAATTTGTTGTTTGCCTTTATAGTATTTTCAAACACATTTGAATCACCAGTGCTACATATCAAATAGTGGATGACAAAAGGAATAATGAATCTTTGTATACATACCACTTTCCTCCGCCTGCGCCACCTCACAGGCCTCCTCATCCTCCTTTTCTTGGTGGTCCTCCGCAGCTGGCACCACCTCCTCTTCAGCTGGCACCACCTCCTCCTCCACCAGCTCCTCCTCCTGTGGCACCACCTCCTCCTCCACCAGCTCCTCCTCCTGTGGCACCACCTCCTCGCCCATCTCGGCAGTGCCCTCCTCCTGGGCCTGGGACGCCTCTGCCTCCTCCTGGGCCTGTCTTGCTCGATCACGTGCTGTGTTTTGGAAAAGTCAAAAAAGTGCCAATTAGTGGTAATTTGTATTAAGCCTTATCAACCTATAAATGCAAAGGTTATAAGTACTGATAATTGTACAGGCAAACAGCTCCTTAGTGGCCTTTACAAAACACAGCCTGTAACATGGCAGGTATGCTGTGACATTTGGCCCATTGTAAGCATCACAAGCATTAATCCTCCCCAATAACATATTTTATGACCATTACAGGGTGTCAAACAGGAAGTAGCACTCATATATTGTATGCCATGTTTAACTCATGATCAGGCTGGTGACCTTAGTGGCTTAAATAATGTCAGGTAAGCAATCAGGTACAAATGGACATTTACTGTAGAAACACTCACATCTAGCAATGCTGGCCCTTATTTGCTGAAGCTTTTCTGGCTCCCGGCGCCTCAGGTCAGACCACCGCCGCTCCAGCTGAGCGATGGTCCGCCGCACCTGGGTGCGTGCGAATATGCGGCGGCGGGCCACCGCATACGCATTCCGCTTCTGGCGGTTAGTTATAAATGGGCCCGCCCGCCCCAGCCTGGTCTCCATAATGGAGACCAGTGTCCTGAGCTCCGCAGCTGAGAACGGTGCTGCTCTTCCATAAGCCGCCATCTTAGCAATGGCACAAATCAAGCAATCATGTGCTGTCATTGGTTGATCAGAGTGATATTTGGTATTAACTTTATTGTTCATTTTTACACTTACAGCGTGTATGCGCCCGAACAGACGGCTAACCCATTGCATCGCACACCCACACTTGCTGTACCTTTGCATAGTTTACCAGACCATCCTAAACAGACAGTGTCAAATAAGATGGGAACCCATTATATAGAATCTATAACAATGACCAAACATGGGTATAAGCAACAGGTGAAATAGTCTGCATCACTAGACACTTACACCTAACTCAACAAGGTGCTAAACAGCTATTTTATAATGAAAGCTATGCAGCAGAAACATAGCAAATAGTGCCAGACCTTTTCCCAAAATTAGGCCATGCTGCCATGTGTACACTTACCTTCTACTGGCCCATACTACAGAGGTGGAATGAAAAGTAGCTAGCATCCAGGCTGAATTTGGAGTGCTTTCACATGTGATTTGGATGCTAGCACTGATTACTTGTGCCTAAGTGGTGGACTGGATTTACATATGGAATGGGTATTGTCAGTTGTACTACATACCAAACAAGTGCACAGTACAGACGTACATTCAAATATACATTTCATGTGTGACCTCAGTTTTATTTGGTCATTGGTGGTCAAATCTGCATTTACATACTAAATCAGACTTACTCGGTTTGCCAGGTTTTTTTGAAATAATTTTCCACAGCACGGTTGACGCGGCCGTACGGAACGCAGGTTGTAGCTGATTAACGCCAATTACAGAAATAGTATTTAAAGTTGTGCTAGAAAGGCAAACAGTTGTTGCAAACATGGCTGGCTCACAGTCAGAGGAAGAACAGGTGGTGCAGAACCTCTTGGCCCGCATGGAGGCCAACACCACCTATGTCCCCCTCAACCCAGACCAGCCATTGGGGGAACAGCAGCCAGATGGGCCATCAACATCAGGCCAATCGGCAGCTGGCCCATCCTCAGCATCAGCAGAATCATTGGGAACACAGCAGGTGGCTTCCCAACAGAGTAGCCTGGTCAGCACTTCAAGTACAGCAACCGGTGGCCGTGGCAGTGCCAGTGGCAGTGGCGGTGCCAGTGGTCGTGGCCGTGGCCGCAATCAGGCAACAGAGGAACCAACCACCAGAAACATGGCATATGAAGCGCAGGAGCTTGCCATCCTGGTGACCCGGGCACGGGATTTGATTGAGTGCCCACCACAAAAGTTGACACACACAAGGAGATGTAAGATCTGGGAGGAGATAACGGCGGAGATTAATGCGGTGGCTCCACAAGTTCGTGAGGCGGAGCACGTTAAGAAGAGGCAAGTTCATGTGTGTTACATTTGAGCAGTACAAGTCCAGTAATGTTTACATTCGATATTAGATGGAGTTGGTCAATGGGTGGTCACGTTGCTTGGAGGCACAGACATGTTTGCCATGTCATTGAATTGATAGTTATTGTAGGGTGAGTGTGATTGTATCTTCTAAGGGTTGTGTTTCAAAATGAATATAATCTAAGTTTGGTGTCAGGAGGCACATGTTGTATTATGTTTCAGATTGCCATGGGTGACTATACAATTCAAATACAAAAATCGGGTATTTACAATGAAAAATTGCATTGCATGAATTGTATGCCACTATATTGCATGCAATGCGATGCTGCACTACAATGGAAAAATCGGGCGCCCAGATATTAAACAAGTACCAAATTTTGCAGCTCACTTGGCTCACCCCTGGACTGTGACGGTACACTTAGCAGCACCCCATAAATTATACAGCACACTTTGCAGCAACCCATGAATTATATGACACACTTGGCTCACCCCAGGAATTATGTGTCACACATGCGGACATCCCTGGACTGATACGGGACACATGGGGGCACCCATAGAATTATAGAATTATACGGCACACATGTGGGCACCCCTGGACTGATACAGCACACATGTGGGCACCCCTGGACTGATACAGCACACATGTGGGCACCCCTGGATGGATACAGCACACATACGAGCACCCCTGGACTGATACAGCACACATGTGGGCACCCCTGGATACAGTACACATGCGGGCACCCCTGGGTGGATACAGCACACATGTGGGCATCCCTGGACTGATACAGCACACATGTGGGCACCCCTGGACAAATACAGCACACATGGGGGCACCCCTGGATGAATACAGTACACATGTGGGCACCCCTGGATGGATACAGTACACATGTGGGCACCCCTGGACTGAAGCAGCACACATGAGGGCACTGGCAGCAGTAATGAAAAAAAAAACACTTTTTTTTTGCTTTCAATTTTTTTTTTATTGAAATAATGTAGCCCCCCTCTGTAGCACTAGCAGCCCCCCTCTATGCATTAATAACCCCCCCCAGCAGGTTTCCACCTCACACCCCTCAGCAGACAGCACGGACACATCCGTGCTGACTAAAATCACTAGCCTGTTTGAAAATGGCACCGACCACGGGGAACTATATATCCAGGTCTCGCAAGAATCTGACGCAGGATGATGACGATTTAGCCTCGATTTGGACTTGGAAAGATGGCGGGAACCAGCGAACTCCTCGGATCAGGTAAGTTCGTGGGGGTTCGGATCTCTAGGATCTGAACCCGCTCATCTCTAGAATAGACAATATCTGTGTGCTCTGAAGAAAGAGCCACGTGTATTAGTAAGAACAACACTGTAACAGTAACACTGATAAACAGAGTAACCATGAAATAATATATAGAACAATAACAAAGTAGCAATGTGCGGAAGAGCAATTTGTCACTAAGAAGAAACATATGTATTATTATTATCATGTTCAAGTGCAGATTTATATATAGAAACCTAAAATCCTGCTTTATGCTTCTTTTGGAAGGTGGCCTGATGCCAGGTCAGCAGCCACACTTTACCCACTTGCCTGGCATGGTGGCATCAGATGCAACATCACACTGCTGACGTTTTTCAGGCTGCAGTGCAGGCATGGCCAAACTGTGGCCCTCCAGCTGTTGTGAAACTACACATCCCAGCATGCCTTGCCATAGTTTTAGCATTCCCAAATAGCAAAACTGTTGCATGGCATGATGGGACTTGTAGTTTCATAACACCTGGACTTTGGCAGCCACCGAAGAATATTAAAATGAAGCCAATTACTGTACCTTCCCCATAGTTACCTACCTTTTACATTTCCTCTCCAGGAGAAGCACATGGTTGGGGATGCAGAGGGGAGGCTGATGTCATAAATACACACCCCCATTCCACAAAACGCCATGATTCGCGGGTCCGTGAAGAGGGGGCTGGACTTACATGACGTGAAATGCTGCAATTTACGTCATTTTAGCCCCGCCCCTCCCCCGTACAGCACGAATTCCAGCATTTGTAGTTGCGGGGAAGGGGGTTGTCTGGGCTCCAAGAAAATTGCTGGAGACTTGCCCACCATCCACCAAGCCTGACCTTCTCTCTTTACTGAAAATGTATTATGTATTATTCTGACCATCAATGTTGTACTGATGTTTTAAAAATGAACTAAATCATGTTGGATATATTTTAAATAGGTATCCTTAATCTAATTCAATCATAAAAAACTATTTCTGAGAAAAATATTAGCAAGTTAAGGTGATTAGAAACCAAAAAGATGTAGTGTGTCCCCCCATGGTGTAACGTGAAATTGGGTGCCCCCCCCCCCCGCAACTAAAGCTTGGGCACCCCCTCACCCATACCTCCCAACCTTCGCAGATCAGCAGACGGGACGCTGCTGCTGCGCGCCGGAGTCGCGCCGAAATTTTCGGGGGCGTGGCCTAATTTGGGGCGTGGCCTATACTCATGGCTCCCCCGCGAGGCCACGCCCCCATTTTGCCGCTATGGGGGCATGACCCAGAGGCTCTGTGAGCCTCTAGCCATGCCCCCAGCCCCCTGGCTGCGGAAATAGACGCTGTGCGCATGCGCACAGCGTTTATTCCCCGCTGCTTAGCAGCTGACAGGGGGGACTCCCAACAGCCCCCCCACACCGCGGGACACTGCCGCCAGCGGGTGGGACAGCGGGACAGGCCCTGACAATCGGGACTGTCCCGATAAAATCGGGACTGTTGGGAGGTATGCCCTCACCTCCGCCGGCACCGGAGCAGATCCTCCTGTCTGCGGTCGCGGCGCTCCTCCTGAATGTCACTTCCAAAATGGCTGCCGCCTTAAAGCAGACCGTTACTTAGGATGCAAGATAGCATCCTTAATAAATGTCTGCTGTGTGGGGGCGGCCATTTTAAAAGTGACATACTGACAGGAGGAAGATCTGCTCTTCCCGGCGGGCAGCAGTCACAGTGGACTGGACGGCAGCGGTGAGGACTCGGAGGGGAGGAGAAGGAGTGGGGGGAGGGCACCCAGCCAGCAGCAAAATATTCATCAGTGGTGGCGGCTGCGGCCCCCGCATTAACCCCCAGCAATAGCTCTGCTGACGCTACAGCACCCACTCTTACCTACAGTAGCGCCTCCAAGCCACCGCGGGGTCTGCGGAGCTATTGTTATGCCACTTGTGTGTGTCTTGCCTACACACATGCTGATTATGATGATGTACAAAATCCTCAGCAGTGAAGGGGTGAAGGCCTATGAAATACACATAATATATTTCTGTGCTGTATTACTCAATATCTTGATTTGGTACTTGTGTAGTTTCACGGCGGCAGCTTACGCTATGTTGTCAGTGTAGCCCAACGGCTGCCAAGCGTAGTCAGAGTAGTGTCCCCGTCAGGCAGCTAGTCACCGTACTGTCCCCAGGAGCTGCATCTCTGTCCCCGGCATCCCTGGCAAGCCTAGTGACCGCCTCTCACACAGCACCAGCGCCCGCATGATCCCCTCTCTGTGGGGAGTGCTTAGTTTGTTAAACGGTGCCTGTCCTTTATGTATTACTATACAGTGCCACATAAGGGCTGGAGGACCCAATAAAAATTCTATCTTGCACCATCTCCCATCTTTCTGTAACAGGAGAACATGGTAGTATCGCTCATACTCAGACTATCTGTTCCACATCATCCAGTTGGAGTGCCTCTCATGCTTGCTGGGCTCTCGCCAGAACGTCCCCGCTGGCGAGAGCGGGCAGAGAGGGACTCCATAAGACTGGGACGCGCGTGCGTCTCATGGCCATGCACGTCCCAGTCCCTCGGCGGCTGAGTTAGGGGGGGTCAGGGCGTCAATGGGGACTGTCGGTGGCGGCGGGGGGGAACGCGGCAAACGGTGGTGGGGAGCTCTGTTGCCACGGGGCACGTGAGCATCTCATGTGTGCGTGCCGGCTGGTGGGGGCTGGTGATGGATTCGCCAGGCTCCCAGCTGAATAAGAAGCGCTACTTCTGTACATATACTACAGGGGCGTGTTACACAATTTGATTGGAAAGGGAAGTATGGTCAGCAGGTCAGAGTCCCAATATTTGTTAGTGTAAGAAGGGCTGATTTGGAGATTGCAGCCCTGCAAGGCAAGTACATTTTTGATTTATTTTTCAACCCTTGTCAGGAATCCTTGCTATTCAATGCATATTCTCTGTTATGGCCTTTTCTCTTCTCAGTTGCTTCAAAGCAGATCATCTTGATTTTCTTTTAAATTTTTCTAAAATATGTAATGAATATAATCACTTCGATCAATCACTGCTTTACCTACCTCTACCCAAAGGCCTCTTATTTTGAAAACATTTTTGGGGGTCATATAGTTTATGAATCTACCATCGTGTCAGTCACTGCTGTGTCACAATGGGCCTTATTCTGGTTGGTGCGGTCCATTGGAAATTCTTTCGGAGGGCGCTTTTTAGCCGTCTGCGCATGCGTAGGCAACGCAATGCGCATGTGCCACGCATGGTCTCCGTACTCGTTCTCACAAATACCGTCCAGAAATGTGCACCGAATTGACTCGGGAAATATGGGCGTAATATGGGCGTCATTCGGCCCTACACAAGGGCGTGGTTTCAAAGTGGGCAAAACTGGGCATAAATCTGGGCGTACACGAGGGAGTGCACGAACTCTGGTAGGCGTGCATTCGGACAGCACAACGACTGCAAACGAACCAACACGCATGGAATATGCGGTCTTCATAAGCAAGTTTCACTTTGCGGAGAGCACTTGTTCATGCGCTAGGCATTTGGTTCACCCAATTAGTACGCCCGCACCTGAAGCACTCTCAGCTGAACACAATACAATCCACTCCTCTACTCAGTGATTAATTACACTCTTTTCATAGCTTCAATTGGAAGCATTGCTGCCTAAACGGCCCATTACTAAATACACAAAAATATGCTGCAAACACGACTGCATTGTTGCTATTTTATACACATTTACACTGCAAGCAATGGACACAAATTGGTAACACTAATATAAATGTACATGTCACTTTGACATTCAGTGATAACAGCACACATTTGGGGGTAAAATTTTTTTTATTACATTTGAAAAAACATAAGAACTTTTTAGCACGTTATTTGGCACATGCCAAAAAATAAAGGGAACATAATAATAATTGAAAATGATATAAAAAATGTACAAAATTGAAGACATTTCATACATAGCCACAGCAGAATCATTAGGAACACATCAGGTGGCTTCACAAGAAAAGTATAGGACCAACACTTCGAGAACAGCAGCCAGTAATGGTAGCAGAAAGAGGGCAACAGGGGAACCAACCAAAACATTCCAACAGAAGGCACCACAAATGTGGGTACCCTTTGCACGGGATTGGGTTGCACACATGAAGCTGACACACACAGCAAAATGAAAGATTTGGGATGACATAAGGGCGGAGATTAATACAGATGCCACTTCACTTGTGTGCCTGTCAAGTAGCACTGCACCCAGAGCAATGAAGGGGCCCACAGCGGATGGTAATGGAATTATCTGCTAGGGGGCACCAAAATAAAAATTGTTCAGGGCATCAAGTTTGCTAGGGCCGGGTCTGGGTGTATGTGCTCTTGATCCCCAGCAGACAGCATAGGAGGTTTTCGCACAGATGAGCATCCCCGCGCTCAGTTTGAAACCCCTGCTTTATATAGCAGTTGCTCATGTATACTTTCCAATGTGTCCTGGCAATGTATAGTTTCAATATGTGTTTTATTTTATACAGAATCCGGGTGGCATAATGTGAATTTTGGCCCAATCCAGGTGGCATAATGTGAATTTTGGCTCAATCTGGGTGGTATAATGTGAATTTTGGCCCAATCCAGGTGGCATAATATGAATTTTGGCTCAATCTGGGTGGTATAATGTGAATTTTGGCTCATACTGTGTGGCATAATGTGAATTTTGGCTTAATCTGAATTTTGGATTTTAAAGTTAAGAAGATGGGAGTTCTGTTAAAGATGGGATGTTGCCCATAGCAACCACTTAGCTTCTATTATCTTCTTGAAGGTGTTAAAAAAATAAGACGTAAAATCTGATTGGTTGTTATGGGCAACATCACATCTTCAATAGAATTCTGATAAATGTACCCCTCCATGTGCCATAATATATAGTATAGATATAGTAAAACATATCGCTCAGAATGGCCCTTTTGAGCAATAACTTTTACTTTATCACCTATTGTGTATGGGGCTTAACTTGTTCCCATATGTATATTGTAGTTCAATTTATTTGCAAAAATATGAAATGAGTATTATGCATGGGGTCGTGCACCATAGGACAAATATTTTAAGCCCCGTACACACTACATGGTTTCTCGGAGCTATATCGTTTTAGAAAAAAAAACCTGTATAGTTGTATGCTCAGTATTGTTAATTATTCAAGCTCCAGTTAACAATTCTGCTTACTCTACAAACCCCTCCCCCTCCACAGAGCCCGCCCCCATTAGGGCTGCTTCGTGAAATTTCCCGGGCTGGTTTTCCATCCCAATCCGCCCCTGGGTCTGGGTCTCAGCTGCTG
This sequence comes from Crinia signifera, assembly GCF_055691185.1. Classification (NCBI taxonomy): domain Eukaryota; kingdom Metazoa; phylum Chordata; class Amphibia; order Anura; family Myobatrachidae; genus Crinia; species Crinia signifera. The sequence continues at coordinate 8,465,774 of NC_139226.1, forward strand.
GTGTGTCTGCGGGTCAGAACAGGGATTACAGTGTACTGACAACGGACAGCCACAATTGGTGTCAATGGGGGGTTGCTTAGACCACCCTGTGGACTAGTGGTGTGTAGTGAGTTCAGTGGCTGGTGAGGCCCCCACAAGCACTGAGCTTTTGGAGCTGGCTCTGTGAGGCCCCCCTGTATTTTAGGGACCAGGTGGCCCTGGTTCCTTGAATATGGGGTACAAACTGAATAGGGGTCCCCATATTTGCAGGGGGGGTGTAATGTGATAGCCAGGGGATACACTTGATGGGGTCCTGTGGCCAAAACATTACCCAAATAAAGGGTTCCCCCTCTCCAGGGCACCCCAGGCCTAGACTTAAGCCTGAGGCTATCCTCAACACCCCTGGGCAGTGGTGCGAGGTTCATAGCTGGTTTAAAAAAGTAATGTTGTCCTTAGTATGACTACAGGTCCCAGCGAGTCTGCTCCACATTCTGATATTTGGGAGAACCTCAGGTACCAGCATGTTTGGGCCGCTGGTACCTATAGTCCCCCTGTGAAGGAAATATTAAAATAAAAAACAAACCCCAGTTTTAAAATATTTATTAAACTGCTGCGTTTTCACCTGGGGGCGGCTGCATTTTAAGATCTTTTGCGTGGCTGCCGCCTCTCAGGACTTCTCTGCTCCTCCCCCATCAACGGACTGCCTGCCCCCTGTCTCGTGCTAGCTCAAAGGGGGATGGGGCGATGGTGCTGTGAGACGTGATTGGCTGGCCGGGCCAGTTTGAAAAAAAAAATTCCGATGCTTTTAAAGCACATACTGTACGATCACTCATTCGATCGCTCTTACGACCTGCAAAAGATCTCTTCAGTGACGGGAGGGAGCCGGGGGCTGCCCAGGATCTCTTCAGTGACGAGAGGAAGGGAGCCGGGGGCTGCCCAGGATCTCTTCAGTGACGGGAGGGAGCCGGGGGCTGCCCAGGATCTCTTCAGTGACGAGAGGAAGGGAGCCGGGGGCTGCCCAGGATCTCTTCAGTGACGGGAGGGAGCCGGGGGCTGCCCAGGATTTCTTCAGTGACGGAAGGGAGGGAGCCGGGGGCTGCCCAGGATCTCTTCAGTGACGGGAGGGAGGGAGCCGGGGGCTGCCCAGGATCTCTTCAGTGACGGGAGGAAGGGAGCCGGGGGCTGCCCAGGATCTCTTCAGTGACGGGAGGGAGCCGGGGGCTGCCCAGGATCTCTTCAGTGACGGGAGGGAGCCGGGGGCTGCCCAGGATCTCTTCAGTGACGGGAGGGAGCCGGGGGCTGCCCAGGATCTCTTCAGTGACGGGAGGGAGCCGGGGGCTGCCTAGGATCTCTTCAGTGATGGGAGGGAGCCGGGGGCTGCCCAGGATCTCTTCAGTGACGGGAGGGAGCCGGGGGCTGCCCAGGATCTCTTCAGTGATGGGAGGGAGCCGGGGGCTGCCCAAGATCTCTTCAGTGACGGGAGGAAGGGAGCCGGGGGCTGCCCAGGATCTCTTCAGTGACGGGAGGAAGGGAGCCGGGGGCTGCCCAGTGGTTAGAGGAGCACTGGACACGCAAGCAACCACATTGCACTTCTTATTTATTTAGCAAATTCTAAAAGATAATAGATACAATTTGATTGTCTGTCCAGAAAAACATCCCATCTTAGTAAATGTACCTCTTAGTTTCCTGCAACACAGGAAATGTCGACACTTTTTTATTGGAGTTTCTCATGCTTTTTCAGCCATTTGGACTCCGACTGGTAATGCTAACATGCTGAGATGTGGACATTGTCAGAAACAAACGTGAAATACTCATGTAAACCATGTTGGTCTTTGCTTGTATCGACCTTTTGATGCCGATCTATTAACTGTGTGTAGGTAGACACTGCCTGTGATCTGACCCAGCCCCAGGTGCACTGAGCTCCTACCTCTGGTGAAAGCCTCAGAGAGGGTTTAGTTCCTATAGAAGATCCGGGAGACCACGGTATAGAATATCCGCAGATAAACATTTAATCAAACAGGAGAAATGACTTGTACAGTGCAGTATTACACGTAAGATAACTGAGAGAATAACGTCCCACACTAACGTTACATCACTGGTCATCAGCCAATGTGACTGGGATCCCCAACGCGTTTCACCGGACACCACTTAGGGCCAGATGTATCAAGCTTCAAAAAGTGATAAAATGGAGAGTGATAAACAACCAGCCAATCAGCTACTTACTTTCATGTCCCAGGCTGGGTTTGAAAATGACAGGTAGGAGTTGAGTGGCTGGTTGTTTATCACTCTCCATTTTATCACGTTTTGAAGTTTGATACATCTGACCCTAAGAGTCACAACGACTTATTGCCAGGGAAATGTCTACGCTATACACTGTATGCAGACAGGGCCGACGCCACCACTAGGCAGCTTTATTCATTTGCCTGGGGGCACCAGCCACTGGAGAGCGGCCCTCAGAAGCAGGTCCCCCCTTCCCCCCGGGATGGGAGAGTGGTGGGGCCGGTCTGATATCCCCCAGTGGCAAAGTCTCCCCCCCCCCCCGGACTCGGCAGTGGTGGCCACATTAGCCAACACCTTCCCTGAACTCGGCGGCCGCATAGCCGCTTCACCGCCCCCACGCTGAGCGGGTGTGAGTGGTGCCCCCCCCCACGCCTGGGTGCTGCGGTGTCTCTCTCACCGGCCCTGTATACAGAGCAGTGGAGTGACTACAACTTTTGCGCCCAAACCCCCTCCCCCCTCCCCCGAAATTTCAAAAGTGCCCACCCCCCCCCCCAGTAAAGTTAACCCCTCGTCTTACCCCTCAAAAAGACACTTCAGTAGGTTCCCGGCTCCTGCTTCTAATGAAAACGGATCATCAGAAAATGTCCACCCCCATACAGCAGACAGTTTTTGAAACATACTCAACAACTATCTGCTGTATGGGGGCAGACATTTTATGATGGTCCGTTTTCATTAGAACAAAGCAGAAGCCAGGAGGGGACAGGGGAGCCGGGACCGCAGACAAGGTGCAGGAACCTAGTACAGAAGCGGCATGTGAGGTCCCGGCAGGGGAGGTGGCAGTGGCATTACTATAGCCCCGCGGACCCCGAGGCCCACACCTACACAGCGCATCCCTGCCACCGCGGGTTCTACGGGGCTATTGTTACGCCTCTGATAAAGAGAGAAGGAGACAGCACAGAGATAGAACCGATGCTTTCTCATACATGTAGCTTTGTATCATACTAATATAACATTAGGCCTGAGAGGACAATTGCTTGTAGGGGAGTGTTAACCATTGTAATAACCATAATTGGGGTAGGTGGCGATGTCATTGCTTATTGCATTATAAATGACTGCATTTCACCAGATGAAAAATAGGAACAATAATAAATTAATGAAGAGGACGGAAGCCGCAATGTTCCACCTGCGGGTTGTGCGGGAATAACTGATGGCTGATACTAAATCCCCGCGTCTCACAGCGTTCCGCGTCTAGAGAGAGAAGAGATACACATCCATTATACGGTGATTAGGGAAACTATCAATCACATCTGTCCTTACTATGATAATATATATGGTCCAAGCACAAGAGGAGGAGGACGGAGGACACCCAGAGATCATCAGCCTCCTCTTATGCTGAGTTAGAGGGTGGTAGCAGCAGCCCCAGGGAAACAGGGGCTGCTGGAGAAAGCAGCATCTGCCCCTTCTGTGGTGAGTATTTCTGGGGCAGGACAAACCTAGCAGCATCTGCCCCTTCTGTGGTGAGTATTTCTGGGGCAGGACAAACCTGTCCTGGTAGGTTTGTCCTACCCCAGGAAAACCGACCACTCAAGGGTCCACTTCAGGGAGTCTGTTTGTTGTATTCAGTGCCGCAGAGAGGGGGAGGGAGCGGGTACCTTTTACCCGGGTCTGTTGGAGGTTTCTCGGTTCCGCACCCCCCTCCTCCACTGCAGAGACAGGGCAGTGGGATTAGAGAGCAGATACTGCTTGTCCACCACGGTCAGCACACTCTGCCCGGTGCCGTGTGCTGAGTGGGGGAGAGAGGCAGCAGCAGCCTTTGCGCCGGTATACAACCCTGTGCGGGCCACGGCCATGCCCCCTCCCATTGGTCATGCCCTCCTATTGACAACACCCCTAAGATGATATGGTAGTGTGCAAAGTTTGAAGACAATTAGTTAAAGCTTTGGAGAGTTATCTCTCTCATCCACACACACACACATAATACATAGTTGCCTACGGGAGAGGGCAGCCAGCTCACTGAAGCTGGGGGGCAAAGCCATCACTGGGAGGGGAAAAGGGCCGGTTCGTGGGCAGAGACTACCCTATTGGGGGTGTCTAGAGTGAAAGCGTCATTTTAGCCCCGCCCCCACACTGCAATGCCTGAAATACTGGCATTGCAGTGCGGGGCTAAAATGACGCGATTACCTCATTTGACTCACGGAAGAGGGAAATGTGGGAGGGTTGCCCCCATTTTGGGGTCAGCTCGGAGGGAGACCCGATTTCCGGGACCCTTTCGGCCATTCCGGAAGGGTAGGCAAGCCTGACTTAATTCAATTATACTTATGTAAATTACATGTTACGTGAACTATTTAAAACATGAAGCAGAAGGTAACATTGGTCCTGCCCACATGTGCTAATGGCCTCACATCCCTGGATTTCATGGTGGAAGCCTGTCAGTAATATGATGTCAGGCTTCTAATGCCCATCTCTAGCCCAGAGGTGGGGGCACACCTGGCTGCAATAAGCTCAGCATGCCAATATGATGTGGGTGGTTGTCGTTTTACAAATGATGGGCCTGATTCTTGTTCACTCGCAAATGCAAATTCTCTCTCTACTGGACAGAACCATGGGCACTGCAGGGGGCAGATGTAACATATGTAGACAGCGTTATACCATTCTTACGCCAAATTCCCGGATACGACACAGTATTTGGAACATCGTTCCAATCTGGGTCGAATCTGGGATTTGCCCCGCTTACACTGCGGTGCCGACCCGGAATATTCCCAGGCCGGCTACGTTTACACTGCATACAATGCATGCGGAGGTGCTTGGAAATGACATAATCTCCAAGCACTGGGACCACCGATCACTGTGCTGGGGGCAAGCCCAGCACCACAGTAAGCTGCTGGGCTGCCCCCAGCATCTGTATAAGGGGTATTAGATTTGGGTGGGCTTTATACTTCAAACTGATATATATTTGCCGGCGTATAAGACGACTGGGTGTATAAGACGACCCCCCAACATTTCCACTCAAAATGTAGAATTTGTTATATACTTGCCATATAAGACTACCCCCTCTTCCGCACACCTCCCTGTCACTAGCAGCTGTCTGGTCCCTTGAGTGGTGGGTTTTGCTGGGGCAGGACAAACCTATCAGGGCAGATTTATCCTGCCCCAGCAAAACCCACCACATAAAGTTTAAATACCCCCTCATCTGCAGCTTCCCTGCAGTGATGCCGCTGTCCTTCCCCCAGGCATAAAGTATTGAGCATATAGTCATTAAAGGGTACCTCTCCTCGGCCTCGCCCCCCCCCCCCCCCCCCCCCCCACGGCCTGTCACATTGCGCATTGATGTCGGTGGCAGGCTCGGGTGTTTTCAGCAGGGCTTGGGGGGACTCGTGTGCCTGAGCGCTCCCGAGTCCCCCCCGAGCTCCACCGAAAACACCCGCAATGTGACAGACCGTTGACAGAGGCTGAAGAAAACGCTGCAGAGAAATACTGCTGTCTTTTACTATTAAGGTGCCGTATGCATAAGAAGGGGGGGAGGGGGGCGAGGCCGAGGAGAGGTACCCTTTAATGAATATATGCCGCACCTGGCATATAAGGCGGCATCACGCCATGCACCCGGCGTATAAGACGACCCCCCACTAGAAGGCAAATTTTTATGGGGTAAAAACCTACACCTTGAAAACGGGGACTTGATCCTCGAAACGTCGGATCTTTCTGCATTTATGGAATAAATGCCTTTTTGGCTTTTTACAAGACCCAGGAGTGCCGGAGTTTGTCTTTGTTTGATTACTCTAAATATCTTCCGGAGGGCACCGGGGCGCTATTGTCTTGGGAGAGTGCCAGGCCGCACAGCCAAATATATATATATCTCTTATATATTTAGCCAGATCTGTCACTCAACCCCTGTGGAGAACATTCCTGTGTAGGACAGTTTCACTTTCATGTGTCTGACGTTCCACCCCCTTGACGTCACCTCCCCCCCGCCCAGCCAGGGCTACAGTACACGCCCACCATCCACCATTACTCCACAGCCACCATCCACCATTACTCCTGCACATCCCTACCCTCTGCCAGGACCCCCGCGACCCCCCTCCCGCGATTCGCGGGACCCCCCGCGACCCCCCTCCCGCGATTTGCGGGACCCCCCCCCGCGACCTCCCCTCCCGCGATTCGCGGGACTCCCCCTGACCCCCCCTCCCGCGAATCGCGGGCCCCCCGCGACCCCCCCTCCCACGAATCGCGGGACCCCCGCGACCCCCCTCCCGCGATTCGCGGGACCCCCGCGACCCCCCCTCCCGCGATTTGCGGAACCCCCGTGACCCCCCCTCCCGCCATTCGCGGAACCCCCGTGACCCCCCCCTCCCGCCATTCGCAGGACCCCGCACCCCCCCTCCCGCGATTCGCGGGACCCCCGCTTTCCACCCTCCCGCAAGTCGAGGGACCCCCGCGACCCCCCCCTCCCGTGATTCGCGGGACTCCCGCGAACCCCCCCTCCCGCGATTCGCGGGACCCCCGCGACCCCCCTCCCGCGATTCGCGGGACCCCCGCGACCAACCCGGTATCCGGACTATTGTTAGACAGCACTTACATCGACAGCCATTACATCGACACCATTAGTTCGACACCTCAATAGGTCGACATGGTTTTAGGTCGACATACCATTAGGTCGACATGTCATTATGTCGACAGCTCATTAGGTCGACAGCTCATTAGGTCGACAGCTCATTAGGTCGACATGTTTTAGGTCAACACTGCCATTAGGTCGCCAGTGTCTATGTCGACAGTCAAAAGGTCGACATGGGTTTTTTCACTGTTTATTGAGCCGACATGTGCCGACAGGCGGTATTTCATGCCCTACTATCCACTAGGGTGTGGTGGGAGAATAAAATAGTGTGCCGAGCGCAGCGAGGCACCGTGCCCGAAGCATAGCGAGCGGCTGCGGTACACTTCAAACTGTGTCCATGTCGACTGTGTCGACATTTCGGCCAAAAAAACAGTAAAAAAACCCATGTCGACCTTTTGACTGTCGACATAGACTCTGTCGACCTAATGGCAGTGTCGACCTAAAAACATGTCGACCTAATGAGCTGTCGACCTAATGAGCTGTCGACCTAATGAGCTGTCGACATAATGACATGTCGACATAATGGTATGTCGACCTAAAACCATGTCGACCTATTGAGCTGTCGATGTAATGGCTGTCGATGTAAGTGCTGTCTAATATCCGTCCCAGACCCGACCACCCCCTCCCGCGATTCGCTGGACCTCCGCGACCACCCCCTCCCGCGAAACGCGGGACCCCCGCGACCCTCCCGCAAATCGCGGGACCCCAGCGACCCCTCCCTCCCGCGAGCCCCCTCCCGCGATTCGCAGGACCCCTGCATCCTCCCCTCCCGCGATTCGCGGGACCCCTGCGACCCCCCCTCCCGGCATTAAAAGGGCCCCCCGCGACCCCCCTCCCGCAATTCGCGCCGCCCCCTCCCGCGATTCACGGAACCCCCCGTAGCGCCCCCCTCCCGCGATTTGCGGGCCCCCTCGGCACTTCTCGCGATTTGCGACCGCCCCCTAATTCACACATTCGGGGACCCCACCTCCCGCGATTCATGCCCCCCTCACGCAATTCACGGCACCCCCCACACCCCCCCTCCCGCGATTCACGAACCCCCCGTAGCGCCCCCCTCCCGCGATTTGCGGGCCCCCTCGGCACCTCTCGCGATTTGCGACCGCCCTGTATTTCACATATTCGGGGACCCCCCCTCCCGCGATTCATGCCCCCCTCACGCAATTCACGGCACCCCCCATACCCCCCTTCCTGCGATTCGGAACCCCCCACGACCCCCCCTCCCGCGATTCATTCCCCCTCCCGCAATTCACGGACCCCCGCACCACCCCCCTGCGCCCACCCTCCCTTGATTCACGCCCCCCTCATGCAATTCACGGCAACCCCCCACACCCCCCCTCCTGCGATTCGCAGCCCCCCCACGACCCCCGCCTCCTGCGATTCATGACCCCTCCCGTGATTCACGGACCCCCGCACCACCCCCCCTTGACTCACGGCACCCCACGCGCCCCTCCCGCAATTCACGGACCTCCGCAACCCCCCCTCCCGCAATTCACTAACCCCGACAACCCCCCTCCCGCAATTTGCGGACCCCCCTTCCCACGATTCAAGCCCCCCCGCGCCCCCGCCCACGATTTGCGGACCCCCGCCCCCTCCCGCTAACCGCGGATCCCCACACACCACCCCCCCTCCCGCAATTTGCAGACCCCCCAGACCCCCTTCCGGCAATTCCACCCCCCAGCGGACCACCGCGGCCCCCGCTCCCGCATTTCACGTACCCCCGTGACAATGGGGGATCCTGTACCACCACAAGCAGGTACCGCCCCTAGGTGGGAAATCCAGCCCTGGCTGCCGCACTGCAGGTTTCCCCACTGCCCTCTGCACCAGCGCCACAACTTTTATCAATGTCTTGCCCACATACCACTATTATACAGCCTCCTGCTCTCATGCACGCTCACTCCCTCCCAGTGGGAGGAGACGCTCACCCACTGCCGGGAGCTGCATACTGTCCCCCACCCACCTCCAGTTCTAGGGATGCCCATCGACCATCAATGATTTTCAAATAATCGATGGTTTATGGCCGATGTTGAATACTTTTGCCATCAATGTGGGAGGACACTGCCCTGCCTCCTGTTCTCCTGCCCCGTAACTTCCGCCAGTGGAGACCCGCTCACCCTGTGTTGCCCACATTCCCCTATCATGCTTTACCGCCCAGCCTCCTGCTCTCATACACCCTAACTCCCACCCAGTCGGAGGAGACACTGACTCCTGTATTTCTGTGCTGCCACGCTGGACCCTCACCCACTGGCAGAAGCTGCACAGTGTCCACCACCCTCTTTAGTCCCCCGTATGCCCACACACCCCTATCACTACCCAGCTTCCTGCTCTCCTGAACCGTAACTTCCACCACTGGGTAATCGCTGACGCTGTGTTGCCCACATACCCCTATCATGCCTCATATCTCAGCCTCCTGCTCTCATGCACCCTAACTCCCACCCAGTAGGAGGAGACACTGACTCAGGGCCACCGTCCGGTACTCCTGTGACATACCATTAGGTCGACATGTCATTATGTCGACAGCTCATTAGGTCGACAGCTCATTAGGTCGACATGTTTTTAGGTCGACACTGCCATTAGGTCGCCAGTGTCTATGTCGACAGTCAAAAGGTCGACATTGGTTTTTTCACTGTTTATTGAGCCGACATGTGCCGACAGGCGGTATTTCATGCCCTACTATCCACTAGAGTGTGGTGGGAGAATAAAATAGTGTGCCGAGCGCAGCGAGGAACCGTGCACGAAGCATAGCGAGCGGCTGCGGTACACTTCAAACTGTGTCCATGTCGACTATGTCGACATTTCGGCCAAAAAACAGTGAAAAAACCCATGTCGACCTTTTGACTGTCGACATAGACTCTGTCGACCTAATGGCAGTGTCGACCTAAAAACATGTCGACCTAATGAGCTGTCGACCTAATGAGCTGTCGACCTAATGAGCTGTCGACATAATGACATGTCGACATAATGGTATGTCGACCTAAAACCATGTCGACCTATTGAGCTGTCGATGTAATAGCTGTCGATGTAAGTGCTGTCTAATATCCGTCCCAGACCCGACCACCCCCTCCCGCGATTCGCTGGACCTCCGCGAGCACCCCCTCCCGCGAAACGCGGGACCCCCGCGACCCTCCCGCAAATCGCGGGACCCCAGCGACCCCTCCCTCCCGCGAGCCCCCTCCCGCGATTCGCAGGACCCCTGCATCCTCCCCTCCCGCGATTCGCGGGACCCCTGCGACCCCCCCTCCCGGCATTAAAAGGGCCCCCCGCGACCCCCCCTCCCGCGATTCACGGCACCCCCCCCCCTAATATGATTTGCGACCCCCCTCCCGCAATTCGCAACGCCCCCTCCCGCGATTCACGGAACCCCCCGTAGCGCCCCCTCCCGCGATTTGCGGGCCCCCTCGGCACTTCTCACGATTTGCGACCGCCCCCTAATTCACACATTCGGGGACCCCACCTCCCGCGATTCATGCCCCCCTCACGCAATTCACGGCACCCCCCACACCCCCCCTCCCGCGATTCACGAACCCCCCCGTAGCGCCCCCCTCCCGCGATTTGCGGGCCCCCTCGGCACCTCTCGCGATTTGCGACCGCCCCGTATTTCACATATTCGGGGACCCCCCCTCCCGCGATTCATGCCCCCCTCACGCAATTCACGGCACCCCCCATACCCCCCTTCCTGCGATTCGGAACCCCCCACGACCCCCCCTCCCGCGATTCATGCCCCCTCCCGCAATTCACGGACCCCCGCACCACCCCCCTGCGCCCATCCTCCCTTGATTCACGCCCCCCTCATGCAATTCACGGCAACCCCCCACACCCCCCCTCCTGCGATTCGCAGCCCCCCCACGACCCCCGCCTCCTGCGATTCATGACCCCTCCCGTGATTCACGGACCCCCGCACCACCCCCTCTTGACTCACGGCACCCCACGCGCCCCTCCCGCAATTCACGGACCTCCGCAACCCCCCCTCCCGCAATTCACTAACCCCGACAACCCCCCTCCCGCAATTTGCGGACCCCCCTTCCCACGATTCAAGCCCCCCCGCGCCCCCGCCCACGATTTGCGGACCCCCGCCCCCTCCCGCTAACCGCGGATCCCCACACACCACCCCCCCTCCCGCAATTTGCAGACTCCCCAGACCCCCTTCCGGCAATTCCACCCCCCAGCGGACCACCGCGGCCCCTGCTCCCGCATTTCACGTACCCCCGTGACAATGGGGGATCCTGTACCACCACAAGCAGGTACCGCCCCTAGGTGGGAAATCCGGCCCTGGCTGCCGCACTGCAGGTTTCCCCACTGCCCTCTGCACCAGCGCCACAACTTTTATCAATGTCTTGCCCACATACCACTATTATACAGCCTCCTGCTCTCATGCACGCTCACTCCCTCCCAGTGGGAGGAGACGCTCACCCACTGCCGGGAGCTGCATACTGTCCCCCACCCTCCTCCAGTTCTAGGGATGCCCATCGACCATCAATGATTTTCAAATAATCGATGGTTTATGGCCGATGTTGAATACTTTTGCCATCAATGTGGGAGGACACTGCCCTGCCTCCTGTTCTCCTGCCCCGTAACTTCCGCCAGTGGAGACCCGCTCACCCTGTGTTGCCCACATTCCCCTATCATGCTTTACCGCCCAGCCTCCTGCTCTCATACACCCTAACTCCCACCCAGTCGGAGGAGACACTGACTCCTGTATTTCTGTGCTGCCACGCTGGACCCTCACCCACTGGCAGAAGCTGCACAGTGTCCACCACCCTCTTTAGTCCCCCGTATGCCCACACACCCCTATCACTACCCAGCTTTCTGCTCTCCTGAACCGTAACTTCCACCACTGGGTAATCGCTGACGCTGTGTTGCCCACATACCCCTATCATGCCTCATATCCCAGCCTCCTGCTCTCATGCACCCTAACTCCCACCCAGTAGGAGGAGACACTGACTCAGGGCCACCGTCCGGTACTCCTGTGCTGCCACGCTGGACCCTCACCCACTGCCAGAAGCTGCAATACAGGGCATCTTTCATACAATTCTAACCATATTTCTCACAATACAAATTTTCACAAATTAAGGGGCGTAGCCCCTTACGCCGGTGTGAAGAGCGCCCGTAGGGCGCGATATATCACCAAGTATATATATATATATATATCTATATAATAAGTTGAAGAGTCTGTGTGCGTGTGTGTGTGTGTGTGTGCGTGTCCGTTGCATTGCGGACACACCGTGGCACTCAGAGCCCCCAAATTTGGCAACAAGGTACCTCTATACCCGGAGGTGTGCACCTCGAAGCCGTTTTGGGGAAATTTCACTTAGAAATTTAAAAAACACCAAGTTTTAATTTGCCTTCATTGATGATCTGGGGACAAGATTGACGATCTGGGAAACCGTTGTGGAATAAACAACTCCACACCTGATTTCATTGCTGTCATTGAGTATGAATGACACATTCTAACATTATGGTGAAGGCTTTAAACAATTATTAGGAATAATTGAGGATATACATAGACCACACATCACACACACACATGTACACATTGTACATGCACACACACACACAGTACACCACATATGCACACAAGACACACATATATACATAGCGCACCTCACACACTTACACATTGGACAGATACACACAACAAAACACACACATAACAAACCACATGCAGTACAACACAAACCCATATACACTACAACACCACCCAAAAACAGTACAACAAACACACACACTTAAACATTGCCAGGATACGCACAGCACACTACACACACATATACAGTATATGTAGCGCACCTCACATTTGGCAGATACTGTACACATAACCCAACACACACACACATAACACACCACTCACAGTACAAGACACACCCACATTCACTACAACATGCACCCAAAAACAGTACAATACACAGAACACACAAACAAACATTGAACAGATACACACAGCACATTACACACACACACACACACACACATTTATACGTAGCACACCTTACACACTTACAGATTGGGCAGATCACACAACACACACACATAACATACCTGTAACAGCACAACACACACCCACATTCACCACACACACAAAAAACAGCACAACACACAAAACACACACATAAGCAGTGTACACACGGGGGCTGAAATCGCTGGAAATATGGTCGCCAGCGACCATATTTCCAGTGATGGGAGTGTGCCCTGGCGATAAATCGCTGGGTGCGCGCTCCCGTTTTCAGCCCCATTCTAATCGATGGTCGCAGGAACATGCTCCTGCAACCAGCTGATTACCTCTGCGACTCCCCCGGCTGAGGTTCCTTTTCACCAGCGACCATCTCTGGTCGCTGATGAAAAGGAGAAACTGAGCAATATATCTCCCTGTGTGTACGGGGCTTTAAACATTGCACAGATACACAAAGGCACAACACACACATACACATACTATATATACATAGCACTCCTCACACACTTATGCATTGGACAGATACATACAACACAACACACACAACCACATACCCTAAAACACACACACAAAAACAGTACAACACACACAAACACAAAAAAAAAGAAAAGAATTTGCCGTTTATTTAACAGTCTGTACCGGCAAATAAAAACTGTACCTAATGTACCGTTTTTTTCTTTTTCCCATATGCGTCTCTGCGCTCCCCGGCCAGTTGTACTGAGATATCTTTGTCCTGGCCAATGCACCCATTGATCAATACAAAGTGGGTACACTGCACTCACCCTGTTAGTCAGTTGGATGTTAGGCACTGCTCTGCCTTAAGGGTTTCCCAGACTCATTTGGTTCACAGATAATGTTTGGTCGATGGGCATGAGCGCTGCATGTATTTGTTTGAATGTTATGAGTGTAAGAAGTTGAAGAATAAGACTGAGATGAAGATTTGTCACGTTATAGTGAACAATTTACTCAATAAATCGTGAAATAAATATGTGTACATAGAAGTACAATCAAGAAATTAAAGTAGGATTAAAAAATAAATTCTGATTCAAACTGATAATTGTTTGGATGGGGGTCGGTTGCAAAACAAATATATAGGAGGGGGGTATGGAAATTGTGGGCATAATTGGTGTTTGGTACACCTACAGGGGGTCCCCAGTTGTTGAGAAATTTTCACTACAGTGTCACCATAGGGGGATTTCCAATTGGGGTTCAGGTGGTCTTTTAGGGACCCCTTTACAATCCCATTTTCTCTTCTCCTGGAGCCTACGGTATCCCTCAGTGATTGACTATCATTAAGGGAGACCGTAGGCTCAAGGAGAAGAGACCTATGGGATTGTAAAGGGTCTCTAAAAGACCACCTGGATCCCAATTGCGAATCCCACTATGGTGATACTGTGACCGTGACACTGTAGTGAAAATCCCATCAATTGAGGACCCCCTGTATGTGTACCAAACACCAATTATGCCCACAATATCCATACCCCCCCTATAGATTTGTTTTGCAACCCACCCCCATCCAAACAATTATCATATTGAATCAGAACTTATTTTTTAATCCGACTTTCATTTCTTGATTATACTACTATGTACACTTATATATATTTTTTCACGATTTATTGAGTAAATTGTACACTTTGTAACATGGCAATTCTTTTTCTCAGTCTTATTCTTCAACTACTTACACTACAAACCTTATCAATGCACCCATTTATGATTGCGATGGCTGGATCGGTGGATTGGCCCGGTGGGTGTAGGGAAGAATTTGTCCCATTGCACCCGTTCCCAGTGGTGCATTGCAGTAGTGCGGGTAGCGTGCGTCGCGTCATGACGTCATGTGGCCAGGCCCGCGGACCTACTCCCACACTCAGGGACTGCCCCACTGTTTGGTAGAGATGCCCGGTGCATGTTCTTTACAGATCTCCAAGCCTCAGAGACTGCTGCAGGCAGGATCGGTGAGGGGAGCGGCAGTGGCAGGGAGCAGTGAATTTTTAATTAATTATGGCTTGGAAAGTAACGTCCACCCCGGTCTCCACGCACTCAGCGCCTTTAATTACACACCCTAGAAACTGTACCATTGAAAGTATAGAAATGGAGGTGTGGCCACGTCCCTTTCTGATTTTGTACTGATTTCTGACCCTCAGATGTTGGAGGGTATGTCATAGGTGCTAAATATCAGGAGTGGATGTAGAATTCATCAACACATACAAGTTATCAACTCAGGAGCGTTGTGTTTCAAACAACACCACACCGGATTTCATTGCCGTCATTGAGTATCAATGTAAACACATTCTAACATTATGGTGGAATCTATAACAAATTGCAATCTTAGGTCTAAAAAAAAAAAAACAAGGTTTTCCCGGGCAACGCCGGGCGGGTCAGCTAGTATATATATATATATGCAGTGTAAAAATAAAGTAGCTAGTATTTGCCCTGCACAGAAACAAAATCACTCACCCAAATCTAACTCTCTCTGCACCTCTTACATCTGCCCCCCTGCAGTGCAGCATAGTATTGTCCATTAGAGAGAGAATTTGCTTTTGTGAGTGAACCAAATCAGGCCCGATGTTCCTTGTTTGCTGCCATATTATTCTCAAATATTTCATGTATTTCATGCTGGAGCAGGGTTGGCTAAACCAGTCCTCGATCTACCAACAGGTCATGTTTTCCAGGTCGCATGTGGATGTCGATTAGGATGAATGCAGCACGGGTTTGGAAATGTGAGTAAAACCCTGTATTCAAAAGTCCCATATCCCAGTGTGTACAGGTCTACGGTCTCCCAGCCCTGCAGTGGCCGCTGGTCACAGGAGCATGCACCCCTGGCAGAGTGTCTCAATTTCATCAGTGCCTTTGGCTGTTCACTGATGAAATCACTCAGCAATTTGATTGCTTCGTGTGTGACTGCACCTGTGCACCAGCTAGGTGGTCTGGGGAATGTGACAGTTAGTAATGGCTACAGCTGTGCACCAGCTAGGTGGTCTGGGAAATGTGACAGTTAGTAATGGCTACAGCTGTGCACCAGCTAGGTGGTCTTGGGAATGTGACAGTTAGTAATGACTACAGCTGTGCACCAGCTAGGTGGTCTGGGGAATGTGAAAGTTAGTAATGGCTACAGCTGTGCACCAGCTAGGTGGTCTGGGGAATGTGACAGTTAGTAATGACTACAGCTGTGCACCAGCTAGGTGGTCTTGGGAATGTGATAGTAATGACTACAGCTGTGCACCAGCTAGGTGGTCTGGGGATTGTGACAGTAATGACTACAGCTGTGCACCAGCTAGGTGGTCTGGGGATTGTGACAGTTAGTAATGGTTACAGCTGTGCACCAGCTAGGTGGTCTGGGGAATTTGACAGTTAGTAATGACTACAGCTGTGCACCAGCTAGGTGGTCTGGGGAATGTGACAGTAATGACTACAGCTGTGCACCAGCTAGGTGGTCTGGGGATTGTGACAGTTAGTAATGACTACAGCTGTGCAGCAGCTAGGTGGTCTGGGGAATGTGACAGTTAGTAATGACTACAGCTGTGCACCAGCTAGGTGGTCTGGGGAATGTGACAGTTAGTAATGACTACAGCTGTGCACCAGCTAGGTGGTCTGGGGAATGTGACAGTTAGTAATGACTACAGCTGTGCACCAGCTAGGTGGTCTGGGGAATGTGACAGTAATGACTACAGCTGTGCACCAGCTAGGTGGTCTGGGGATTGTGACAGTTAGTAATGACTACAGCTGTGCAGCAGCTAGGTGATCTGGGGAATGTGACAGTTAGTAATGACTACAGCTGTGCACCAGCTAGGTGGTCTGGGGATTGTGACAGTTAGTAATGACTACAGCTGTGCACCAGCTAGGTGATCTGGGGAATGTGACAGTTAGTTATGACTACAGCTGTGCACCAGCTAGGTGGTCTGGGGAATGTGACAGTTAGTAATGACTACAGCTGTGCACCAGCTAGGTGGTCTGGGGAATGTGACAGTTAGTAATGACTACAGCTGTGCACCAGCTAGGTGGTCTGGGAGCTGGGTGGTGGGGAGCTGCCGGGCGGCTCACAGGAGAATTGGGTCCGACTTATCCTAAGGACAAGTCGTCCCTTAGTTACGCCCCTGACCTGAGACTAGAGTCAGCTGGCTGAAGTCTGCTGGAATGGCCAAGTAATGTGCTTGGCAAGGATCCTGATGGCTGATTGAAGTCCTGACCACGAAAGGGCCATGTTGTACAGTATATTCCGGGTCCAGCAACCCAGCAATCCAACCCGGGGTATAAGCAGTGTTATTCACGTGTTGCTTGGCAGTTTGAATGGGTAACCTGGATTGAGCAACGTGTCCTGGTCACTTCTATGGAGGAGGCAGCAGCGTCACATCAGTGCTGCCTCCTCCCCTGCCTGACACACTGACGCTCTGCCTGTACTGGCAATAAGCCAGGTCGCTGTAAGCACCAAATATTGCAAATGCTGGGTCACTCCTGGTACAGACTAGTGTCCAAATCCCATGTGCAACCTGACATTTGCAATGTGAAAGGGGTATAAGTGACTTATACCCCTTTCAAACCGAGCTGCAAATTACTGGGTTAAAAATCTCAACCTGGTAATTTGCTGAATAATGGGGCCTACACACATAGCAATATACAGGCATTTTCTAAGTGATCTCACTAGATCGCTTAGATAATGCCCCTAAATCGCTCAGTGTGTAGGGGCCATAGCATCGCTGTCACCCGAGGATTAATATCCAGCATGCTTTCTGGTGAGACCACTGGCCCTGGCAGATCGCTGTGTGTTTGAGGGATCGTGCTCAAGCATTCTGAGTGATCTAGCATTGATCAGAAGGCTTCAGTATTTCTTTGGTGTGAAAGGGACAGTTCGGTAATAATTTTGGTTTAAGGGTGCCTTCAAAATGTCATGGAGACCCAAAGGGTCCTTGGACTGAAAAAGTTTGGGAACCACTGTACTAGCCCATTCATCAGTGGCGTTACTACCGAGGGCAGGGCCAAGGTGAGTGGGCTGTAGTAAGGGGAGCAGGGAGCGATGACTGCAGTTGATCTTTGGTGCAGTCAGGACTGGGTGTAGGGGGAGCAGCGGGCCCTAGAAACAGCTCAGGGCCCGCTGCTCCCCCTGCACCCAATCCTGACTGCACCAAAGATCAGCGGCAGTCAGCGCTCCCTGCTCCCCCTTACTACAGCCCACTCTAATTGGCCCGGCCCCCCGCAAGCTGCAATGCACTCTCCTGGCTGGCTTCCAGCAGTCCCTCAATTCGCGGACATTTACTGTCTGCTGTAATGAGGTATGCCCCTTTCTCTTTTTCTAATGCTGTCCCCTCCCCCTCGCTTTGATGCTGTCTTCTCCCCTCTCTGACTGTTTCCTCCCAGTCACGGACGCGTTATCCACCCCTTCTTTCTCTGATGCTGTCCCTTCTCCCTTTTTCTCCGTCACGTCTCCTCCCCCTTTTTCTCTGGTGCTGTCTCCTCCCCCTCTTTCTCTGGCGCCGTCTACTCCCCCTCTTTCTCTGGCGCCATCTCCTCCCCCTATTTTTCTGGCGCCATCTGTTCCCCTATTTCTCTGATGCGGTCTCTTCCCTTTGTCTCTCTCTGACACTGTGTGTGTGTGTGTGTGTGTGTGTGTGTGTGAAGGCCCTTCTCAAGTGTTTTCTATGGGGTCCACAGTGTCCTAGTTACTCCCGTGCCATTCATTATAGCTGCCTGTCTTGATTTTTTTTGTGGGGAGACCACAGGTCCCTCACCTGGCGGAGAGTGGTTTGTAGTAGCTATGGCTAAGTAATCTGAAGAGCGGTAGCTATACCAGCCACCCAGGGGTGTGTGAACATGTCCTGCTGATGTTTTTATTCACAGGCGGGGGGGAAAAGAGGAGTGGGGGCGGTATCTGTGCCCTGCTGAGCGGTGGGGGTGGGAGGAGAGAGAAGAAGCAATGGCCCCATAATTTGCTGACTGGGGAGAGGGGGCTGCAGGAGCTCCTGCACCTCTATCATCTGAGAGGGGAGCGCAGAGCGCCCATCACTACCCAGAAGTGTGGATTCTGGGAATGCTGCTGCGCACTCCTGGGCAATGAGCAAGTAACTTCCCCTGGACAATGAACAAGTAACTCCCACTAGGCAACAAGCATGTAACTCTCCCTGGCAACAAGCATGCAACTCCCCCTGGCAACAAGTATGTAACTTTCTCTAGCAACAAGCATCTAATCCCCCATGGCAATGAGCATGAAACCCCTAGCAAGAAACATATAAATCCCGGCAATGAGCGTGTACAGACTTATCGTAACAGGGACTGACGGAGCACCCCACTGCCGTCCGCCGCCTCCCCTGCCACCTCCAACGGTCCCCATCGCCGCCTGAAACCCCCCCCCCCCCCAACCCTGCCCATCTCCCCAAAGTGGAGACGGGCAGCGTATCAGTCTAATGGAGTCCATCTCCGCCGGCTCTTGCCAGCGGGGACGTTCTGGCAAGAGCTGAGCAAAGAAGATAGGGGCTCCATCTGTAGGTATACGGCATTTATAGGGAACAATATGTTATAGGCATTATGTTGTGTTGCATAATATGTAATAGGCATTACGATATGTGGCATAACATGTAATAGGCATTACGGTGTGTGTCATGATATGTAATAGGCATTATGGTGTGTGGAAAAATACGTTATAGGCATTACGGTGTGGCATAATATGTAATAGGCATTATGGTTTGTGCCATAATATTTAATAGGCATTACGGTGTGTGGCATAATGGGGGAAATTTACCAATATGAAAAACCTAGTTTTTCGTATTGGTATTTCCCCTACGGCTGCATACGACTGTTTTAGTCGTATGCAAAGTCGTGTTCCGGAGGGGAAATTACAAAGCAGTCATATACGACTGCTTTGTAACCCTCCGATGGTGTAATAATTCGTATTAGCGGCACATATATACGGCTGCTAATACAAATTATTTCTAGCAGTCTGCACGGATCAGTCAGATCCGTGCAGGCTGCAGAGTGTAAAAAAAAATAGAACAATAAATAAATTTAAAAAAAAAAACAGCGTGGGGTCCCCCCCACAGCCGTAACCAGCACCAGGCTGAAGGAGCCGGGGCCGGTAATTAAAAATCAGGGAACCCGACAAATAGGGGTTCCCCGATTTTTAACAACCAGCCCCAGGCTCCAGGTCCGGGGCTGGTTCCCAAAATACGGGGGACAAAATGACTAGGGGTCCCCCGTATTTCAAGAACCAGTCCCAGGCACAACCAGCCAGCAGGGTAATGTCACAGCCGGGGGGAGACTTTTTATACAAGTCCCCCCGGCCAAAACATTAACCCCCTGACCGGTCAGCCTGGCCAGGGGCCCTGGGGGAGTTGGGGACCCCCCCAATGAAGGGGTCCCGCCCCTCCAGGACTTACCTGACCAGGCTGAAGCCTGGTACTTAGAACAGGAATTTGAACAGCGCAATAGCTTTGAGAATCGATATGAAAATTTATTAATCACAATGAATAAAAAGAATAAACAACGGTACAGTTAAAAAAGACTGTGATAATAAAAAACAACAATGGAAGACGGGTATAAAATGTGGGGGTCCCCCTGCATAGGGATGGGGTAGGAGAGTCCGTTCCTATATTTCCCTTGGAATGAATGAAAACTGAGTATAGTTACCACCCTAGAAGGGTATAGATTGTCCTCGTCCGAGTGTCCACTTTATCGGTCCAAGATGGCACAAATCACCGATGGTGGGATATGAATTGTTTGCTTGGATGCTCCAAGGGTGGGTATTCAGTAGATGTGTTACCAGCACTGGTCTTTTTGATGGAGACACAATGAGAACAATGTCCCAGGTGGTATTTTATATATCCAAGGGATGGTTCGGACTGCAATCCAGGGTAGTGGAAATGAAAGCAGGGGGTGCAGGTGGGTACCCCAGTAGCTCCCTGACGCGTTTCTCCACTCCAGGTGGCTTTATCAAAGGTGGGTAGCTAGGTTTGTGTGTTTGTGTCTTATATACCCCACAGTGAGGGTCACATGATTCGTTAGTCACAGCAGTACCACAATCAAACATGTTATAATATTTATAAAAACATACAATTGAACAGGAGGCAAAACCTAACATATATTTTCATACAATACAGATAATAAAAACAGCAGAAATGATGTTGTTATTGAGTGTTTGGGCCCATATATAGCGGAGCCTCAGTTTCGTTTTTACATGTGAAATAACGCTAATGATATTCAGCAGCTGTGTGCTGCTGATCTGGGTCTCCGTTATTAAGGAAACCTGGTGTGCAGGGCAGGTAATACAGAGTGTCCGGCGTCTCTGTTGCTAGGCAACCGGACGCCCAGACAGTGATGTAATGCATCTAGCGTCCCTGCTGCTAAGCAGCCGGACGTCTGGGCGGAAGTGGTCCGTCCTCTAGTCAGGATGCGTGGTTGATGTTGCTAGGTAGCGGGAACATGCAACCGGAAGTCCGGCTACGTGTCATCCCTCACAGTAGTGGGTGGTTTGCTTGGTGTGATCACATCAATCACGTGATCATCTGTCCTTTCTATGCTGCCGGAGTTCCATAGCGTCCCTGTTGCTAGGACACAGCGGCAGGTAAACATCATTAAGGTAACGGTATATAGGCACAGTCGTACATTAATATGGCCACATAAGGTTAATATTTCAGAGAGGAGAGATTGTATATATATCTCCTCCTAAATTGTTCTATGATGCATATATTACGTAATCGCGAAATTTAGAGTGAACAAACTGGATTTGGGCATTTGGCAGAATAGTACCAATGAATAGTACATAGAGAAAGTGATATGAAAAGAAAAGAATTATATACATATAATAATATAGGATAATAAAAACAATTAAATGAAAAAGACCCCGCTAGGGGATTTATCTGCTAGTGATAAAATCAATTTAGAGATAATAAAAAACAAACACAGATATATACAATAACTAGTAAATGGATGGATAGAGAAGGGGTACTGCAGAGGGGGATAGGGGAAGTACAGGGAGAGAATCCTGGTTTTTATATGTATACAGGGGTATGTTGGAACAACAGGAAGAAATAATGAAATAAATATATATAATAATAATAATAATAAATAGTAATAAATAATAATAATCAATAATAAATAATAATGATAATTTGATTCACTGATCTATATTATATTATTAAGTTCAACCATTTTGTTGAGGCCCTCTGGGTAGATGGTATTGAGGGCATGCATCCAAAACGCTTCCTGTTTACAGAGTCTCCTGTATCTGTCCCATTCTCGTTTTGTTACGGGTATGTGTTCCACCCCTATGATTGACAGACTGGCAGGGTCCCCTTGATGGTATTCGGAGAAATGCCGTGGTATACTGTGTGTGGCCAAGCCTTTAAGTATACCCCTTCAATGCTCAAGAAAACGGATTTTTATTTTTCTGGTGGTGCGTCCAACATACTTTAAGCCACACCCACAGGAGAGCATGTATATGACAAATGCCGTATTGCAGTTTATAAAACTGTCAATACGGTAAACGTCACCCAGACACTCAATTTGGGTGGTCTTGGTGGTTTTAACATAGGAACAAGTGATGCATCTGGTTCCGCCACATTTGTGGAATCCCTTTGGTTTAGGTGGTAACCAAGAGATCGGGGCCTCTACCAGGAAAGGTAGGGTTTTTAATTGTCTGGGAGCCAGAAGAGTCTTTAGGGAGCGATTCTTTTTGAATACAAAGCGTGGTTTGTCTGGGATTCTGTTTATTAGGAGTGGGTCTTGACGTAGGATGTTGTAATTTTTCTTAATTATTGATTTTATTTGAGGACAGTAGTTATTATATGTAGATATATACAAGATCTCTTGTTCTCCAAAGTTTTGTTGGTCAGTATTTTTTTATTTTGGGCTCTAGCAGGGAATTCCTCTCTAGGGCACACACTTTTTTGAATGCTTTGTTTATAATGGGTTTCGGATACCCCCTATTTTCAAATGTGGCAGACATAACGGTGGCGTGTTCGAGGAAATCTGTGTTATTGGAACAGTTTCTTTTTAAACGGATGAGCTGTCCCTTGGGGATGCTCCTCTTCCAAGGGGGGTAATGTTCACTCCTATAATGAAGGTAGGAGGATTTTCCCACTTCTTTAGTGTAATTCTTTGTGGTAATTTTATTGTCGATGATTTCAAGAGCCACATCCAGGAAGGAAATGTGGGTGGGGTGAAAGGTGTGGGTAAAATGTAAATTATAATCATTCTGAATAAGAGTGACAGAATTAAGGTCCCCATTCCAAATGAAAAACAGGTCATCGATGTACCGCCCGTATAGTACCAGGTTCGCGCCAAAGCCGCCTCCCCAGATGAGTTTCTCCTCCACCTCCCCCATATAGAGATTGGCATAGCTGGGCGCGAACCTGGTCCCCATGGCGGTACCCATGACCTGTAAGTAAAAAGTGTCCAAAAATAAAAAATAATTATGAGTGAGGATGAAAGTGATGCAGTTCAGAATAAAGTCTTTTGTGTCCACTCCCAGGTTATTGTCCCTATCAAGTCTTCTGTTAATCACATCTCGACCTTTTTGGTGAGGAATGTTAGAATATAGACTTGTGACGTCCAGCGTGAGGAAGTTATATGATTCCTTCCACTCCTGGTTCTGTAACATTTTTAAGAATGATGTAGTGTCTTTTATATATGACCTGAGAGTGGACACCCGTGGTTGAAGAAAGGAGTCGACAAAAAAGGAAAGGTTGGAGGTGAGAGAATTGATACCGGAAATTATAGGTCTGCCAGGGGGTGAGGTGAGGGATTTGTGGATTTTGGGGAGGTGGTAGTAGATGGGCACCACTGGGTGATCGGGTAAAAGAAATTTGTATTCCTCCCTGGATATGGCTCCATTGACCACAGCAAGGTCGAGGAGAAGGGACAGCTCTGTCGTGAACATATTGGTGGGGTCTTTGGGCAGTTTGGAATAAAAAGTAGCATTATCCAACTGCCTGTGTGCTTCCAAGACGTAGTCTTGTCGGTTTTGGATGATAAGGGCCCCACCCTTATCGGCCTCTTTTATTATTATCTCATTATTAGTCATGAGTTTTTTAAGGGCTTTGATTTCTTTTTTGGTAAGGTTGGGCCTAAAATTTTTGTCTGTCCCTGTATTTATTTTTTTGCATAGTGTTTTGAAGTCTGACATGGTAGTTTTATAGAAACTGTCCACACTGGAACCCTTACATTTTATCGGAAAAAATTCCGATTTTAACTTGAAATTTTTCCTTTGTATGTCAAACAATTTAGTTGGGGAGTTCAGTTCGCCATCTAAGGTATTTTCGTCCAAAAGATCTTGTAACATAGTGACAAAAGGTTGGTCTCCTGAGTCCAATAAAATGGGCTCTGCGGGGTCAAGATTCCTATTTAATGTTAGTTTGGCAAAATAACGTTGCCTACACAGGGTCCTCACATAGCGGTTTAATTCCAGGAAAAGATTAAAAATGTTAGGGGTAGATGAGGGAGCATATTTTAATCCACGATTTAGTAAAGTCATCTCGGCTTCATTCAGTATTGTATTTGAGAGATTTACTATGTTGGACTGTCCTATTTCTGCTGATTTTTTGTTTAATTTCTTTCGTGCCTCTCTCTTCCCTCCTCTGTGCCCTCTGAATGTGTGCGTCTTCTTTTGGGGGTGGCCTGCCAATGGTTCGGATGATTTGGGTTCCTGTTTTGGCCCCTCTCTAAAAAATTAGTTTGACTTTTGTCTGTTCTGGTTTTATCAGATGTTTCATTATGTCTGTCCTTGGGTCTAGCTCCCAGGTCTCTATCTTGGGTTGTATATCTAGTTTGTTCGTTATGGTCTCTGTTATAATTGGTATAACGATGTTTTTCCCTCTCTGAGTTTTTTCTGTATTTGGTGGGGGTTTCTTGATGGTATACTTTTTTATTTCTTATTTTTTCATATTGGCTTTTATTTCTTGGGATAGGGGTCCCTTTAGAGTCTGTGTTTCCCATTTTTCTGGTCTCCTCTGTCCCCGATGCCCCTGGGCGGTGGGCATCGGGCTGATTATGGTGTAAAAAAAAGAATAATCTATTGTTTTTTACTGTGGCACTACAAGTGCCAGCAAGCCTCCCCAGCAAGCTGGGACTTGGAGAACCACAAGTCCCAGCCTGCTGGGCATTAAAGGGCCCGCTGGCACTTGTAGTTCCACAGTTAAAAAATAGTGCACAAAACACACTGACACACTTTTAAAATAAAACTTTAATACACACAAAGCCCACACATACTAATACTTACCTATCTTCTTTCCGTAGGTAGCCCTGATCCTGTGTCGTCTTCTGGATCCATGTCGACGTCCTTCTTCAAGTCGACGTCGCTGTCGGCGATGGGGTCCGGATCCGACGAAATCCATGTGGAGCTGTGGAAGGAAACCATACTCACCTGTCCCAGCGCGACGTAGTCCAGGTAAGTGTCTTGGCAAAAAAACAAACCGAACACCCGAAACCAGACCGGACAGAGAGCCGCACGGTGTTTGTTTACATCGTGCGGCTCCGCCTCCCGAATGCCGCTATTGGCCGCCTTGCGGCCTAGCGGCCAATCAGGAACCGCTAGGCCGCAAGGCGGCCAATAGCGGCATTCGGGAGGCGGAGCCGCACAATGTACACAGAGTACCGTGCGGCTCTCTGTCCGGTCTGGTTTCGGGTGTTCGGTTTGTTTTTTTGCCAAGACACTTACCTGGACTACGTCGCGCTGGGACAGGTGAGTATGGTTTCCTTCCACAGCTCCACATGGATTTCGTCGGATCCGGACGCCATCGCCGACAGCGACATCGACTTGAAGAAGGACGTCGACATGGATCCAGAAGACGACACAGGACCAGGGCTACCTACGGAAAGAAGATAGGTAAGTATTAGTATGTGTGGGCTTTGTGTGTATTAAAGTTTTATTTTAAAAGTGTGTCAGTGTGTTTTGTGCACTATTTTTTTAACTGTGGAACTACAAGTGCCAGCGGGCCCTTTAATGCCCAGCAGGCTGGGACTTGTGGTTCTCCAAGTCCCAGCTTGCTGGGGAGGCTTGCTGGCACTTGTAGTGCCACAGTAAAAAACAATAGATTATTCTTTTTTTTACACCATAATCAGCCCGATGCCCACCGCCCAGGGGCATCGGGGACAGTACCAGGCTTCAGCCTGGTCAGGTAAGTCCTGGAGGGGGGGGACCCCTTCATTGGGGGGGTCCCCACTCCCCCAGGGCCCCTGGCCAGGCTGACCGGTCAGGGGGTTAATGTTTTGGCCGGGGGGACTTGTATAAAAAGTCTCCCCCCGGCTGTGACATTACCCTGCTGGCTGGTTGTGCCTGGGACTGGTTCTTGAAATACGGGGGACCCCTAGTCATTTTGTCCCCCTTATTTTGGGAACCAGCCCCGGACCTGGTGCCTGGGGCTGGTTGTTAAAAATCGGGGAACCCCTATTTGTCGGGTTCCCTGATTTTTAATTACCGGCCCCGGCTCCGTCAGCCCTGTGCTGGTTATGGCTGTGGGGGGGACCCCACGCCGATTTTTTTATTTATTTATTTAATTTTTCTATTTTTTTACACTGAAGCCTGCACGGATCTGACTGATCCGTGCAGGCTTAAAGCAAATAGAACAGGAAAATGGTGTTCTATTTTCCTGTCGTATTTGCGTGGGTGTTTCACACCACTAAGCAGCCGTATTATCAGTACGGCTGCTTAGTACATCAGGAACCACCATTCTTTTGAATGGTGATTTCTGTCGTATCCTATCGATGGTGTAGACATTAGTATTTGTAAATACAAATACGAATGTTCCATCTTTAGGAATACGAATTGTTGTATTTTTGGGATTGTAAATCCCGAAAATACAAATTCGTAAAAAAAAGGTGTATTTCTCCCTATGAATACACCTTTTTTCTACGAATCAATTTTGGTAAATGTCCCCCGATATTTCCCAAGAAAACAGCAAGAGAAGGACAGGTGTAATCTGTGTGTCCTGCCTGCACACATGCTGGTACTGATATTGGACCATGTCCAGCATGAAAAGGGCTTATTCCCAAGTGCGATGAAATCCTCAGCAGTGAAAGGGTTACAATAAAATACTGTACACACCATATACCCTTGTATTACTCTATATCTTGATGATTTTCCCCACCTGCTTACCTTGTTGGAGAATGTAACAGCCACAATCCCAAGGATCAAATTAAGGAGAATCAGATTCAAGATGGACCAAGTCATATAGTCCCTGATGATTGGTTGAGGGAGAACCACAATGCCCTGCTGAGCAAACATAATGGCAGGTTGAGGTTGGTTTCCAGATAAGTATAGCGGAGTTTCGCCACCGGGATTAGGAGGATATCCAGGAAGATATGTTGAACCAGGAGGATATCCAGGTGGATATGTTGGACCAGGAGGATATGCAGGTGGATTTGTTGGACCAGGAGGATATCCAGGTGGATTTGTTGGACCAGGAGGATATCCAGGTGGATTTGTTGGACCAGGAGGAGATCCTGGTGGACATGTTGGATCAGGAGAATATTCAGGTTGATGCAGTGGATTTGGAGGATTATTAGTTAATGGCATCTGATTGGCCTCTTGCTTTTGCATTTGAATGTTTGGATAATTTTCTCCAATAAAAGTTGTGTTGAAAAAATTAAATGATCCTGCGATCCCGTTGCTGCTGTGTATAATCGTCTGGTGGACGCTGTACATCTGTTACCTGCGCTATATGTTATATACAGTGACAACGCTCCACCCTGTCCAGTTATCACCTGATGTAGTGACAGTATCGTGTAACGCATGTGATTGATGGGTGACCAGATAACTGTTTCCAGTAAGAAAACAGAAAAAAAAATTCATGTTTAAGAAAAAAAACCGACAGGTAAGTTTCTGTATGAGAATTCAGGTACAGATATTTCCTCCTACAGATATTTCCTCCTACAGATATTTCCTCCTTCACTCTGGTGCATAATGCGTTCACATCGCTGGCTAAAAGTCACCTTATAACATTATAATCGTCAGAACACTCTCACTGGCATAAATACATAAGTAGTGGGGGGGCAGCGGGCAGTGACACTACTGCAGCCCACTCACAGCTGGAGGATGTGGTATAACAGGGGTAAGGGGCAGTAGCGTAACAAGGAAGTTTGCAGCCCCCTGCCAAAAGAAAATTCTGGTGCTCGTTGCTAAAAAAGCACCCGCGATGTGCCGCTAATGGCTGCCCATAATATTTATCTTATATCTTATAACTTCCGACCCCAGAACCACATATCAGATCAGATCGGATGTGAAACTCATGCGATTTGGACACGATCTCGGCCTCATCCATTGGAATCGGGTCAAATTGGGCCCAAATTGGACAAGTGTATGGGCACCTTCAGCGGCGTAACTATAGCACCGCAGCCCCCGCCACCGCGCTGTGCATGTGGGGGCGCCGGGGGCTGCGGTGCTATAGTTACACCCCCCCCCCCCCATCCCCCGCATACTTACCTATCTCGCTGGTCTCTGCGGCTCCGTTCTTCTGCTGAGGACCACCACAAAATGGCCGCCCCCATATAGCACACAGTTCTCTGAAACTGTCTGCTGTATGGGGGCGGCCATTTTGTGGTGGTCCTCAGCAGAAGAAGAACGGAGCCGCCGGGACCAGCGCGATAGGTAAGGCTGCAGGGGATTGGGGGGAGGGGGGGGGGTTTGCATGGGCGGCGGGGGATTGGGGGTGCGGGGGGGCACCCAAAACTTAGTTACGCCACTGGGCACCTTGACCCAATTATCTAGACGGATATGGATAATAGGGTCAACAGACTGAAGGTTGACATGCATCAGGATCGATACACCTGAAGGTCGACATGGGCTTATGTCGATAGGTCACTAGGTCGACACATGCATTAGGTCGACATGGGCTAGGTCGATAGCCAAAAGGTCAACATTGAGTTTTTCATGTTTTCTTTATCCTGAATGTTGACACAGGCGACATGGACACTAAGAAAGTCCCCTTGGATGGCTCGCTGCGCTCGGCACACTATTTTATTCTCCCACCACGTACTAGTGGATGGGAGGGCATGAAATACCGCCTGTCGGCACATGTCGGCTCAAAGAACAGTGAAAAACCCAATTCGACCTAGACATTGTCGAACTAATGACCTGTTGAACTAACGACCTGTTGAACTAATGATCTTTCGACCTAGAACCATGTCGACCTTTTCCTATGTTGACCTAGAACCATGTCGACATTTCCCATGTTGACCTAATGTGTCGACCTAATGACTGTTGACCATCATGCTGTAGACCAAATGACTGCATCCGCTTCCACACAACCCAGACATAATCCTAAAATAGGTCTACCTTTCCTACTTAAATCCTTAAGGCCCCCATACATTAGTCCGACTTGTCCTAAGGACAAGTCGGACCTGATTTCCCCCTGCAGCTCCCCGGGAGGGGGACACACGATTTGGCACTTGATGTGCCACGTTTTGCATATGATACATCGCATGCGATGTATCATTTGCAACTCCCGGGGAGCTGCAATGTGGAGCGAGCAGGGGGGCCGGGGACATCGAGGTGGCGGGCGGGGGATGCTGCAAGGTGGCTGGGGGGACGGACGCACACTGCTAGTAGTGCGGACGCTGCGGGGGACACAGGCGGCAGTAACATAGAGCCGGGGCGGGGGGAGCCGGGAGCTGTCAGTACTGAAAAAAGAAAAAGCCCATACAATGAATGGGCAGCCTGTGATTGGCTGAGCAATAGATTTCTTAGATTTTGATGGAATTAAAAACTAGAGAATCCCACCTACCAAATGATATTGGGGACTAGGAGATCAGAGTTCAGGAGGCAGAGCAATCTGCCAACGAGTATATAAAACTACATACCAGGTGTGTGGAGCTGGAGCAGTAACCAGCTGCTGGAAGGCTGATATCTCTGGTTCTGGGCACAGTAGAGACAAGCTACTAGTGTCCTTCAAAGGAGGAGAGTCCCAGCTTTTGGAATATACCCTCAGAAAAACTCTAGGTCAGACAGAACCTGAAATATTTGACTGGGAAGAGCAATTAAGAGGCTTGGATGGGGACCACTGCTTTGAAGTCAGATATCTCCAGTTACCATAGGCCGATTTTTAAAATTCTTGTACCCATGGATAGAGGAGACCCTCAGCTTTCAGACTAGGGTCCTTAGAATCCTAGGGGGGGGGTTCTGGGTACTCAGAAACCCCCCTGCGTGCGCTACTGCCGGGGGCTCCATCATACCCTTTTCTATATTGAAAAATACATATGACATCCCAAACACACAGTTCTATATGTACCTTCAGGCTAGACACTACGTCATTCCATTAATCCCAACCTTACTAAATACACAAATTCCTGATCCACTGGACCATACATTAAGCAAATTCAAAACAAGATATGACCCCTGACAGGACAACGTCTAAAATGCCGGATGTGCAATGCAAAACGTTTTCATTGCTTTTGGACATGTTCCAAGGTACTACGGTACTGGCGCAAGGTGTTGGTCTATATAAATTCTATGTACTCATCTACTTTTACCCTAGACCCCTTAGCTTGTCTCTGTTTTAACTTTGTGAATTGGCAAATCCCTCATCCTCGTTCTGCTGCTATACCCCTCCTCATAATTATTCTCACAATGGCAAAAAAACTCATTTCAACCCACTGGACAGTCAGGACGACACCGACGTTGAATGATCTAAAGAGCAGACTCTTCCAACTACTCTTATATGACAAGAGTACTTCCATGCTCGCACCCTCTAGGTCCTTAGTCAAACTCCGAGCAAAATGGGGCTTGTTCATTGAGTCATTATCATCGGATCAGAAATCACAATTCCTATCTACCTCATCATCATCGATTCCCTACTCGAAGAGGAGTGAAAATCCCCCCCCCCCCCCCCCCCATCACTTTATGCTACCCAACTAACCTAGATAAGCACGAATACCTCCAGGAAACATCACATTTCATAGACAACCTTGCCACCGAAATTGAAAGCCATCCACTCAGAAACTCAAGTCTCCTCATTCCAGAAAACACCCTATCAATAATATTTACCCTATCTTCCATTGATGGGCAACCCCCAGCCAGATTGGTTATAGATCCAACATCTTCCCTACACCCCCCCCCCCCCCCCCCTAGCCCCCCACTCTTTCCCTAGCTTCTCCTCCTCCCTCCTACCCTTCCCCCTTCTTTTATGTGCCAAAAAAAGACAGGGGGCCAGATTCTCTAAGCTTCAAAAGTGATGAAATGTAGAGTGATAAACAGACAGCCAATCAGCTCCTTTCTGACATTTTTCAAACACAGTATGTGACATGGCAGGTATGAGCTGATTGGCTGGCTGTTTATCACTCTCCATTTTATCACTTTCGAAGCTTAGAGAATCTGGCCCAGAGAAAGAGTCTGTTCGTGGTGCACTGAGGGCCTTATTCTAGTTCACTCTTTCTGACAAAATCCTTCTTATATGGACAAAACCATGTGCACTGCAGGGGGGGGGCAGATGTTACTTGTGCAGAGAGAATTAGATTTGGGTGGGGTTTTACTTCAAAGTGAGATCTATATTGCAGTGTAAAAATAAAGCAGTCAGTATTTACCCTGCACAGAAACAAAATAACTCACCCAAATCTAATTCTCTCTGCACATGTTACATCTGCTTAGATGGTTTTGTCCATCTAAGAAGGATTTTGTCAGAAAGAGTGAACTAGAATAAGGCCCTGAGAGTGATGATAGTTCTTTAAAAAAAATTACTTTTATTAGTTTATGTTAAAATGATGGTCTATTGCCACAGCGACATTTTTTAAAACTTTTCGTAGATAAGGTATAAGAAGAAATTCTTAATTTAAAATAAACTGTGTCCAAACTGTGCGTCTTTCCATATTTCCTCTCTTGTTTTATAGTGTACTTGGGTGTATGTCCATATAATTGTAACAAATATTTGGTTAGATAGAAACTTAGTAAATGTTATAGCTAGTCTGGAAATTTGAGTTTTATTCCTTGTTTCTCTTTCAAATGTACCTCGTATATTTTCACAGGGTGTATTGGCTCAGTTCCCAGTTCTTGCTATATTGTTGCACGTCCAATTCTCCTTCCACTGGAGTATCCGCGCAGTAGACAAGTAGTGATTCATGTAGGTGGCGGGCAGTTCTTTACATATAAATCTCTTAGTGCTGGTGGATTGTTTGTGGGGAAGCTGCTGAGTGTGCTGTCACTTATATTTTACCGCAGTGTATTTTACCTTCAAGCTGTACTGCTGGGCCTCTGTTACTTTTTTCTCGGTTATCCCAATTACCTCAACAGTTGTTAGCTGTTCTTATACTTACATAATTCATTTGCTACTGTAATTCCCGCAGTGCGCAGAGGGATTGGGGTTAACTCTACTTGGGGGGGGTCAGAGAACGGAGTGCTACTAACATTAATTTTTTTTGGGGGGGGGGGGGGGTCAGAGAACGGATCGCTACTCACCTCTGCCTTTACCTGTAATCATCCACCTTTAACCTGGGCTGTCCAATACTGTGATAAATGACAAGAATCATCTGTCCTTTCTATGCTGCCGGAGTTCCATAGCGTCCCTGTTGCTAGGACACAGCGGCAGGTAAACATCATTAAGGTAACGGTATATAGGCACAGTCGTACATTAATATGGCCACATAAGGTTAATATTTCAGAGAGGAGAGATTGTATATATATCTCCTCCTAAATTGTTCTATGATGCATATATTACGTAATCGCGAAATTTAGAGTGAACAAACTGGATTTGGGCATTTGGCAGAATAGTACCAATGAATAGTACATAGAGAAAGTGATATGAAAAGAAAAGAATTATATACATATAATAATATAGGATAATAAAAACAATTAAATGAAAAAGACCCCGCTAGGGGATTTATCTGCTAGTGATAAAATCAATTTAGAGATAATAAAAAACAAACACAGATATATACAATAACTAGTAAATGGATGGATAGAGAAGGGGTACTGCAGAGGGGGATAGGGGAAGTACAGGGAGAGAATCCTGGTTTTTATATGTATACAGGGGTATGTTGGAACAACAGGAAGAAATAATGAAATAAATATATATAATAATAATAATAATAAATAGTAATAAATAATAATAATCAATAATAAATAATAATGATAATTTGATTCACTGATCTATATTATATTATTAAGTTCAACCATTTTGTTGAGGCCCTCTGGGTAGATGGTATTGAGGGCATGCATCCAAAACGCTTCCTGTTTACAGAGTCTCCTGTATCTGTCCCATTCTCGTTTTGTTACGGGTATGTGTTCCACCCCTATGATTGACAGACTGGCAGGGTCCCCTTGATGGTATTCGGAGAAATGCCGTGGTATACTGTGTGTGGCCAAGCCTTTAAGTATACCCCTTCAATGCTCAAGAAAACGGATTTTTATTTTTCTGGTGGTGCGTCCAACATACTTTAAGCCACACCCACAGGAGAGCATGTATATGACAAATGCCGTATTGCAGTTTATAAAACTGTCAATACGGTAAACGTCACCCAGACACTCAATTTGGGTGGTCTTGGTGGTTTTAACATAGGAACAAGTGATGCATCTGGTTCCGCCACATTTGTGGAATCCCTTTGGTTTAGGTGGTAACCAAGAGATCGGGGCCTCTACCAGGAAAGGTAGGGTTTTTAATTGTCTGGGAGCCAGAAGAGTCTTTAGGGAGCGATTCTTTTTGAATACAAAGCGTGGTTTGTCTGGGATTCTGTTTATTAGGAGTGGGTCTTGACGTAGGATGTTGTAATTTTTCTTAATTATTGATTTTATTTGAGGACAGTAGTTATTATATGTAGATATATACAAGATCTCTTGTTCTCCAAAGTTTTGTTGGTCAGTATTTTTTTATTTTGGGCTCTAGCAGGGAATTCCTCTCTAGGGCACACACTTTTTTGAATGCTTTGTTTATAATGGGTTTCGGATACCCCCTATTTTCAAATGTGGCAGACATAACGGTGGCGTGTTCGAGGAAATCTGTGTTATTGGAACAGTTTCTTTTTAAACGGATGAGCTGTCCCTTGGGGATGCTCCTCTTCCAAGGGGGGTAATGTTCACTCCTATAATGAAGGTAGGAGGATTTTCCCACTTCTTTAGTGTAATTCTTTGTGGTAATTTTATTGTCGATGATTTCAAGAGCCACATCCAGGAAGGAAATGTGGGTGGGGTGAAAGGTGTGGGTAAAATGTAAATTATAATCATTCTGAATAAGAGTGACAGAATTAAGGTCCCCATTCCAAATGAAAAACAGGTCATCGATGTACCGCCCGTATAGTACCAGGTTCGCGCCAAAGCCGCCTCCCCAGATGAGTTTCTCCTCCACCTCCCCCATATAGAGATTGGCATAGCTGGGCGCGAACCTGGTCCCCATGGCGGTACCCATGACCTGTAAGTAAAAAGTGTCCAAAAATAAAAAATAATTATGAGTGAGGATGAAAGTGATGCAGTTCAGAATAAAGTCTTTTGTGTCCACTCCCAGGTTATTGTCCCTATCAAGTCTTCTGTTAATCACATCTCGACCTTTTTGGTGAGGAATGTTAGAATATAGACTTGTGACGTCCAGCGTGAGGAAGTTATATGATTCCTTCCACTCCTGGTTCTGTAACATTTTTAAGAATGATGTAGTGTCTTTTATATATGACCTGAGAGTGGACACCCGTGGTTGAAGAAAGGAGTCGACAAAAAAGGAAAGGTTGGAGGTGAGAGAATTGATACCGGAAATTATAGGTCTGCCAGGGGGTGAGGTGAGGGATTTGTGGATTTTGGGGAGGTGGTAGTAGATGGGCACCACTGGGTGATCGGGTAAAAGAAATTTGTATTCCTCCCTGGATATGGCTCCATTGACCACAGCAAGGTCGAGGAGAAGGGACAGCTCTGTCGTGAACATATTGGTGGGGTCTTTGGGCAGTTTGGAATAAAAAGTAGCATTATCCAACTGCCTGTGTGCTTCCAAGACGTAGTCTTGTCGGTTTTGGATGATAAGGGCCCCACCCTTATCGGCCTCTTTTATTATTATCTCATTATTAGTCATGAGTTTTTTAAGGGCTTTGATTTCTTTTTTGGTAAGGTTGGGCCTAAAATTTTTGTCTGTCCCTGTATTTATTTTTTTGCATAGTGTTTTGAAGTCTGACATGGTAGTTTTATAGAAACTGTCCACACTGGAACCCTTACATTTTATCGGAAAAAATTCCGATTTTAACTTGAAATTTTTCCTTTGTATGTCAAACAATTTAGTTGGGGAGTTCAGTTCGCCATCTAAGGTATTTTCGTCCAAAAGATCTTGTAACATAGTGACAAAAGGTTGGTCTCCTGAGTCCAATAAAATGGGCTCTGCGGGGTCAAGATTCCTATTTAATGTTAGTTTGGCAAAATAACGTTGCCTACACAGGGTCCTCACATAGCGGTTTAATTCCAGGAAAAGATTAAAAATGTTAGGGGTAGATGAGGGAGCATATTTTAATCCACGATTTAGTAAAGTCATCTCGGCTTCATTCAGTATTGTATTTGAGAGATTTACTATGTTGGACTGTCCTATTTCTGCTGATTTTTTGTTTAATTTCTTTCGTGCCTCTCTCTTCCCTCCTCTGTGCCCTCTGAATGTGTGCGTCTTCTTTTGGGGGTGGCCTGCCAATGGTTCGGATGATTTGGGTTCCTGTTTTGGCCCCTCTCTAAAAAATTAGTTTGACTTTTGTCTGTTCTGGTTTTATCAGATGTTTCATTATGTCTGTCCTTGGGTCTAGCTCCCAGGTCTCTATCTTGGGTTGTATATCTAGTTTGTTCGTTATGGTCTCTGTTATAATTGGTATAACGATGTTTTTCCCTCTCTGAGTTTTTTCTGTATTTGGTGGGGGTTTCTTGATGGTATACTTTTTTATTTCTTATTTTTTCATATTGGCTTTTATTTCTTGGGATAGGGGTCCCTTTAGAGTCTGTGTTTCCCATTTTTCTGGTCTCCTCTGTCCCCGATGCCCCTGGGCGGTGGGCATCGGGCTGATTATGGTGTAAAAAAAAGAATAATCTATTGTTTTTTACTGTGGCACTACAAGTGCCAGCAAGCCTCCCCAGCAAGCTGGGACTTGGAGAACCACAAGTCCCAGCCTGCTGGGCATTAAAGGGCCCGCTGGCACTTGTAGTTCCACAGTTAAAAAATAGTGCACAAAACACACTGACACACTTTTAAAATAAAACTTTAATACACACAAAGCCCACACATACTAATACTTACCTATCTTCTTTCCGTAGGTAGCCCTGATCCTGTGTCGTCTTCTGGATCCATGTCGACGTCCTTCTTCAAGTCGACGTCGCTGTCGGCGATGGGGTCCGGATCCGACGAAATCCATGTGGAGCTGTGGAAGGAAACCATACTCACCTGTCCCAGCGCGACGTAGTCC
This sequence comes from Crinia signifera, assembly GCF_055691185.1. Classification (NCBI taxonomy): domain Eukaryota; kingdom Metazoa; phylum Chordata; class Amphibia; order Anura; family Myobatrachidae; genus Crinia; species Crinia signifera. The sequence goes on from NC_139226.1 coordinate 8,501,839, forward strand.
AGGTAAGTGTCTTGGCAAAAAAACAAACCGAACACCCGAAACCAGACCGGACAGAGAGCCGCACGGTGTTTGTTTACATCGTGCGGCTCCGCCTCCCGAATGCCGCTATTGGCCGCCTTGCGGCCTAGCGGCCAATCAGGAACCGCTAGGCCGCAAGGCGGCCAATAGCGGCATTCGGGAGGCGGAGCCGCACAATGTACACAGAGTACCGTGCGGCTCTCTGTCCGGTCTGGTTTCGGGTGTTCGGTTTGTTTTTTTGCCAAGACACTTACCTGGACTACGTCGCGCTGGGACAGGTGAGTATGGTTTCCTTCCACAGCTCCACATGGATTTCGTCGGATCCGGACGCCATCGCCGACAGCGACATCGACTTGAAGAAGGACGTCGACATGGATCCAGAAGACGACACAGGACCAGGGCTACCTACGGAAAGAAGATAGGTAAGTATTAGTATGTGTGGGCTTTGTGTGTATTAAAGTTTTATTTTAAAAGTGTGTCAGTGTGTTTTGTGCACTATTTTTTTAACTGTGGAACTACAAGTGCCAGCGGGCCCTTTAATGCCCAGCAGGCTGGGACTTGTGGTTCTCCAAGTCCCAGCTTGCTGGGGAGGCTTGCTGGCACTTGTAGTGCCACAGTAAAAAACAATAGATTATTCTTTTTTTTACACCATAATCAGCCCGATGCCCACCGCCCAGGGGCATCGGGGACAGTACCAGGCTTCAGCCTGGTCAGGTAAGTCCTGGAGGGGGGGGACCCCTTCATTGGGGGGGTCCCCACTCCCCCAGGGCCCCTGGCCAGGCTGACCGGTCAGGGGGTTAATGTTTTGGCCGGGGGGACTTGTATAAAAAGTCTCCCCCCGGCTGTGACATTACCCTGCTGGCTGGTTGTGCCTGGGACTGGTTCTTGAAATACGGGGGACCCCTAGTCATTTTGTCCCCCTTATTTTGGGAACCAGCCCCGGACCTGGTGCCTGGGGCTGGTTGTTAAAAATCGGGGAACCCCTATTTGTCGGGTTCCCTGATTTTTAATTACCGGCCCCGGCTCCGTCAGCCCTGTGCTGGTTATGGCTGTGGGGGGGACCCCACGCCGATTTTTTTATTTATTTATTTAATTTTTCTATTTTTTTACACTGAAGCCTGCACGGATCTGACTGATCCGTGCAGGCTTAAAGCAAATAGAACAGGAAAATGGTGTTCTATTTTCCTGTCGTATTTGCGTGGGTGTTTCACACCACTAAGCAGCCGTATTATCAGTACGGCTGCTTAGTACATCAGGAACCACCATTCTTTTGAATGGTGATTTCTGTCGTATCCTATCGATGGTGTAGACATTAGTATTTGTAAATACAAATACGAATGTTCCATCTTTAGGAATACGAATTGTTGTATTTTTGGGATTGTAAATCCCGAAAATACAAATTCGTAAAAAAAAGGTGTATTTCTCCCTATGAATACACCTTTTTTCTACGAATCAATTTTGGTAAATGTCCCCCGATATTTCCCAAGAAAACAGCAAGAGAAGGACAGGTGTAATCTGTGTGTCCTGCCTGCACACATGCTGGTACTGATATTGGACCATGTCCAGCATGAAAAGGGCTTATTCCCAAGTGCGATGAAATCCTCAGCAGTGAAAGGGTTACAATAAAATACTGTACACACCATATACCCTTGTATTACTCTATATCTTGATGATTTTCCCCACCTGCTTACCTTGTTGGAGAATGTAACAGCCACAATCCCAAGGATCAAATTAAGGAGAATCAGATTCAAGATGGACCAAGTCATATAGTCCCTGATGATTGGTTGAGGGAGAACCACAATGCCCTGCTGAGCAAACATAATGGCAGGTTGAGGTTGGTTTCCAGATAAGTATAGCGGAGTTTCGCCACCGGGATTAGGAGGATATCCAGGAAGATATGTTGAACCAGGAGGATATCCAGGTGGATATGTTGGACCAGGAGGATATGCAGGTGGATTTGTTGGACCAGGAGGATATCCAGGTGGATTTGTTGGACCAGGAGGATATCCAGGTGGATTTGTTGGACCAGGAGGAGATCCTGGTGGACATGTTGGATCAGGAGAATATTCAGGTTGATGCAGTGGATTTGGAGGATTATTAGTTAATGGCATCTGATTGGCCTCTTGCTTTTGCATTTGAATGTTTGGATAATTTTCTCCAATAAAAGTTGTGTTGAAAAAATTAAATGATCCTGCGATCCCGTTGCTGCTGTGTATAATCGTCTGGTGGACGCTGTACATCTGTTACCTGCGCTATATGTTATATACAGTGACAACGCTCCACCCTGTCCAGTTATCACCTGATGTAGTGACAGTATCGTGTAACGCATGTGATTGATGGGTGACCAGATAACTGTTTCCAGTAAGAAAACAGAAAAAAAAATTCATGTTTAAGAAAAAAAAACCGACAGGTAAGTTTCTGTATGAGAATTCAGGTACAGATATTTCCTCCTACAGATATTTCCTCCTACAGATATTTCCTCCTTCACTCTGGTGCATAATGCGTTCACATCGCTGGCTAAAAGTCACCTTATAACATTATAATCGTCAGAACACTCTCACTGGCATAAATACATAAGTAGTGGGGGGGCAGCGGGCAGTGACACTACTGCAGCCCACTCACAGCTGGAGGATGTGGTATAACAGGGGTAAGGGGCAGTAGCGTAACAAGGAAGTTTGCAGCCCCCTGCCAAAAGAAAATTCTGGTGCTCGTTGCTAAAAAAGCACCCGCGATGTGCCGCTAATGGCTGCCCATAATATTTATCTTATATCTTATAACTTCCGACCCCAGAACCACATATCAGATCAGATCGGATGTGAAACTCATGCGATTTGGACACGATCTCGGCCTCATCCATTGGAATCGGGTCAAATTGGGCCCAAATTGGACAAGTGTATGGGCACCTTCAGCGGCGTAACTATAGCACCGCAGCCCCCGCCACCGCGCTGTGCATGTGGGGGCGCCGGGGGCTGCGGTGCTATAGTTACACCCCCCCCCCCCCATCCCCCGCATACTTACCTATCTCGCTGGTCTCTGCGGCTCCGTTCTTCTGCTGAGGACCACCACAAAATGGCCGCCCCCATATAGCACACAGTTCTCTGAAACTGTCTGCTGTATGGGGGCGGCCATTTTGTGGTGGTCCTCAGCAGAAGAAGAACGGAGCCGCCGGGACCAGCGCGATAGGTAAGGCTGCAGGGGATTGGGGGGAGGGGGGGGGGGTTTGCATGGGCGGCGGGGGATTGGGGGTGCGGGGGGGCACCCAAAACTTAGTTACGCCACTGGGCACCTTGACCCAATTATCTAGACGGATATGGATAATAGGGTCAACAGACTGAAGGTTGACATGCATCAGGATCGATACACCTGAAGGTCGACATGGGCTTATGTCGATAGGTCACTAGGTCGACACATGCATTAGGTCGACATGGGCTAGGTCGATAGCCAAAAGGTCAACATTGAGTTTTTCATGTTTTCTTTATCCTGAATGTTGACACAGGCGACATGGACACTAAGAAAGTCCCCTTGGATGGCTCGCTGCGCTCGGCACACTATTTTATTCTCCCACCACGTACTAGTGGATGGGAGGGCATGAAATACCGCCTGTCGGCACATGTCGGCTCAAAGAACAGTGAAAAACCCCAATTCGACCTAGACATTGTCGAACTAATGACCTGTTGAACTAACGACCTGTTGAACTAATGATCTTTCGACCTAGAACCATGTCGACCTTTTCCTATGTTGACCTAGAACCATGTCGACATTTCCCATGTTGACCTAATGTGTCGACCTAATGACTGTTGACCATCATGCTGTAGACCAAATGACTGCATCCGCTTCCACACAACCCAGACATAATCCTAAAATAGGTCTACCTTTCCTACTTAAATCCTTAAGGCCCCCATACATTAGTCCGACTTGTCCTAAGGACAAGTCGGACCTGATTTCCCCCTGCAGCTCCCCGGGAGGGGGACACACGATTTGGCACTTGATGTGCCACGTTTTGCATATGATACATCGCATGCGATGTATCATTTGCAACTCCCGGGGAGCTGCAATGTGGAGCGAGCAGGGGGGCCGGGGACATCGAGGTGGCGGGCGGGGGATGCTGCAAGGTGGCTGGGGGGACGGACGCACACTGCTAGTAGTGCGGACGCTGCGGGGGACACAGGCGGCAGTAACATAGAGCCGGGGCGGGGGGAGCCGGGAGCTGTCAGTACTGAAAAAAGAAAAAGCCCATACAATGAATGGGCAGCCTGTGATTGGCTGAGCAATAGATTTCTTAGATTTTGATGGAATTAAAAACTAGAGAATCCCACCTACCAAATGATATTGGGGACTAGGAGATCAGAGTTCAGGAGGCAGAGCAATCTGCCAACGAGTATATAAAACTACATACCAGGTGTGTGGAGCTGGAGCAGTAACCAGCTGCTGGAAGGCTGATATCTCTGGTTCTGGGCACAGTAGAGACAAGCTACTAGTGTCCTTCAAAGGAGGAGAGTCCCAGCTTTTGGAATATACCCTCAGAAAAACTCTAGGTCAGACAGAACCTGAAATATTTGACTGGGAAGAGCAATTAAGAGGCTTGGATGGGGACCACTGCTTTGAAGTCAGATATCTCCAGTTACCATAGGCCGATTTTTAAAATTCTTGTACCCATGGATAGAGGAGACCCTCAGCTTTCAGACTAGGGTCCTTAGAATCCTAGGGGGGGGGTTCTGGGTACTCAGAAACCCCCCTGCGTGCGCTACTGCCGGGGGCTCCATCATACCCTTTTCTATATTGAAAAATACATATGACATCCCAAACACACAGTTCTATATGTACCTTCAGGCTAGACACTACGTCATTCCATTAATCCCAACCTTACTAAATACACAAATTCCTGATCCACTGGACCATACATTAAGCAAATTCAAAACAAGATATGACCCCTGACAGGACAACGTCTAAAATGCCGGATGTGCAATGCAAAACGTTTTCATTGCTTTTGGACATGTTCCAAGGTACTACGGTACTGGCGCAAGGTGTTGGTCTATATAAATTCTATGTACTCATCTACTTTTACCCTAGACCCCTTAGCTTGTCTCTGTTTTAACTTTGTGAATTGGCAAATCCCTCATCCTCGTTCTGCTGCTATACCCCTCCTCATAATTATTCTCACAATGGCAAAAAAACTCATTTCAACCCACTGGACAGTCAGGACGACACCGACGTTGAATGATCTAAAGAGCAGACTCTTCCAACTACTCTTATATGACAAGAGTACTTCCATGCTCGCACCCTCTAGGTCCTTAGTCAAACTCCGAGCAAAATGGGGCTTGTTCATTGAGTCATTATCATCGGATCAGAAATCACAATTCCTATCTACCTCATCATCATCGATTCCCTACTCGAAGAGGAGTGAAAATCCCCCCCCCCCCCCCCCCCATCACTTTATGCTACCCAACTAACCTAGATAAGCACGAATACCTCCAGGAAACATCACATTTCATAGACAACCTTGCCACCGAAATTGAAAGCCATCCACTCAGAAACTCAAGTCTCCTCATTCCAGAAAACACCCTATCAATAATATTTACCCTATCTTCCATTGATGGGCAACCCCCAGCCAGATTGGTTATAGATCCAACATCTTCCCTACACCCCCCCCCCCCCCCCCTAGCCCCCCACTCTTTCCCTAGCTTCTCCTCCTCCCTCCTACCCTTCCCCCTTCTTTTATGTGCCAAAAAAAAGACAGGGGGCCAGATTCTCTAAGCTTCAAAAGTGATGAAATGTAGAGTGATAAACAGACAGCCAATCAGCTCCTTTCTGACATTTTTCAAACACAGTATGTGACATGGCAGGTATGAGCTGATTGGCTGGCTGTTTATCACTCTCCATTTTATCACTTTCGAAGCTTAGAGAATCTGGCCCAGAGAAAGAGTCTGTTCGTGGTGCACTGAGGGCCTTATTCTAGTTCACTCTTTCTGACAAAATCCTTCTTATATGGACAAAACCATGTGCACTGCAGGGGGGGGGCAGATGTTACTTGTGCAGAGAGAATTAGATTTGGGTGGGGTTTTACTTCAAAGTGAGATCTATATTGCAGTGTAAAAATAAAGCAGTCAGTATTTACCCTGCACAGAAACAAAATAACTCACCCAAATCTAATTCTCTCTGCACATGTTACATCTGCTTAGATGGTTTTGTCCATCTAAGAAGGATTTTGTCAGAAAGAGTGAACTAGAATAAGGCCCTGAGAGTGATGATAGTTCTTTAAAAAAAATTACTTTTATTAGTTTATGTTAAAATGATGGTCTATTGCCACAGCGACATTTTTTAAAACTTTTCGTAGATAAGGTATAAGAAGAAATTCTTAATTTAAAATAAACTGTGTCCAAACTGTGCGTCTTTCCATATTTCCTCTCTTGTTTTATAGTGTACTTGGGTGTATGTCCATATAATTGTAACAAATATTTGGTTAGATAGAAACTTAGTAAATGTTATAGCTAGTCTGGAAATTTGAGTTTTATTCCTTGTTTCTCTTTCAAATGTACCTCGTATATTTTCACAGGGTGTATTGGCTCAGTTCCCAGTTCTTGCTATATTGTTGCACGTCCAATTCTCCTTCCACTGGAGTATCCGCGCAGTAGACAAGTAGTGATTCATGTAGGTGGCGGGCAGTTCTTTACATATAAATCTCTTAGTGCTGGTGGATTGTTTGTGGGGAAGCTGCTGAGTGTGCTGTCACTTATATTTTACCGCAGTGTATTTTACCTTCAAGCTGTACTGCTGGGCCTCTGTTACTTTTTTCTCGGTTATCCCAATTACCTCAACAGTTGATTAGCTGTTCTTATACTTACATAATTCATTTGCTACTGTAATTCCCGCAGTGCGCAGAGGGATTGGGGTTAACTCTACTTGGGGGGGGTCAGAGAACGGAGTGCTACTAACATTAATTTTTTTTGGGGGGGGGGGGGGTCAGAGAACGGATCGCTACTCACCTCTGCCTTTACCTGTAATCATCCACCTTTAACCTGGGCTGTCCAATACTGTGATAAATGACAAGAATACTAACTGCTGGAAACGTATGAAATAAGAATACGTTCCCTGTATCAAGAGGGCAATAATGACAGTTTATAGTATATTGACTCCAATGTAGATTGTCCATCATCATTACCCCATACACACTGTGAGATATCTGATCATCAAGGTGGATGTCCTGTACACCAACACAGCTTGCAGTTAGTACATGAGATTACTCTGATACCAACCAGCAAGCATGAGATCAGTCTGATATATACCATATTGGCCGAAACAATACTAGATTTGAAGAAAATATCCAGCAATATATACAGCATAATTGCATACAAATAGCATCAACTATTAGCTGATAGAAACAATATCTAACTACTCAAATAACTCTAATGCTGCCCATACACTTATGTGATCAGTTGTGATGTCCCATCGCAATGTGATGTCCCATCGCATCTGATCGCATCAAGTGGTGCCCAGTGCAGCACCCAATGTCGCATGCCAGACATCGGGTGCTGGAAGTAGCTGTGTGGAGCGCTGGCGGGGAGCGGGGTACGTACCTGCTGGGGACCAGAGCGGTGGAGCTGTCATGCAGGCGGCGGGACGCAGCAGTACTTTGAAACACTGGACGGCCCTCTAATTGGCTGAGGCAGCGGAAACTGAGAGCTTTCTCAGCCAATCGGCGGCCTCACATTCAGGTGGCTGCTGATTGGCTGAGAGAGAGAGCGGCCTGTGCCAATCAGAGGGCCATCCAGTGTTTCAAAGTCATATGCTGCCACTGCCGAGTCCCGCCGCCTGACAGCTCCAGTCCCCAGCCAGGTATGTACCCCGCTCCCCGCCAGCGCTCCTGTCTGCCACCATCGCCAGCTCCGGTCCCCGCCAGAGCTTCTGTCCTCCGCTGCCACCACCAGCTCTGGTCCCCGCCAGCGCTCCCGTCCTCCGCCGCCAGCTCCGGTCCCCGCCGCCAGCTCCGGTCCCCGCTCCAGTCCCCACGTTGATTGCATTTTGAGCAATCGCATGTGGTTAAAAACCACATGCGATTGCTCATGTAATTCGATAAATATTATGTGCAGCACAGCAGGCGTGCCTGCGCATCGCGTCAAATGTCCCCTTCAAAATGTGGCCGAAATCGAATGATTGCATGCAATATCTGACATATGTATGGGCAGCATAACACCACATACCTAAATGACATTTATCCTATAACTGTCACATACTAATAGTGACAACAAAGAGTATTGAGAGTGAACCAATTATGGGCATATAACCAATAACTGTGAAATAATTCACCACATTATACATTGTATAATTATAACTTCTAAATTGATACACTTTGCAATTGTATAACAACTCACCATATGTGTACATTGCTCAAATAATTGAAGTGGTCCATCCTATACTGTTACAACACACTGAGTCAAGCATTAAATCCAGACAAATTGGGAATAATTCCACGGATAACTCAGGTCCAAGTGTACCGATGGAACCAATACGGTCTGATTAGGGAGTCATATAATTAACTACTACAATACAGTACACCGGAGAAAATACACACACAGTGAGGCAATAACACACAGCCTTAGTTTTAACACACACTTTATTTCCTCACACTAATCTTTATTTGTATTATATTTAGCTGAAGTTAAACAAGCATTTTAAACAACCTAATAAAAGTGAATACATGTTATTGCATGTTTATTTAGTGCACAGGGATTGGACTACCTCTTTTTTGCTCTCTCTGTGCATAAAATATATAGAGTATCCAACTCCCAATTCTATAAAATATATTCTATATATTTGTTCATTCAGTGCGCCACAAATAGACTTCCTTTATTTTTCTTTGGACCACCAGGACATGCCTGGGAAATAGTATATGCTATTGTATGGAACATAAATCGTACCGTATGTACGCACCTTTAGAGAACGTTGGTTCACACCAGCTTTACATCAATGGTCATCAGCCAATGTGACTGGGATGGACCAACGCGTTTCACCTGACACCACCATGGGGCCACAGTGACTTCTTGCTTGGGAAATGTTTATGATATATACGGAAATGTTCAGTACAGCGAGAGAGAGAAGAGAGATACAACACAAATAGCCAATGATTTTGTATATCTTTAGCTTTGCATTATATCTGTATAAATTTGACAATAATTGCTTTTTTATTATTAATGTTGCAATATAACAGTACTGTAGGTCTGAGATTACAGTTGCATATAGGTGAGTGCTAACCATTATAAAAAATGTAATGATTATTATTGGTAGATGAGATGCTAGAGACAGTTGTCACATTTGCAACGGCGACATATGTGACCCATCCGATATTGACGAGCCCCAGGATAGTACCCACAAGGTTCAGCCTGAAGGCTTTTTGGGAATAAATGCTGGCTGATAGCGAATCCCCACGTCTCGCAGCGCCCCGCGTCTAGGGAGAGAGAGAGAAGAGATACACGACCATTATATGGGGATTAGGGAGACTATCAATCACAGCTGTTACTATGATAATACTGGATATAGGTTCCAAACACAAGAGAAGGCGGACTGAGGATACCCAGAGATCATCCTCCTCTTCTAATGCTGAGCTATCCAAATATCGCCTTCTGTATTGTACCCGATTGAGGACTATTACAGTCATTGGGAGAATCACTGATTTTGGGGACAGCAGGGGTGCAGGTACAATAAACACAATGTTGCATTCATGTATTTTATATTTTATTTTACTTTGTTCTATGTTGTCATACTTTGGATAGAAATATTGTCTAACAACCCAAATATTTCTACTGTCCCTTAGGCTAAGTACCGGGTCTCCTGCGCCCCAGAGGAAGTGACTGATGGCACCAAATTGCTGATCCATATAGTGATGTTTGGGAGGACCCAACAAACCTGTAATTGTCCTTGCCCTTCCCTGATTGCCATATAACAGCCCCTCCCCACTGTGTAACGAGGTGTCATATGACATCATGCTGTGAGGGGAGGGGCCATGTTTTGCAACAATTTAGTGAAGTGGGCAAGATCCTTAGCTCACTCCCACCCTGGCTCCCACCCACTGCTCCCATTGGATGCAGTCAGTTGTAGTTTTGCAAATGATGTGCCTTATTTTGTAAATAATATTTTGTTGCGATATTATTCCGACACATTTTAGGGTTGATTCTGGTTGACAGGCAGCGCAGTGTGTCATTTTTAGCCCACTCGCACATGCCGCCGCCCCCCCTTCGCAGTCCGAATTCAGCCTAAATAAACGGTAGTTGACCATTGAACGAGGTGGTGCGCATACGCAAAGCTAAGACACTCTCAGGTGTCTTAGCTTTGCGTGTGTTCAGGAGAGGAACATGGCGGGCAGCTGACATCTGGTGATCATCAGCACCTGTGTCATCAGCTCATTAGCATGAGAACATTGAAAATGTGACAGTAATGACTGCACCTGTGCACCAGCTAGGTGGTCTGGGGAATGTGACAGTTAGTAATGACTACACCTGTGCACCAGCTAGGTGGTCTGGGAAATGTGACAGTTAGTAATGACTACACATGTGCACCTGCTAGGTGGTCTGGGGAATGTGACAGTTAGTAATGACTACACCTGTGCACCAGCTAGGTGGTCTGGGGAATGTGACAGTTAGTTATGACTACACCTGTGCTCCATCTAAGGTGGTCTGGGGAATGTGACAGTTAGTAATGACTGCACCTGCGCACCAGCTAGGTAATGTGACAGTAATGACTACACCTGTGCACCTGCTAGGTGGTCTGGGGAATGTGACAGTTAGTAATGACTACACCTGTGCACCAGCTAGGTGGTCTGGGGAATGTGACAGTTAGTTATGACTACACCTGTGCACCAGCTAGGTAATGTGACAGTAATGAATACACCTGTGCACCAGCTAGGTGGTCTGGGGAATGTGACAGTTAGTAATGACTACACCTGTGCTCCATCTAAGGTGGTCTGGGGAATGTGACAGTTAGTAATGACTGCACCTGCGCACCAGCTAGGTAATGTGACAGTAATGACTACACCTGTGCACCTGCTAGGTGGTCTGGGGAATGTGACAGTTAGTAATGACTACACATGTGCACCTGCTAGGTGGTCTGGGGAATGTGACAGTTAGTAATGACTACACCTGTGCTCCAGCTAAGGGGTCTGGGGAACGTGACAATTAGTAATGATTGCACCTGCGCACCAGCTAGGTAATGTGACAGTAATGACTACACCTGTTGAACTGTTAGTACACCGGTTTGGTAAATGCTACGCAGAATTTTAGTACATAAGCTAAAAGTACATGTGTCAGGGACCTCACTATGCATATCCATATTCTTAAGAAAAGATATGCCAGCGCTGGCTGTAGACAATACATTTTAGATGGTTCTCTTGTAAAAATAAATGTATTACCTCTAATAATATATAATATAAAAAGCAAAAGAATTTAACTAAGACAATGTAAACAGCTGTTTAATTTTTACCTGCCTACTGGGACTATATTATTTACCATTGATCTGCATACTTAAATCTCTATTGGACACCTGAACATCTAGAGCGCCACCAAATCTATTGGTAAAGTGGTCTATCAGACTTTTGGGATATCTAGCCCGATCCCTAAGGATCCGCACCAGAAGACAAAGTGGCTGCCATCAGGACATTGCCATACGGAGAGACTGAGCGGATAAATCATCCTTACACAGCAATTACAGGAAACTCCATTGCCTTTCTCATAGCTCCCTAAAAATATATGGAGACTATACCAATGGTAATATACAACTACTTTACCCAGTATTTTATTAATGAGTGACTCATTTCAACTATATCTCTAAAGCTTTTATTCTATATACCACTTTTTGCCATCGCTAAGGCGACTAATTGATAGGTTTTTTTTAAATCTTTATATTTTGTGTTTGCATTGTCTTAGTTATATTCTATTGCTTTTTATATTATATATTATTAGAGGTAATACATTTATTTTTACAAGAGAACCGTCTAAAATGTATTGTCTACAGCCAGCGCTGCCATATCTTTTCTTGTTTACTATTATTTGGGGACTGACCACCCCCTGCCAGCAGCTGTTAATTGCTCACCACACAACCCTTTTTTCTATATCCATAATGCTGACCATTGATTGAACAGTTTTACGCACTAACTATGGTAAGACCTCCGTAATTCAACACAATTTACCTGCCACCACGTGTGAATTATTACCGGGATCAGAGGTCCCCCAACACCAATATATAACTATTGCATGTAGGTTCGGCGATACAGACGCCCACACAGTCCATTGTCCGCAACCTAGTTTGACAATTGATATCCGTATAAAGCTTATCCTAGTGGTCTAACCAGCTCTTCAAAGGATTGCACTCAGAGCACATGTATGAAAGAGTAACACAGCAAGGCTTTATTTGAAAAAAAAAAAGTGTGCAAAGAATTTTTAGAAAAGAATGTTACCAGGAAAATGGTTACACAGTACATACATGTAAGTAAAATGTAACCCTTTGAGTGCCGAGTGAATTTGTAAAAATTGTTAAGTAAACATTTGTTTTCATCATAATGACCTGTAATGTCACCTTTTATAGAAAATATAATCTTTTTTTACACATTTCTTATTTGAATTTATATAAGAAATATGACCTCTGTCTATCTCTTCACTGGCTCCCCATTCCTTTCCGAGTTCTCTTTAAACTCCTCACCACCACCTACAAGGCTCTCTCCTCCTCCACCGCTCCTTACCTCTCTATCCACACTCCCTCCCGTCCTCTTCGCTCCGCCGCCGACCACCGACTGGTGGTAAACAGGTCAAAAGAGGACTAAAAGGACTAAAAAACACTAACTAATGGCTCCTGAAGCCAGACTTCTAAATGTATAGGCGACCGCGTCACAAACCAGAGGCGACCTAGTCGCAAGCATAAGAAAAAGACTCCATGCAAAAACACAATATAACACCACACAAAATACACAGTAACCACACTAAGGGCCTTATTCTGGTTGGTGCGGCCGGGCCGTACGCGTACGTTCCAGGTTTTTTAATGATCTGCGCATGCGTACCATCTCCAATGCGCAGGCGCGAACACTCCACAACGCTTACGGACGGGTCTCTCCGTGCGAAAAAACCTGTACGCGAGAGTACGGGCATTGGGGGCGGCATAGGGGCGTGATGAGGGGAGCGGCCGAAATAATGAGGGAAAATGGGCGTAAACATGGGCGTACACGGGGGTGTGCACCAAAAATGAGCGGTGCTACTACCGCACGATCGGCTAAAGCACCGTTCATTTCGGACACAAAACAGGTGGCCGCCAACCGCCACCTCAGACCACCCCTACAGATACCGCATGCCAGCGTGCGCCTGGGTCTGCTAATTTACGCTGATTACTACCAAACACATACACCTGAATGTAATAAGCAATGCTGCAGTCTATTAAGTCCAAACCATGATTTCACTACCTGCAAGCCACACACAGCACTCAAACACATTGGAAGCTTATCTTTCTACACTTCTCTACATGTAAAGGTTTGTTTAATTTAAGGTAAGAATCTTTTTAAGACCTGCTTATATATGCTAAGGTAGCTATTTGTTAAACAGTTATACACATTCACTACGTGCTTTCATAGACTTTACACAGTAGCACACTCAATCTACACAAGTCGACATGTGTCAACGTGTTCACTCTAATACAAACATAGGTTTTGTATTTATGATACAATAACATAAACCACATCTAACACCTACAAAGTATGTTTCAGCAATGTTTTAAGCCCATGCCCACTATTTTGCACACAATCTTCAATTGAGTTAATAGAAAACAATAATTGAATAACAATTAGAATAATTAATTAATTGTCAGAATTATAGTTGAAAGGCAAGATTAGCAGGTCCATATATGTGAAGGGTATGCCAGCGTGCACGGACGTACGCTCACTCTCACGAGCGGTGACATAAGCTGAGTTTTCTCTTGAAAACAATAGGGACCCGTCCGTGCAAGCTGGCGTACGCTCAGATAGCCGCAAGAAGTCGGTGGGAAGACGGACGAGAGACGTCCGTAAACGGTGGCGTACGCTCTGTTGTACGCCAGTTGTCGGAGTCTAAGGGGTGAGCCGTCGGTGTACGTTGGCGTACGCTCAATTGTACGCCACTCCCCTTCGACGTTGTTTCTGGCCGTACGTATGCGGCTGATTTGTGGGTGGACTTAACCTCAACGGCCGCGTACGGAGAGCGTACGCTAATATGGAACGTACGCACGTTTGGCCGCACCGATCAGAATAACCTCCTAAGGTACCAGAAGTACGTAACAGAAAATAACCCTGCTGGGGTAAATGCCAAGTAATGTGCAATACCTGTGGTGTACTCAGAAACGACCAGAGTACACGCTTGTAATTATGGACAGGTAAAGAACATAAAAAAATGACCAGGAATCTGCCAGCCAGAATATAAAAAAGAAACACCTGGTCTCCACAATGGAGCACTTACTGTTTACTAAAACCAGAACCAGGCGTCCAGGAATGGATGAACATTCAGCCAGAAACAGAGAGTGACTGAAGGGAAGGCTGGAATGAAACAGCCAGCAATAATGGAGCAGGGAGAAAGGCAGCTGTCTGCTGAGACAGGAACTAACAGGAGGGCAAGTGACTACCACAAAGGTAGAACTGAAGCTGGTAACTGGACACAGGCAGCTCTACTAGCTGTATGCTAGCATCTGGGAACTGAAGCTATCACCGCCGTCAGGGTCTGCATCTGCAGTCCTTATAACAAGAGCAGACACTGCTGCAGAGGCACAGACCTCCAGAAAAACAAAGAGCGAATGAGCTAATTAATCGACAGTCTTGTGCACAGAGCAACACACACAGACAATTGCAAAGGCAGAGACTCACCACCGGAGGCCACTAGAGAGTCCACTACCAGAAACAGACTCTTGGAAAGCTCACATAAAATGAAAATAATTAATCAATGGAGGCACAAGCCACCGTGGTGGCTCATGACACCTTGTGCAGATGAATACAGACTGAGTACCTCAAAAACAGACTGTATGGTCTCTCAGACACTACTAATCAATGCATTTCAGTGCACTTTGTCAAGGGTCTGAATGGGAATTTTCTGGAAGAAAACCACTATGTGGTGAGAGGTGCTATGCGGTACTCACTGTGACTCTCTGCTGGGCAGCACTTTCTAAGATGGAGGCCATTTGCAAGCCTGTAGTAGTAGTACGTTTATTTATAAGGCGCCGCAAAGTGTCCGCAGCGCCGTACATAGCAAACAAAAAACAAATGACAAGGTAACGTACAGGGTGTGTTGATAAAATACAGTATGAATAGGGGTATAGCTGGTAGAAATAAAATCAGCATCAGTCCTGAAGTAGGTGTCGAAATTGTTGAGGAGACTGAAGATGAAGTAGAGGAAGGGAAGAACAGGACAGGAGCACAGGTGAGGTAATGAGGTAGGGTGAGTACGTGAGGAAGGAGGGCCCTGCTCATAAGAGTTATCAGACTAAAAATAGGTGGGTGGACGAACGAAAAACAACAGGATAAGTAGGAACGGAGGCAGGATAGGAGGATCAAAAGAGGTTAGGAGGAGGGATAGGCTAGTCGAAAAAAGTGGGTTTTGAGGGAGCGCTTGAAGGAGGTAAGGGAATCAGAAAGCCTGATGGGTGGCGGGAGGTTGTTCCAGTGCAGGGGGGCAGCGCGAGAGAAGTCTTGGACACGGGAGTGGGAGGAGGTGATTAGGTGAGAGGTCAGTCGTCGGTCAGCGATGGAGCGAAGAGGACGGGAGGGAGTGTGGATAGAGATCAGTGAAGAGAGGTAAGGAGCGGTGGAGGAGGAGAGACCCTTGTAGGTGGTGGTGAGGAGTTTAAAGAGAACTCGGAAAGGAATGGGGAGCCAGTGAAGGGATAGACAGAGGGGGGAGGCGGAGGTAGAGTGGCGGGAGAGGAAGATAAGCCTAGCAGCAGCGTTAAGAATGGATTGGAGAGGTGCGAGGGGGGTGAGAGGTAGCCCAGAGAGAAGGATGTTGCCTGTGGCATCCCCTTATCATTGAGGCCTCCTATTATGCAGAGTTGGACCTATTACACCGCTCAGTGGTCGGAGTTACTCTAAATGACACTGCTGCTTCCTAACACAGGAATCCTCTGTTAGAATGCATCCGGCAGTATTCTTTGGAGTAACTCCGCCCACCAAGCGGAGTACTAAGGGTCGGTGGGAGGTACAACTCCAGGGAGTACCCAGAGCTGATGGCAGCTTAAAGTCAGCAGCAACAGTGGATGGCGCACAGGCGGCAATAGTTCTCAGCAATCAGCGCATGAGCTGTGCAGTCGCACAGTGGGAGGCCCCGCACCCCATGTGATTGGACTGCTTGTCCCCCTGTAGAAACAGCCCTGCCTGGGTGTCGCCTGTCACCTGCTTTAACAGAAACAGCTGATTAAAAGTGTGTAAATAACCGCGCTGTAGATGAGCAGATCCTATATTACAATAGTAATCAATAGCAATAGGATTGTTTTAGGAGTACTTAAAGAAAGTATATATACATACAATATTGTTACCAAACTTTATTTCCTGCCAAAAATAAATGATATTAAAAGGCGGGAATCTCCTTAATTGTAGCTTGTTGCTACTTTTCACTGACCCTAACTTTCTCTACCTGGGCCCAGGTGTGAGTCAGGGAGTCTGTGTTTCAGCAGTCCGTCCCTCTTTAAGTTGTTATAGTTTGCAGGATACTTAGGAGACTTCCGCTCAGGCTGCTTCTCCGGCTGTATTACGACTGCAGACACCTTTTAAAAAACCAAGTCACTCAAAAGAGTGTAAACATTTGACACAAATTCTTTGCTTTTAATATTATTTCTTTTTGGCAACAATATATATACTTTCTTTAAGCACTCCTAAAACAATCCTATCAACAGAAACAGCTATTAATTAATTTGGCAGTATGTATGGTGTAATGGTTAGCATTACTGCCTCACAGCACTGAGGTCATAGGTTCGATTCCCATCGTGGCCCTGTGTGGAGTTTGTGTATTCTCCCCGTACTTGCGTGGGTTTCCTCCGGGTACTCCGGTTTCCTCCCACAATCCAAAAATATACTGGTAGGGTAATTGGCTCCCAACAAATTAACCCTAGAATGTCTGTGTGTGCGTGTACATGTGGTAGGGAATATAGATTGTAAGCTCCACTGGGGCAGGGACTGATGTGAATGTTCAATTATTCTCTGTAAAGCGCTGCGCAATATGTGTGTGCTACAGTATATAAGAAACTGGTAATAAATAAATATTAATTCTGAGGAAAGTGGTTTGAGTTTCCGGAGAGCTGCTTTTAAACGCAGCTCCGCGGACATTTGCACAGAGCATCATTCCGGTACACCAGAGACACATAAGGAGGAGGAAAAAGAAACCTTTACGGGTTTGATACCTGCTTGTTTAACATAAGCATACATGTGAGCATCCATATATACCCCTTCCAGGTGTGAGGTGTCCATACATAAGAACTGGGATCCTGGTACATCTGGATTGGACCACTACATCCTATCTTCCTCCTTTTTGAATTAAGAATACAGGATACCCTGTAATCGTATGTGCAGGACTTTCATATTAGTGCATGTAAGACTGGTCTTGTGTGTATTTGTCTGATTATATATATATATATATATATATAGGTTGGAGATCTATTTCCAGTCTTCTGCTGCATCAGATACATTGTTTTTGGTTTATATTTTTCAAACCCAACCAGGAATTATTTGGACCAGCCAGAACCGCTGGAATTTTCAGAAAGACAGATAGAACTGGAATGAAGTCTGGAGACCTACAGACGGGACCGGATTGCGTCCAGAGATAGCTGAATCCAGACTGGGACCAGAAAGGGCAGAATACAGACTGGAACCGGATGGGCAGAATCCAGGATCTGGAACAGGCAACCGAGTCTGATGCCTGTCTAACCCTGAGAGGCTTGAATACACTTTTTTGGGTACAGTGCTTGAGATGGGGGATATTAGTTCATGGACCCCAATCATAACTTAATTAGTGTCCTCTGAAATTTGGTTGTACCGACTGTCCATTTAACCACAGATATATGGACAAGCGGTACAGGGCAAACTAAAGACTACATGGCTGTGAGGGGCCACTGGGTAGGTGTATTGCCTTCAGCAGTACCAACAACAGCAGCAGTAACATCATCTCTTATCAGAGGCGTAACTCTGGGAGACAATGGAGTCATCTGCCGCTGGGCTCCTGCTCCTAAGGGGGCCCCTCTCCTCCTCTGCGACTTTGAATCAGTTCATTGAAAGCCATTGATATCTCTTGTGGCTGATGTTACACTCCCTTTACTTTAATCATACTATACATACATACATATATATGTACAAGGTTCTGTGTGTGAGGGGGGCACCAAAATGTATCTTGCCTCTGGGCAACTTGGATGAACTTACGCCACTGTCTCCCATTGTCATTCAGAGGCAGGCTACTCTGTGGGGTTATTCTGATTCACTCGGAAAGGCACAATCACTCTCTAATGGACAAAACCATGTGCACGGCAGGTGGGGCTGATGTAACATGTGCAGAGAGAGTTAGATTTGGGTGTTTTATTGTTTCTGTGCAGGGTAAATACTGGCTGCTTTATTTTTACACTGCAATATAGATATCAGTTTGAAGTACACCCCCCACCCACATCTAACTCTCTCTGCACATGTTACATCAGCCCCACCTGCAGTGCACATGGTTTTGTCTATTAGAGAGTGATTGTCCCTTTCCGAGTGAATCAGAATAACCGCCAGTGTATCACCAGTTTCATTAAGAGGCATACCATTCACAACCCCTTATACACCTTTCACATCGCAAATATTGGGATATTCAACATGGCCCCTTCACACTGCACGCGACCTGTGTCGACCCGGCAACAACCCAGGATCGACCCGGGTTATTTGTGCTGTGTGAAAGGGGAATTAGAGAAACTCCGCTTGGACTCTCCTTGCGATTTGTGATTGCTGACGATGTGAGAGCATTATAGTTGGGTGAATGACAACACATCCCCCGTTTTGCTTACACAACTTGGTGGTTTAAAATATTTTCAAAAGTGACTTAGTGCAAGAGATGCAAGAGATGCACGCCCCGACGGATGGTTTTTAAAATTAGCTTTTTAAAAAAATAATAAAAAACTCGGTACATGTGTGCTTACAATGTTAAATGCACCCCCACACCACCCCCCCACTATAAACGTGAACCCGAAGCGTGGCGAGCGCAGCGGTACGCGTCCTACGACCTTTTCATACCCCCACTCAGTGGCGTAGCTAGCGTGAGGCAACCCCCGCGGCCGCTTGGGGGAGCGGGCGGCAGCGGGGGCGCCTGCACCCTCATACCCCACGGTGCAGTGCAGGGACTCGGGTCGGGACATGCTGTCAGTCAGCGGCGCCGGCAGCAGGAACTCTTCGACCCCTCTGACTGCAGCTAAACTCCGATTGTCATAGAGACAGGCTGCCGCTGGCTGCAGATAGAGGGAGCTAGTGTGCAGATCCTCTAAGCTCCAGCGTGTCCTGTACGAGAGAAGGCCTGCCCTGGAATCTTGTGTCCAGCAGCTGAGTAAGTACAGTACTAGGTAGTGGTACACTTTGCTGAAGTTTGAGGGAGGGGTGGAGGACTCGGAGGTGGTATGTTTGTGTGTATATGCTGTGTGTGTTCTTGTATGCATGTGTGTATGTATTCTATGTGTGTGTGTGTGACTGTGTACATTCTGTGTGTATATGCTGTGTGTATGTTTGCTATGGGGTATGGGTAAAAACCGGACCAGGACAAAACCCCCGGACCGCCGGACCAGACATCAAACTCTGCATTTTGGAGCTTGTAGCGTCCGGTCCGGGGGGTGTCCTGTCCGGGGGTGTCCTGTCCTGGGGGGCTGCCTGTGACACCTGTCACCAGGTAGAGGAGGAGGGGTAGAATAAAGCCTCCCTGTATGGTCCGGGCATGTAGCAAAAACCGGACGGTCCAGACCACAGGGGGAGGCTGTAATCTCCCCTTCCCCATGTCCCTGATGATAGCTATCACAGGGACCCCCCTGGACAAGACACCCCCCAACAGGACACCCCCCGGACCGGACCCTATAAGCTCCGGACTGCAGATTTTGATGTCCTGTCCGGCGGTCCGGAGTCTAGTCCGGTCCGGTTTTTACATAGTCCCTTTGCTATGTGTGTCTTCTGTACATGCTGTGTATCTTTTTTGTGTGTATGCTATGTGTTTGAAGTTATGCTGTGCTTGTGTGTGTGTGTGTGTGTGTGTATCTGTGTGTGTGAATGTGTGCTATGTGTGTGAATGTATGCTATGTGTGTGTGAATGTGTGCTATGTGTGTGTGTGAATGTGTGCTATGTGTGTGAATGCCCCTGCTCTCCCCTCAGACCATTTGCACTACTAGCAGTAATGGAAGCTGAAGCTGCAGTCATACATATATTTACACAGCAGCTACAGTTAGTAAAGACACAGCAGAGACAGGTATGTAGTGGGAATAAAGGGGGGGGGGGACTTGTGTGCATCATGTAAGGAGTGAATAAGATACTGTGGGGTAGATTTATGAAAGGGCGATCAGGGGAATCTGCGCTATCCCCGTGCGTTATAGCAGGGGATAGCGCTTCCCCTGATCTATCACACCCGCCGAGCGTTTACTCTAACGCCGGCGGTGTGGGGCAGGAGGCATAGCGCAAGGGCGATATTTTGCACTGCCTCCTGCCATATTTATGAACGGTCAGCATCGCTGACCGTTCCGCCGCCTGCAACTGTCGACTTCGCCAGCTGCAGGCGGCGATGCCCTATACCTAACAGCAGAGACAGCTCTGTCCCTGCTGCTGGCGCTGAGCTGCGCTGGGATCTCGCGAGTCTAGCGAGATCCCGCGCATGCGCAGTGAGCCGGCCGGGGGGAAAGGATACGGCGCATCAGTATTAACTGATGCGCTGTCTCCAGGAGGGACATCGCCGGAGGGGGGAGTTAGCGCTCCCCCACTCTGGCGGCAAGATCTTAGTAGATCTTGTCGGTGTCCCCTCCTGCTTCGCCTCGCTAATGAGGTGAAGCAGGAACTGTTATAGCGGCGCGATAGGCGCCACTATAATAAATCTACCCCTGTAGGTATTATGGCTAAGAGGGGTGGGAAATGGAATGTCATAAAATTCTGATGACAAATGATTGGCAAGGGGGAAATGTGCTAAAATTATGATGAAAAATGTGAATGGTGGGAGGTGGGGGCATGTTATTAAAAATATGGACAGGTCACACAAATATCATGAGAAGGGGGCATGTGAAGAAAAATTTTAATGGTGGGGGCAATTAAGGATAATTGTGATGGGCAGGGGAGACATGTGAAGAAAAATGTGGGAATAGGGAAATTAAATGAAAAATGTAGTAGTGGGCCGTGAAGGAAAATTGAATAGGCAGGGTGTGTGCATGGATGAGAAGTTGATGAGCATGCAAGACTGTCAATATATTTTATAAGGTCTTTGGTACTTTCTACAGATGGGCAACGGAGCCTGCCTCCGGTCCCCGCCCCGCCTCCGGTCCCCGCCAGCGGGGAGGGTCTGGCGAGCCCCGGCCAAGGATGGCAGGGGCTCCATCTGTATATCCATGCCTCTTTCCTTTCTTTACCTCTGCCACAATCTACATTTGTCCCTCTAGGCACCCCTCTCCCCACTCGTCCTTCCTCATCTGTACATCTGCTATCTCCTCATCCTCATGTGGGCCTGCGCCTCCTCCATCCATGGCTGGTGGCTGCCATTAAAAGTGACCAACAGAAACAAGAATTATGGCAGGTAAGCACAATTTACACACACACATGTTGTGTGTGTGTGTGTGTGTATATATATATATATATATATACATATACACACACACACGTACATACATACATACATACATACGTGAGATGTGCCATTACACATTGCGTCATATTGTGAAAGGGGGTCCTAAGGTGAGTCGCATATAGTGTAGGTGCACTATTTGGGGGGGGGGGGGGGGGCGCCAGAAAGTTTTTTGGCAGGGGGGAGCAAAATTTATAGTTACGCCACTGCCCCCACTATCCACGTCGGCAGGGTGTTGAGAATAGAAAGTGTGGCGAGCGCAGCGAGCCACCGAGCCCGAAGCGTGGCTAGCGCAGCGAGCCGGCGCGGGGCGGCGGTACGCGTCCTACGACCTTTTCATACCCCCACTATCCACGTCGGCAGGGTGTTGAGAATAGAAAGTGTGGCGAGCGCAGCGAGCCACCGAGCCCGAAGCGTGGCTAGCGCAGCGAGCCCCGCGAGGGGACGCGGATACCTTCACAGGTATCCGCGTCCCCTGGCGGGCTTCACAGGTGTCCGCGTCCCCTCGCGTGGCTCGCCACGCGGACACCTGTGAAGCCCGCCAGGGGACGCAGATACCTGTGAAGGTATCCGCGTCCCCTCGCGGGGCACGCTCGCCATGCTTCGGGCTCGGTGGATCGCTGCGCTCGCCACACTTTCTATTCTCAACTCCCCGCCGACGTGGATAGTGGGGGTATGAAAAGATCGTAGGACGCGTACCGCCACCCCTCGCGGGCTCGCTGCGCTCGCCACGCTTCGGGTTCACGTTTATAGTGGGGGGGTGGCGTGGGGGTGCATTTAACATTGTAAGCACACATTAGGGTGCTTATACAATGTTTAATCGCATCGCATCGTATGGCATTTTATGCCATGTACAATGGCATACAATTTGAAAATTGTATGCCATCGCACACTATGGCACGAAATCGCGTCGCATCGCATACCATCGTATGCGTTATGGTATGCGATGCGATGGGCGCCGCCAAAATACACAAGTACCAAAAACTCATATTGGATATATTTAAAATAGGTATTCTTAACCTAATTCAATCATAAACAAATGACAATTTCTGAGAAAAATGGGCCTGATTCTGGTTGGCATTAGTTTGCTGCTTTGCACGCCATGTTACCCTGCCCGTTGCCCGTATGAATGCCGGCCTCCGTGAGTCACTGAATTTCCCCACATAAACATCTACTCACAGACTTGCATGGGGACCTGAAATGATTCCATGGTTGCCGACCATCGAATGAATTCAGTAGCGCTCGCTAATCTAAGTCACTCTGTGGTGACTAAGGTTAGCGGTGCCCTGCTCCGAGAACAGGGTGGGCAACTGACACCTTCTGGCAGGTGGCCACCCATGTTGGCAAGTGGATGCCCAGCATTCTCCTGGGGCACAACCATCGTTTTTGTGGGTACGCACAGGAAACGAAGAGCGTTCACATGAAAATTCCCCCTGGACGCTTCCGGCAAACACCCCCCCTGCTGCGTGTTCATCGGAGACTATGCAAGTCTCTGAGGCCGCCCACACTGAAGACCTGCACAAGCCGTACACATCGGTCCCCATTGCGAATTCACAAAAGGGCGAATCACCCCCAGAATCACCCCAATGTTCGCCAATTAAGTGGTTATAGTTGTTAGAAACCAAATACCTGTATATAAATGTGCTCTTAATTCAGTTTCTAACAATTTCATGCCAGGAGCTATAAGTAAACTAATGATATTTTCCTTGAAAACAACAAGGACAAGGTGTAATCTGGGTGTCCTGCCTGTAATCTGTGTGTCCTGCCTGCGCACATGCTGGTACTGATATTGGACCATGTCCAGCACAAAAAGGTTTTATTCCCAAGTGCAAGAAATTCCTCAGCAGTGAAGGGGTGAAGACCTATGTAATACTGTACACACGGTATATGCCTACCCTGTATTACTCTATAGCTTGATTTTTTTCCCCCATCTACTTACCTTGCTGGATAATATAACAGCCGCAATTCCAAAGAACAGATTAATGAAAAGCAGATTAATAATGGACCAAGCCATATAGTCCCTGATGCCCGGTAGGGAGACAACCGTAACGTTGCGCTGAGTAATCACCACGGCAGGTGGAGGGGGGATTCCAGATGAGATTGTTGGACATCCTGGTGGACATGATGGATCAGGAGAATAAACAGGTGGATATGTTGGGCCGGAAGGATTTCCAGGTGGAAATGTTGGCCCAGGAGGATATCCAGGTGGAAATGTTGGCCCAGGAGGATATCCAGGTGGAAATGTTGGCCCAGGAGGATAGCCAGGTGGAAATGCTGACCCAGGAGGATATATTGGATTAGGAGAATATGCTGGTGGACATGTTGGATCAGGAGGATATCCAGGTGGATATATTGGATTAGGAGAATATTCTGGTGGACATGTTGTATCAGGAGAATATTCTGAAGCATTTGGTGGATTAAAAGAATATCCTGGTAAAGGCATCTGATTGGCCTCTTGGTTTTGCATTAGAATGTTTGGATATATTTTTACTTCGTCCCTAGAGGTTGAGGTGAAAAACAAAGTTATCCTGAAATCACGTCCCTGCTTCTACGTTAATCCTCCGGTGGACACTGTTACTGTGGAGATCTGTTACCTGCACTATGTGTTATATACAGTGACAGCAAAGCCCCACCCTATCTTGTTTTTAACTGGCGTAGTGACAATATTGTGTAACGCTTGTGATTGATTAGTGACCAGGTAACTTTTTCCAAGAATGAAACAAAAAAATTCATGTCAAACAAAAAACTGACAGGTACCTTTCTGCATTAAAATTAAGGTACATAAATGTCCTCTTCCAGTCTTACACATACAGGTTGAGTATCCCTTTTTCAAAATGCTCGGGACCAGAAGACTTTTGTATAACGGATTATTCCGTATTTCCGTATTTTGGAATATTTTTATATTTGAATGAGGTATCGTGAGGTATCTTGCATTTATGTTGTATATGCACATCAAACACATGAAATACACATATATATGAACAAAGAGAGGGTACAGAGTGCGCTTATGATATACTAATATGCATATCATATAAAAGATATTTATTTATAACAGGTTTTACCTTTATAATATTTTGTATACAAAAGATAAAAACAAACAAATACAATTCAGTTCGTATCCTGTATGTGGTTCATTCACAGCATGTGATCAAAACATATGAATCTGGCCCAACGCGTTTCGTCAGCTAGGTGACTTCATCAGGGGCGAATAGTAGTTTCAAAATGAATGATACTGTAAAATGCAACATCATGGCGTCAAATATATACCATATATGAACATGATTAATAATAACATATAGGTACTTCACGGGTGAATGACAAGGGTAGGATTAGAGGATGAGAAAGGACATGATTTCATCATTTCAATAAGGGTAGAGGGCAGAAGAGTAATACTTTCTAGTTAGAAAAGAACAACTTTAAAAAGGTCTTACCTAGTAAGATGTCAATATGGATATAACCATAACGGTAGGTAGGAGCATCTCCTTCTTAGGAGTTAGTTAAACAAGAATCCAATATGAAATTCAAAACAGATCGATGATCTAGAATAAGTTTTAGACTTTCAGCACAGGATATGACATCAGAGTCATAGCCCTATATAAACCCCTGGGATCCAGGTAGAGCTCATTCCAGCTTTAGACTTCAGAACTAACACACCTACCTGGGACCATTGTAAGTAAGTTGCTAGATTTATCTTTTTGTAATGGATTCACCACTATATATATTTATGGACTGTATCTAAATCTTAGTCATGAATTTTTTGTTAGATTCCCTTGTGGTTGTCTGAACCTTTAAGAACCTACCGCTGGGCTGTTTAATCTGTTCCTGATTGTATGAAGGAATTCACTGTTTTGATGGTATGTAATTATCAATTGTTTCCCTGCAAGTGCCCCATTTTTGGTCCTATCAAGGATTTCAATTTAAAAGTCATAATTTTCCAAAACGTATTCTAGATCATCGATCTGTTTTGAATGTCATATTGGATTCTTGTTTAACTAACTCCTAAGAAGGAGATGCTTCTACCTACCCTTATGGTTATATCCATATTGACATCTTACTAGGTAAGACCTTTTTAAAGTTGTTCTTTTCTTACTAGAAAGTATTACTCTTCTGCCCTCTACCCTTATTGAAATGATGAAATCATGTCCTCTCTCATGCTCCAATCCTACCCTTGTCATTCACCCGTGAAGTACCTACATGTTATTAATCATGTTCATATACAATATATATTTGACGCCATTATGTTGCATTTTACAGTATCATTCATTTTGAAACTACTATTCGCCCCTGATGAAGTCACCTAGTTGACGAAACGTGTTGGCCCAGATTCATTTGTTTTGATCACATGCTGTGAATGAACCACATACAACTGAATTGTATTTGTTTGTTTTTATCTTTTGTATACAAAATATTTTTAATTTTTTTTAATAACATTTTATTATTTTATGTTGAAGTAAAATAACAATCGTACAAGCACAGCATAGCTTGAAACATAGATATATAAGAATAACAATGTACATTGAAATATGTGAGTATTCGAATCACTATGACAACAAGGTGTACATTGCATGAGTCAAGTAGTTTCTGTAGACACCATAACAGCTATGCTGTGTATAGATATTGCGGGGTGATATAGAAAGTTGTAGGGAGAGAGAGAGGAGGGATGGGTGGGGGGGGGGGGGTTATAGTTGAGTATTATATCATGGTACATTGCAATATTATACAGTAAGATGCGGCCTCACATGTCAGACAAGTCCATATAGTGTTTGGGCAAAGTATACCCAAAGTGGTCCAGGTAGCATCAAGAGAAATATGTGGATACAGTTGATGTTATGGGAATACATGTATTTAAGTACTTTCAGATATTTGTCAATAGGGTAGACCATTTTGAAATATCAAAGGATAACAGCAATTTTTCCCTGAGGTCTGGAGATAAAGTGGTTATATACGGGGCCCATTTTCGCTCAAACTTATGTGAAGTGCCAGGCCTAGAGGATAACCACGTCTTCCGGTCAAAGTAGAGATGTTGTAACATCATGTTGTGCAATTGGAGCATAGTGGGTGCCGTTTTTACAGTCCAGTGTTTGAGGATAAGTTTCTTGGCTATCGTGAACAATATTGTTAACATTGGGAATAGTGGCTCTATATTATAATTGTCAGACCATTCAGTAAAGTTTAAACAAAGACTGGCAGTAGGGGATGGGAGTAGAGACATAGAAAAGTGCAAATTAATGAAGAGGTATACCTTGTTCCAGAAACGCCTGATTTTGGGGCAGTCCCAGAAACAGTGATAGAAATCAGCTCTCGATCTCCCGCACCGGAGGCATGACGAGTCCACAGATGGATCAAATCGGGCACGGATAGATGGAGGCAGATATGCTCTGTGAATAGTTCTTAGGTGGACCTCTTGCAGATAGGCCGACCCCAAGGTTTTTTGAGTAGAAATGAAGTTGTGTAGAATTGCGTCTGTTGTTGAGATTGTAGGTATGTCTTTTTGCCATGAGTGTAATAGTGTATTGAGGTGTGCCCCAGAAGGAGGGTGTAGTAACAAGTTGTATATATGTTTCAGCTTGCAGGGAGTCTTTCCCCATCTCTGAAGCAGTCCTAAGAACTGTGATGAGGGGGGGGATTTAGGTGGCGGTAGTCGTAATGATAAGACATAATGGCGAGCCTGGAGAAACATATAGAACTGCGCATTTGGGAGATCATATGCCTCCTTTAGGGTGGTGAAAGAGAGAACTGTCCCCCCTGGGTCGAATATTTGGTTTGCCGCACATAGGGGCAGATGTATTAAGCCTCGTGAAGAGATAAACTGGAGATAAAGTGGAAGGAGATAACGCACCAGCCAATCAGATCCCAACTGTCATATTTCAAACACAGCTGATTGGCTGGTGCGTTATCTCTTCCAAGTTATCTCCACTTTATCTCCAGTTTATCTCTTCTCCAGGCTTAATACATCTGCCCCATAGTCCCTTAGACTTCCACCTGAGAAAGAGGGAGTTTGAGAGGGATGGAGGAAAGGAAGGGTTGCCCCATAAGGTTACATAGGGGGTGGCAGTGTGGTCACTTTTTATCCGTTTATGTAGTTTGATCCAGTTGAGGTATGTGTCATGAAATAGGGGATGGTTGAATATGTGTGATGGAACTAATGATTTTTTAGTGTGTAATAAGGCGTTCAAAGAAAATGGACGGAAGACCTCAGCCTCCAGAAAAGAGTTTGTATATAGGTTTTTGTCCAGTAACCAATCTATTGCATTATGTGCCAAGATAGATATAGAATAGAGTGCAAAATCCGGGGCATGGACTCCACCATTGCATTTGTCCATATTTAGTTTTGCGAGGGCAATTTTTGGTTTCTTCCCTTTCCATATGAAGTGGGTAATTGCTTTTTTAAGGCGTTTTTCATCAGTAAGTTTGAATTGGAGGGGTATGAGTTGCATGATATAAAGAAGTTTAGGGAAAATTACTGATTTTATGACCGCAATTCTGCCAAGTAGTGATAGTGGAAGTTCATGCCATCCTTGTAATTGGGTGATGATCTTGGTTATGGTAGCTCCATAGTTCAGCTGGTATATCTTGTTTATATCATTGGGAATCTGGATCCCTAAGTATTTAAATTGAGATGTGGTGATCTTAAATGGGAGTGCGGAGAGCGTAGGTGAGACAGGTGTGTTAGTAGGTATAATTGAGAGCAATTCGGATTTAGAGGTATTTATTTTGTAGCCTGCCGTGTGTCCAAATTCCTGAATCAGACGTAATATTTCCTGGATAGAGACGGTGGGGTTTGATTTGAACAGCAACATATCGTCGGCAAAGAGGGAAACTTTAAGTTCACAGTTGCCTATAGGAATACCGCTATATAGTGGTGATGTGCGAAGTGCCATAGCCAGGGGTTCCAGGGCAACTGCGAACAATAGGGGGGATAGCGGGCAGCCTTGCCGTGTGCCTCTCTCTATTTTGAAGGGGTCTGATAGCAGGCCGTTGCAGGAGACTTGGGAGAGGGGGTTATGGTATAATATGTGTAGCGTGTGAATAAAAGATGCGGGGAAACCAAAGCAGTTGAGAGTGTGGTATAAATGGGGCCATTCTATGAGATCAAACGCCTTTTCGGCATCTAGTGAAAGGATTAGGTGATCTGTCGGGGGGTTAGGGGAGTTTAGCAAAGCTAGGGCGGTAATCACTTTCCGGACATTTGTAGCAGAGTGTCGGCCAGAAATAAAACCTGTTTGGTCATTATGAATTATGACAGGAAGGATTGTTTTAAGACGGTCTGCAGTGATTTTGGTCAAGATTTTGTAATCTAAGTTTAAGAGTGAAATCGGGCGATAGGAACCAGGCATGGAAAGATCTCTACCTGGTTTCGGCAGGATTTTAATGACAGCAGAGTTAAAGTGAGCTGGTGGATTATCTGAATTAAGAATGTTGTTGAATGAATCGGTGAGCAATTGGGCAACTTCTGGCAGCATGAATTTATAAAACGCGCTGCAGAAGCCATCGGGGCCTGGGGCTTTGTTGGGTTTCAGTTGCCTAATTACTGTTTCTATTTCTTTGGTGGTAATGGGATTGGTGAGAAAGGCGGAGTTGGCTGCATTAATTTGGGGGAAGCGAAGATTTTGCCATAAAGGAGATGGGTGTGAGTCAGGGTTATCTATGTTCAGTGATTGAGGGACAGTGGTGGGGGGCAGAGACGAGGAGTACAGGTCTTTATAAAACGACTGCATCACCTGTGCTATTTCAGCATTAGAGTTCGTCATAGTGTTTTGTGGAGTATGTAAAGGGTGAACAATCGAAGGTTTTACTGTGCCTTTAAGAAGGTTTGATAAGAGTCTACCGGTTTTGTTCCCAAATTGGTGGAATTTGTGATTTATGGAGAATAGTTGTCTCTCTCCAGCTTCTGATATGTAATTTTCCATGTGTGTTTTTGCTAAGACATATTGCTGTTTGTGTGAAGGGGAGGGTGAAGTCTGAAATTTAGAGTAAGCCTCTGTCAAGGAGGTCTGTAACTTCAGGTATTGTTTGGTGTAGTCCCTGTTGGAAGCGGCCGTGAAGGAGAGTATAGCCCCCTGAGAACTGCTTTTGAAGTCATCCAAAACAATGTTGGGTTTGACTGTCTGCAATCTGCATTGTTAATAGAGAAGTCCTCCACAGTCGCTCCCAAAAAGTCCTTGAATTTTTTGGAAGACATGAGTCTAGAGGGAAACCTCCACAGGCGGGCAGGGTTAGGTTCGGGAGATAAGGCAATATCCATTGTCACAAGAGCGTGATGGGAAATTATGATAGGGGCAATATTGGAGGCTGAGATGTGCGGAAAGAGGGCATGGGAAACAAGGAGATAGTCTATGCGGGAAAAGGAACCATGTGCGGCAGATAGGCAAGTATATTCTTTGTTCGTAGGGTGCATGGCCCTCCAAACATCTATCACCTGCAGGGATTTAATTAGGAGGTTCAGTCCTATCTTGGGTAGGTGTGATGAGGATCTTTTCGTGTTGGACCTGTCTAGTATTTGTGAGGAGACCATGTTGAAGTCTCCTCCAATAATCATGTTTGTGTCCATGAAAGGGGAGAGAAGAGATATTATGGTGCGGTAGAGTGTTTTGGTGTATGGTGGTGGGGCATATATATTAGCCAGAGTGTATTGTTTACCTTGGTAGTTAATAGTAGCAACTGCATATCTGCCATCAATATCGGAAATTGTGTGCATCACCTCCAGTGCAAGAGACCGCCGAGCAAGAGTCACCACCCCTCGGGCCTTAGAGGAAAAAGAAGAGGAAGTTAGTACAGACCATCCCATAATCTGCAACTTCAGAACCTCATTTGGAAGCAGATGTGTCTCTTGTAAAAAGACAATATCAGTACGACATTTATTTAGGTATACCAGCAATTTACGACGCTTAATGGGTTAGTTGATACCACCGACATTCCAGGTGCCAAATTTGATAGGAAGTGTCATGGTGTATACCAGTGGTAGAGATGTATGTACATCAATCTAACATGAGCATTCTCTGAGCTTCTTTCAGTGTCAAATATCAACCCTGAATCATGTCCAGAGCTCACATCACCGTACATTGCGCTATATAACAGTATAACTTCGTTACCACAATGTATTATAAAGTGGGGTAGGGGGTGGACAGTAAGGGAGCAAAAGATGAGGGGGGGTACGAACCATATAGAGAACCCAAAGGCAAGATAGCCTTGGGAGGGACTTCCTATGGTGATAGACATAAGAACCATTTTGTGTAAAATTTGTGGATCCAGTAGGAATGGGGCCATGTCACCCCGATACCACCGAGCTTTATCATAGTGAGGAATAAAAAACACACAGTCCTGAACAAAGTTTTCCAGGAAAAATAAGACACAAAACCTAAAACATTACACTAACCAGGGAGAAAGGGGGAGGGGAATGGGGGAGGGGAATGGGGGAGGGGGAGTTGAGACTGATAAGGGGAGCACATTTTAGTAGAGTAATTTCTTGAACCTGTGGAGAGAAAAATAAGTCATATAAGGCATCTTCACATGAAAAATGGAAACGTTTGAGTGGCCTTAAGTGCATATATATGTATCACTTGAGCAGTGATCAATACGTCCAGCGATGTTCCAATGGGGATCCTATAGTAGCTGCCATCATAGTCTCCTCCGATGTTTGATGCGTATAAGGATTATCAAACTTGTGCAACGACAGTGTTCAGCGTCTGTCTTTATAGGAAAGGAAAGGCAAACTCTGTTGACCAATAAGGGAGCCAAGTATGACGGATTTGAGGGTTGTTGTTGGGGTGGCGGGAGAAAAGATGGTAAAGCAAAGTCAGTAGTGTAGAGGCATCCTTAAGATTGGGACGGTGAATTATTATTATTTTTTTTTTTTTTTCTTCTTTCTTTCTAGTAGGCAGTTAATTAGGGCGGGTTATCCGAGATGTCCTCCGCTGCAGAGCGGGAGAGTTCTCTAAGGTAAGCCGCAGCATCAGTGGGGTCCGAAAAATCTTTAAAGGTAGAGCTGTCGTAGATTCTCAATTTGGCAGGGTACAGGAGTCCAAATTTGCGGCCCTCTGATGCTAGGGTAGAGCAGATTGGTGAGAAGCTTTTTCTGATTTTAGACAATTCGGCTGAAAAGTCCTGAAAAATAAACAACTTGTTTCCTTCCCAGGTGAGGTTTTTAATCTTGCGGGATGCGGACCATATTTCAACCTTATGCAGGTAGTTGAGACATTTGAATAAAGTGACTCGAGGCCGTGGTCTGTTTGGGGTCGGCGGTGGGCCCACCCTATGCACCCTCTCAATAACCATATCTTGGCAGGCTGTTGTAATGCCTAGTAGCGAGGGGAGGGTGTTGCGGACAAACTGGGCCAGAGCGGGGCCCTTCACAGATTCAGGGAGCCCAACCAATCTAATGTTTGATCTCCGAGATCTATTCTCCAATTCATCAACTCTGTTCCAGAGCTGGTGATTTTCCTTAGTGAGTCGAATGATGTCCACCTGGGATTTAGCTATATCATGGGAAGCTACACCAATCTGATTTTCTGCTATGGAAACTCTCTGTGACAGCTGCTGGATCTGTGCTGTGATTTCATCTACTGCTCTTGTAAGGAGCGGTGTCATAGTTGCATTTATGGCCTCAACTACCTCCCTGTAGGTAACTGGTGTTTCTAGCCCCTTTTGCATCAGCCCCCCTGCCAGAGTACCTTCTACTGCTGTTTTCTTCAAAGCAGGGCGAGCAGGGGAGTCAGCGTCTTCAGGCGCCATATTATCTGCCCCACGCCGTCTGTCTGGTCTCGGCGGTGTTTGCTGTGCGGGCTTGGCTGCAGGAGATCTCTCCATCTGGCTGTGTCCACAGGGTGCTCGGGCGGTTAGCGGTGCAGGCTGCGTGCAAAGAGGCTCCAGGAGCCTTGTAATAGCGGCGGTAAAGGGGTAACGGGAGCGGAGCTCAGCGCTGGAGCTCCGGCGCCATCAACCCGGAAGCGGAAGTCTTATACAAAATATTATAAAGGTAAAACCTGTTATAAATAAATATCTTTTATATGATATGCATATTAGTATATCATAAGCGCACTCTGTACCCTCTCTTTGTTCATCTCTAACTTTTGGGTCCCGTCTAACAGGGGATCCAACAGGGTTGCTGCTCCAGGATATCAAGGCGCAGATTGGGGTACCCCCCCCCCCTTGTTTCTATATATATATATATATATATATATTATTTATTTATTTACAGTTTCTTATATAGCGCAGCAGATTCCGTTGCGCTTTACAATAGTAGACAGTGATAAGACAAACTGGGTAACAACAGACAGACTTGGAGGTAGGAGGGCCCTGCTGCAAGCTTACAAACTATAGGGATATAGGGGGGAAACATAAGGACAGGCACCAGTAATAGCATAGCAGTTACAAGTCCAGAAGGGAAGCTATATAATACATAAGTGCCTTGGAGGGTTATGCATGTAGAACTTAAATATGATAGGCTTGCCTGAAGAGGTGAGTTTTCAGGGAACGCTTGAAAGTTCTGAGACTGGTGGAGAATCTTAATGTGCGTGGAAGGGCATTCCATAGGATGGGAGCAGCCCGATGAAAGTCCTGTAATAGTGAATGGGAGCTAGTGATCCGTGCAGAAGAGAGACGCAGATCTTGTGTAGAGCGTAGTGGTCGAGATGGGAGATATTTTGTGATAAGTGCAGAGATATATGCTGCTGCAGTATGGTTAATAGCTTTATAAGCAAGTAGAAGTGTTTTATATTGAATACGGTAATATACAGGCAACCAATGGAGGGACTGGCAGAGCGGATCAGCAGACGATGAGTGTCTTGCAAGGAAGATCAGCCTAGCAGCAGCATTTAAAATTGATTGCAGTGGTGAGAGTCTGTTCTTGGGAAGACCAGTTAGGAGACTATTGCAATAATCAATGCGGGATATAATGAGTGCATGGATAAGAGATTTGGTAGTGTCTTGTGTGAGATAGGGTAATATTTTGGATATGTTTTTTAGATGCATGTAACATGATTTGGAGACAGATTGAATGTGGGGAAGAAAGGACAGTTCAGAGTCGAGGATGACCCCTAAGCAACGAGCTTGTGGGGTAGGGTAGATTATCGAGTTGTCAACAGCGATGGAGATGTCAGGATGGTAACTGTTCTTAGTTGGCAGGAATATAAGTAATTCCGTTTTGGAAATATTGAGTTTGAGTTGGCGACAAGACATCCAAGATGAGATGGCAGAGAGACAATCAGAGACTCGACCCAAAACCACTGGTGACAACTCTGGGGTTGATAGATAGATTTGAGTATCATCAGCATACAAGTGATACTGAAATCCGAAAGAGCTGATTAGTTTGCCAAGAGAGGAGGTATAGATTGAGAAAAGCAGAGGACCTAAGACTGAACCTTGCGGAACTCCGACTGACAGAGGTAATGAAGAGGAAGTAGAGTTAGAGAAGCGAACACTGAAAGAGCGATCAGATAGGTAAGATGTGAACCAGGAAAGAGCGATCAGATAGGTAAGATGTGAACCAGGAAAGGGCTGTATCATTAAGACCTAGGGAGTGTAGTGTTTGTAAGAGAAGAGAGTGATCGACGGTGTCAAATGCAGCAGAAAGATCAAGAAGAATAAGTAGTGAGTAATGGCCTTTAGACTTAGCCGTTACCAGATCATTCACCACTTTAGTCAGTGCTGTCTCAGTGGAGTGTTGAGAGCGAAAACCTGACTGAAGTGGGTCTAATAGGGTGTTAGAGTTAAAAAAGTTTGTGAGGCGAGAGTAGACAAGTCTCTCCAGTAGCTTGGAGAGGCATGGGAGCTGAGATATAGGATGATAGTTAGAGAGAGAGTTAGGGTCAGAATTCTGTTTTTTTAGAATAGTTATCACTGCATGTTTGAGCAGAGAAGGAAAAGTACCAGTAGTAAGAGAGAGATTGCAGATTTTAGTTAAGGTTGGAATAATCACAGGAGATAGATTTTTAATGACTTGCGCAGGTATAGGATCGAGAGGAGAGGTAGTAGAGTAAGAGGATAAGAAGAGTGCGGATACTTCCTTTTCATTTGTGGGCTCAAATGAAGAGAAAGTGCCAGAGGGTTCAGGTGTGGAAGAAAGAGGGTTAGAGGTTGTGGAACATCTCGGATGTTATCAATCTTGTCCTTAAAGTAGGAGGCAAGTTCTTGTGCACTGATGGTAGCCGGTGGGGGAGGAGGGGGAGGGTACAGAAGAGACTTAAAGGTGTTAAAAAGTCGCTTAGGGTTGGTGGCATGAGAAGAGATGAGAGATTGGTAGTATGTTTGTTTGGCAGTGTCCAAAGCATTGCAGTAGGAATAGTAGCTAGTTTTATATGCGAGGAAATCAGTCATACTACGAGATTTGCGCCATTGGCGTTCTACTTTACGTGACTGATTTCGTAGTTGTCTTGTTGTTTTGGTGTGCCACGGTATATAATGCAGAGTACAGTTTCATTAGACTAGAAATAGAATGTGACGGCAGATAAGAACCATTTGGCCCATCTAGTCTGACCCTTTTTTATCCTTCAGGTTATCTCAGCCCTTTTTGATCCTTATTTCTGTGTAAGGATATTCATATGCCTATCCCAAGCATGTTTACATTGTACTACTGTCTTAGCCTCTACCACCTCTGATGGGAGCCTATTCCACTTATCCACTACCCTTTCTGTGAAGTAATTCTTTCTAACATTTCCCGTGAACCTACCTCCCTCCAGTTTCAGTGCATGTCCTCGTGTTCTATTACTTATTTTCCTTTGAAGAAAATGTCCCTCCTGTACTATGTTAAAACCCTTGATACAAGTTTCTATCATGTCCCCCCTTTCCCTTCTCTGCTCCAAACTATACATATTAAGATCTTTTAGTCTTTCCTGGTACGTTTTGTGATGTAGGCCATGCACCATTTTAGTTGCCCTTCTTTGTACAGTCTCTAATGTATTTATATCCAGTGGTGGGATTCAGCCGGTTCGCACCGGTTCTGCAGGACCGTTTCCTAATATATGATCGGTTCTGCAGAACCGGTGGCTAAGAAGCGCTGCAGAGGCTCACAAGTTCAGAGCCGGCCCTAGGCATAGGCATTCTAGGCAATTGCCTAGGGCAGCAGCCTATGCCTGGGGGCAGCAGCAGGGATGCATATGTAATGAGCGGGTACACGTGCGGCTCGTTCAATATGCACTGCTCTCATTACATATGCATATGCCGCCGGGAGCCAATCACACTACAGCTGGGAGTGGGCAGGAACTCAGGATGGGTGCATTGTCCCTACCATGTTAATGTCATGTAGGGTTGGGTGACGTCCTGCAGAAGGTTCCGCAGCTGCAGGAGAATATGCACTGAGACAGCCAATCAGCAGTGCTGTCTCTTCAGCCCCGCCTCCTCCTCCTGCTGCTTCCTGGGGATCAAGCTGCTGCCGAAAAAGCGCTGACCACTGACCACTGACAAGCAGCACATGACATGCAAGTTTTTTTAGCTGTAAGGTGAATGTGTAAAAGGGAAGGAGGGGCACTATAGACAGTGTGTGTGTGAAGGGGGGCACTGTAGACAGTGTGTGTGTGTGTGTGTGTGTGTGTGTGTGTGTGTGTGTGCATAGACATTATGAAGTGGAGGAGCACTATAGATATTATAAGGTTAATGTTAGGTTGGGGGGGGGCACAATAGACATAAGGCGAATGTGGGCAAGTAAGGGGGTGTCTTATACAATATAAGGTTAATTGTGCAGTAGTCTGCAGTGAGGTGGGGGGGGGGTCTGTATACACATTATTGAGTGAATGTGGGGAAGTCTGAGGATGGGTGTCTGGTGGGCACCATAATGGTATTTTATTAATATATAGTGAGATGGGACACTACACCTGTTGTTGTTGTTGTTGTTATATTAGTATAAAGACCACGCACCACAGACCAGCTCCTTTCTTTCTCATGGCTTGGTGTGAGGATGGTTTGCACCTACCACCCTGAAAGATGTAGCAGTCAGCAGGCAGGGAGCTCGAATATGCAAGGACTCACAAATGCCCCAGGCCAAGGGATGTAGTCAGCATCGGGATCAGTATGAAATCCTGGCATTTGGAATCCAGACCACCACAATGCCGACAAGGGAGGGCCGTGGATCCCCCCCCCCTTGCGGGCTTGCTGCGCTCGCCACGCAGCGGGCCTGGTGCCTCGCTACCCTCAGCACACTATTTTATTCTCCGCCGCAAGTGCCGGCATTGCGGCGGTCGGGATTCCGGCGCTGGTATTTCGACCATCGTGATACTGATCGCCGGGATTTTGACCGCATCCCATAGCATCATGATAACAGACATCTCAAAAGTATCAGGGAGAGGTTAGGATCAGGCTGCAGGGAGGGATAGGCTGCGGGGAGGGAGAATTAGGGTTATACTGTTGGGAGTGGAGAGTTAGGATTAGGCTATGGGGAGTTAGGGATAGGCTGCAGGGAGGGAGATTTGGGATTAGGCTGTGGGGAGGGAGATTTGGGATTAGGCTGTGGGGAGGGAGATTTGGGATTAGACTATGGGGAGGGAGATTTAGGCTAATAATGTGGGGGGTGGAGAGCTAGGATTAGGCTATGGGGAGTTAGGGATAGGCTGCAGGGAGGGAGATTTGGGATTAGGCTGTGGGGAGGGAGATTTGGGATTAGACTGTGGGGAGGGAGAATTAGGGTAATAATGTGGGGGGTGGAGAGTTAGGATTAGGCTGTGGGGAGGGAGATTTAGGGTTATACTGTGGGGAGTGGAGAATTAGGATTAGGCTGTGGGGAGGAAGATTTAGGGTTATACTGTGGGGAGTGGAGAATTAGGATTAGGCTGTGGGGAGGGAGATTTAGGGTTATACTGTGGGGAGTGGAGAGTTAGGATTAGGCTGTGGGGAGGGAGAATTAGGGTAATAATGCAGGGAGTGGAGAGTTAGGATTAGGCTGTGGGGAGGGAGATTTAGGGTTATACTGTGGGGAGTGGAGAATTAGGATTAGGCTGTGGGGAGGGAGAATTAGGGTTATACTGTGGGGAGTGGAGAGTTAGGATTAGGCTGTGGGGAGGGAGATTTGGGGTGTAGGTGTGTGTAATTGTGTGTGGGTGTAGGGGCATGAATTGTTGGGTTTATGAAATCTGTGGCCTGATTTTAAACAATGAGGTCAGGTCAGATCTGGCACATAAATGTTAATGAGCAAAGAAAGTCAGATTTCATGACTGTCTTTAAAGGTATTTATTGAGGATACTATTGGAATGTGGTGCCCCCAGACTTCTCTGCAGTGCAGGGGTTAACGCCCGGGACGTTAGGGGTTAACCCTGCACCCAGAGCTTCGCGCCACTGGAGTGACTGGCAGGCGGACGGAGGAGGGGATTGGTTGAGGAGCGAAGGGGGAGTGAAGGAGACAGCGCCGGAAGGGGGTCCCATGTGTGGAGGAAGGAGGAAGGCGAAGCAGCGTGACGGACGGAGAGAGAGAAGCGTGGTGCAGAGACCGGGCGGCAGCCAGAAGGAGAGCGGGAGACGACACCCGCCGGGCGCAGGAGAGCCGGCGTCACTGCTAGACGACCGAGACCGCCCCTCCCGCGTGACTAACCCGAAGGGACGCGGCGTGGAGAGGACCCGGAGGCGGATCGTCCAGCTGTCGCCCAGAACCAGGGGAGCCGGCGGAGCCACGGAGTGGGGCAACGCTGCGCCTGCAGTGCCCCCACTAGTGTGCCCCGGCGAAAAGGACCCAGCCCAGCAGAGACGCCAGCAGGGAAGAGAGCCAAGCTGCCGGTCGTGACGGGCGGGAGCCTGCAACTGTCTCCCGACGCCAGGTACCCCCCTCCCAGGCCAGCCCGATAGCAGCCAGCCATAGGGTGGTCTCCCCTCCAGCAGCACAGACCCTCGCACTGCCACCTTCTACCGATCAGCCCAGCAGCTCCACCCCAGGGCTCCTTGCCTGCAGAGAGAAGGGGACAGCAGGTCTGGAAAAATCCCCACTAATAAAAGTCTCCACCGTCCACCTGGGACTTATTTGGGCTGGGGGACTGGAAAGCATTGAGAAAGGCCCCAAGGGACCCGGATCCTTTCCGTGGGGTCACCACCCCTATTTAGGGATTACATTCCCCCCCCGACGTTAACATTGAGTTCATCTGGCCACTAGTAAGGGAACAGCGCCATCTTGTGGCCGCCCTTGGAAATCGCATGTTAGGTAGCAAAGGGGACATGTTCTCAGGACTCACTGTAAGCCTTGTTCCCCGGAACACCCTGGGACATTGATATTCCGCCAGGGGCTCAACACAAGGACGGACTGACATGTACTGTAGGTCACGCTACTGCAGGTGACCCCAGGGAATCGTATTGTTATGCAAATTCTGCCAGTGTGTTATGTGATTTGACAAATGTTTAATGTTTTATATATGTACTGTGAAGCTTAGTTGAAGGGCGAAGTGTACAGCGCACTTCTGAGTTAACAGTACGGCCGCGGTGTGGCGATCCAGTAGTCATAATAAAGCGGGGGTGTTTCGCCCCATAGCACACCGCCCGGTATTCGTAACGTAAGAAGTGTCCGAGGCCATCTCCTGCCGGCCAGGTTGGGGTCAGTCGATACTGTGCATTAATTAGTCAGAGAGATAGTGTATGGTAGCACTTATGTTCATCCGGTTCCTAGTGACCACCGTTAATTGAACAATTATTGTTGTGTACTGTTGGGTCTTCACGTTTGCACTATTGTTGGTCGAGAGGGTCAGTGGGTAACGTTTACCTTCATCCCTGCAATAAACCTGAGTTAACCCATCAACAAGTGTCCCTTTCATTGAACAGTCGTCTCCTGCCCACCCGGAGAACAAGAAACCTGACGGACCTGGAGTGCCCCGAAGACGCGAGGTAAGAGACAAATTCCTCCCTCATACCCCGGTGCACCACATCTCTTTTGGCGTCACACAGAACAGGATCCGGGTGCATCAGGAGAGCGGCAAC
Source organism: Crinia signifera (assembly GCF_055691185.1). Classification (NCBI taxonomy): domain Eukaryota; kingdom Metazoa; phylum Chordata; class Amphibia; order Anura; family Myobatrachidae; genus Crinia; species Crinia signifera. Next base: position 8,541,535 of record NC_139226.1, read on the forward strand.
TCGGTGAAAGATGGAGCAATCACAGGGCGGAGACGTGGTGCAACAGGCAAACCCGCAAAACCAAGAGCAACAGGAGGCCCAAGACACAACACCGCCTGCGGCCATAACCCTGCCATACTATTTCGGGGCCCCGTGGCTCCCGACCTACAGCGGAGATGATGATCAGTTGCCAAAAACCTTGTTCGCAGACTTCAAGCACAACCTCGAATCCACATATCGGATGTACCAGCCTAGTGAGCAGCAGAAAGTGGAAATCCTCATGGGACAACTAACGGGGTCGGCACGCAGAGAAGTTGTTTCATGGCCGTTGGCAGAAAGAAAAAGTGCCCCGGACATGCTGAAGAAAATCTTCACCACATTTGAAACAACAACCATCCCGGAGCTCAAGATGAAGTTGTATGCTCGCAAGCAGCGGCCAAATGAGTCTCTACGGGACTATGCCCTGAGTCTGCAGGAAACACTAAAGGCCATCATGGCAGTAGACCCGCAGGAAGTGCGGAATGCGGACGAGGCCCTAACGATCCAATTCGTTGAAGGAGCATCTCAAGAAAACGTTAGGATTCAACTGCGATTGCTGAAGTCTCAAATGCCGGGGAAGACCTTCCGTGACTTTAAGACGGCTGCCCTCGCCATTGTCGGTAACCCCAAAGGAAGGAAGGAGGAATACCCGGAACTGATTGGCTTCAGAGAAGGGGTGAAATCAACAGTAGCCACCGCCAGCGGTACAGAAAAGGCGAAACAACCCCACGACTTGGCGGTACAGGGTGGCCAACAGCCCAACAAGGACGCGATGCAGACACTCCAGAAACAAATGGAGGGGTTAGCCGTAGGAATGGCAGAGATGCAGAGGGAAATGCGCCGAATGGCGAACTCGCCGGCACCGAACCAGTCGGAACCGAGATGGAGAACCGAAAGACAAAGTCCGGCCCAAAGAAGGTGGGAACCGCCCCGAGAGTATGGACGACAGCCTCCCGACCGGTTGGATGGGCAGGGACGTCTGACGTACTACAGAAGCCAGGAGGTAGGCAGCACAGAGAGAGACGGCAACCAGGACGGAGATTTAAACCCCAACACCCCGAGGTCGAGGGCCGAACCTCGGGGAGGACGGGAAGCTTAGGTCCAGCCCCAGAAGGTGGGCAGGCTTGCTATGGCAGACAATGCTATACAAGTGCGAGCGAATCACCTGCCACCTCGGATCGTTACCCTTCAGCCCGCGTAAAGAACCAGGGAAGGGTGGTCTGGTTCCATGTATGGCGGGGGTACGGTTTTATCAATTGTGCTGATACAGAAAGGGATGTCTTCGTCCACTTCACAGCTATCCCAAAGAAGAATGCGAGAGATTTTTACAGAAGCCTCGAAGCCGGGGAACCGGTGGAGTTCGACGTCATCAGGGGAAGAAAGGGCCCCCCGGGCAGCCAACGTCACTGGCCCTGGTGGCGTTCCAGTCAGAGGCACCCGATATGCCGCAAGAAGAGAGCGCCGTTGGAATTACCCAAACCACAGAAGCCATCCACGGTACTACCCCCCGAAAGATCCGCCCCAACGGAGTGGTGTGTGCCCCGAAGGAACAGAAGATGGGGTAGGAAGAAGTAACGGGAAAGCGTCCGGATGTGGCCAACAGAGTTCACAGGTTCGAGTACAGAGCAGGCCAATGAGGAGGAAGCGGTCACATACCGAAGTGAACCCAAAACGGGGGCTGAACTCGAGCGCAGTCGAATCCATGTTGATAGTGGCGGGTGGCCAGACCTCGAAGTTCGACGGCGCCCCTCCAGCATCGGCCCATAGAAATCAGCATAGACTCCGCCTAAGACAGGACCAGAAGCTACAAGAAGCATCAAAGGATGGTGGGGACGAAGAGCCGAAGGGTGAAGCGGTCCTCTCGCCTCCGCTGCCCACTGACCCTCTCGAGCTATTAATGACGGTGGGCTGGTCCATTATGCCACGGCAAACCCAGCCTAGGCCGCCAGTTGAATTACGCGCGGCCGGGGAGGTGGCCCCCGAGCCTGAGCTAAGGCGCTCCGAAAGGAGTACTCGGGGTACACTTCCCCGGCGATACCAGGATTAGATTTTTTTGCCTGTAATCTATTGTATATATGCTGTAGACTGAATGCCTTGTTATCGTTACCGTTGTGAATGTCATTTAAGAACAAGGACAGATATTTGTTGTATTACGATGCGCGGGGACACGCATCCGAAAAAGCAGGGGTGAATGTGGTGCCCCCAGACTTCTCTGCAGTGCAGGGGTTAACGCCCGGGACGTTAGGGGTTAACCCTGCACCCAGAGCTTCGCGCCACTGGAGTGACTGGCAGGCGGACGGAGGAGGGGATTGGTTGAGGAGCGAAGGGGGAGTGAAGGAGACAGCGCCGGAAGGGGGTCCTGTGGAGGAAGGAGGAAGGCGAAGCAGCGTGACGGACGGAGAGAGAGAAGCGTGGTGCAGAGACCGGGCGGCAGCCAGAAGGAGAGCGGGAGACGACACCCGCCGGGCGCAGGAGAGCCGGCGTCACTGCCAGACGACCGAGACCGCCCCTCCCGCGTGACTAACCCGAAGGGACGCGGCGTGGAGAGGACCCGGAGGCGGATCGTCCAGCTGTCGCCCAGAACCAGGGGAGCCGGCGGAGCCACGGAGTGGGGCAACGCTGCGCCTGCAGTGCCCCCACTAGTGTGCCCCGGCGAAAAGGACCCAGCCCAGCAGAGACGCCAGCAGGGAAGAGAGCCAAGCTGCCGGTCGTGACGGGCGGGAGCCTGCAACTGTCTCCCGACGCCAGGTACCACTCTCCCAGGCCAGCCCGATAGCAGCCAGCCATAGGGTGGTCTCCCCTCCAGCAGCACAGACCCTCGCACTGCCACCTTCTACCGATCAGCCCAGCAGCTCCACCCCAGGGCTCCTTGCCTGCAGAGAGAAGGGGACAGCAGGTCTGGAAAAATCCCCACTAATAAAAGTCTCCACCGTCCACCTGGGACTTATTTGGGCTGGGGGACTGGAAAGCATTGAGAAAGGCCCCAAGGGACCCGGATCCTTTCCGTGGGGTCACCACCCCTATTTAGGGATTACATTCCCCCCGACGTTAACATTGAGTTCATCTGGCCACTAGTAAGGGAACAGCGCCATCTTGTGGCCGCCCTTGGAAATCGCATGTTAGGTAGCAAAGGGGACATGTTCTCAGGACTCACTGTAAGCCTTGTTCCCCGGAACCCCCTGGGACATTGATATTCCGCCAGGGGCTCAACACAAGGACGGACTGACATGTACTGTAGGTCACGCTACTGCAGGTGACCCCAGGGAATCGTATTGTTATGCAAATTCTGCCAGTGCGTTATGTGATTTGACAAATGTTTAATGTTTTATATATGTACTGTGAAGCTTAGTTGAAGGGCGAAGTGTACAGCGCACTTCTGAGTTAACAGTACGGGCGCGGTGTGGCGATCCAGTAGTCATAATAAAGCGGGGGTGTTTCGCCCCATAGCACACCGCCCGGTATTCGTAACGTAAGAAGTGTCCGAGGCCATCTCCTGCCGGCCAGGTTGGGGTCAGTCGATACTGTGCATTAATTAGTCAGAGAGATAGTGTATGGTAGCACTTATGTTCATCCGGTTCCTAGTGACCACCGTTAATTGAACAATTATTGTTGTGTACTGTTGGGTCTTCACGTTTGCACTATTGTTGGTCGAGAGGGTCGGTGGGTAACGTTTACCTTCATCCCTGCAATAAACCTGAGTTAACCCATCAACAAGTGTCCCTTTCATTGAACAGTCGTCTCCTGCCCACCCGGAGAACAAGAAACCTGACGGACCTGGAGTGCCCCGAAGACGCGAGGTAAGAGACAAATTCCTCCCTCATACCCCGGTGCACCACATATGACCAAGCCCCACCTCAGTCAGATATACCCCTTTTTTGCATACACTGTCTCTATTTAAAATATGGGGCGTGGGGTCGCCAATGTTCTTAACTCTGTAGATTAGGTGTGCTATGGGTGAGGGGTGATGGTGTTGCTGGCCGCTCGATCAGAGGCAGAACTGGCAGGGGGCACCAGCCAAAATCTTGCCTAGGGCATCAAATTGGTTAAGGCCGGCTCTGCACAAGTTACTTGAAGCAGCTGTGACAGCCGGGCAGAGAGCTGCATACTGCCCGGCTATATACTGGAAGCAGGTACGCGCCACCGTCCACGGCTATTCTTAATGCTACTGCTGGACCGCGAGCCAATAGGAGCTCACGGGCCGGCAGCCAATAAGGAGCGGCAATGGGGGCAATGGCAAGCTCCTACTGTCTCTCGGTCCAGCGGGAGAATTCAAAATAGCCGCGCAGACCTGCTTTCAGTATACAGCCGGGAAGCACGCAGCTCTCTGCCCGGCTGTCACAGCTGCTTATGTGGCACCCCGTCTCCTGCCCACCAGTTACCTGCCCACTACGTGCAGCCATCAACTACCGGCCAACCAGATGCCCGCACGTACCCGCTGCAACTGCACTGTGGGCACCCTGCCACTGATTTCCACCCCTTCTACACTAAGGGACTTATAACCCCCTTCCTTCAGGGCTCACAGAGACCAAATCACATGCCTAGTTAAGCCCCCTGAGTTAAGGACCCCGGTTGCAGCCCTCGGGAAGCCCCTTGGTATCCAGCATGAAGCCCCTTGGTATCCAGCATGAAGCCCCTTGGTACCCAGCAGCATAGGCGAATCTAGGGGGTGGTCCGGGGGTGCACAGGACCATCCATTAGCCCATTTTGTAGCTGAGGGATGGGGCTTTCCAACGAGCCCAGCCCCGTGTCTCTAGCCCCCTGGGAACCGGAGATACTGCCAGGCAAAGCTGGAACGTTTTCCCTATAGGATAACATGGGACCCGCTAATTCCGACCAACACCCAGGTCAACAGCTGCCAGTTCCCCTTTCTGCATCACTGAAGCTCAAGGTTGATGTCAGTCAAACCCAAATCGCCGGGCCTTCAATCTGATACCAGGCTGGATCCATATGGGTTAATTGGTTCCAGGGATATTGAGGTTAAACCGTTTTGTTTTGTTTTTTTCTTAAATGTCATTTCATGACTGTTTATGTTCTTTGAGGGCAGATTTCTCTGGAACCAAACAGTCCAGTTTCACGGGACCAAAAATCATTCGAAGCCAACTCAAAAGTTCTTCAATATGATACTAGTCTCATGTGAATGGGTCAGTTGGTTCCGAAGATATAGCTTGTTGGTTAAAGGGGTATAGAGAGAGGGGAGTGTTTGTCTCTCCCCCTCACACCAGAAAATGCAGGGACTAGGCTGGTGTATAAGGGGTCAGCCTGGGAATGTCCCTTCATGATCCTGGTACCACATTCCCAGGTAAATCCCTGCATTTTCTGTTGTGAAAGGGGTATTATTTCAAACAGCCGTGACCTGCAGTGCTCTGAATACAGCCGGGCAGCCCCCTGCTCTTTGTCCAGCTGTCAATGACTGTCACCCCTGCAGCTTCTGCTCTAATTCTTCTCCCCGCTTTCACCTCAGCCCGCCCCCCTTTAATCATGTGGTGCCGGCGCCCGGTGTGCTCCCCCGACGTCACGCACAACAGCGCGTATAATATTTCAAATGTCCACACGGCTAGAGGGGACACCAGGAGGGGAGTGGGAGCGTGCTCTGCGCTGCGCTCTGCTCCTCTCCCCATAGAAGCAGCTGCACTGCTCTCCAACTCTCCCTGCAGCAGCAGCGAAGGCTCATATAGAAATTTACAGTAAGTGGCACTTTTGGGGGCATTGCTTAAGGGACGCTACAAGTGGCAGTATGTGGGGGCATTACGCATAATGTGTGGCTTAATGTGTAAGGGGCATTACAGAGTGCAGCATCATGTGTAAGCGGCATTATGTGTACAGCATCATGTGTAATGGGTACTATGGTGCACGGCATCATGTGTAATGGGTTATATGGTGTGTGGCATCATGTGTAATGGGTACTATGGTGCGCGGCATCATGTGTAATGGGTACTATGGTGTGCGGCATCATGTGTAATGGGTACTATGGTGTGCGGCATCATATGTAATGGGTACTATGGTGCCATCAAGCAAGAACCCCCTAGCAATGAGCACGTAGGTAAGCAGCACTTATGTAGCAAATATGTAATGGGCATTACGGTTTGTTATATAGTATGTAATGGGCATCATGATGTGTGGCACAATGTGTAATGGGCATTATGGTGTGTGGCCTAATGTGTAATTGGCATTACGGCGTGTGGCATTATGTGTAATGGGTATTACGGAGTTTGCTAAAATGTGTAATGGGCATTACCGTGTATGGTCTAAAGTGTAATACCACACCCCTTTTTGTGATGCCACGCCTCCTTTCCATGGGGCCACGCCCCCTTTTTGCTGCGCGGCTACGCCGCGCAAAGGTCCCCCTACTATTGTGTCTAGTTCTGGGACCACCCATTACCATAATTCTAGATTTGCCTATGCCCAGCATGAAGCCCCTGGCATCGAGCAACACCCCCCTAGCAATAAGCATGTAGGTAAGTGGCACATGTTTCAAATATGTAATGGGCATCATGGTGTGCTGCAAAATGTGTAACTGGCATCACGGCGTGTAGTACAAAGTGTAATGGGCATTACGGTGTGTGGCCTTATGTGTTATTGGCATTATGGTGTGCGGCTTTATGTGCAATGGGCATTAGGACATAGAACCTGTTGTTAATTTATTTGAATCCCACCACTGTTTATATCTTTCTGAAGATCTCCAGAACTGAACACAATACTCTAGGTGAGGTCGTACCAATGACCTATACAGTGGCATTATTACTTCTTTTTTTCTGCTACATATTCCTCTCCCTATGCAACCAAGCATCTGACTTGCCTTCTTCATTGCTTTGTTACATTGCTTTCCTGCCTTTAAGTTACTTGAAATAGTGACACCTAGATCCCTCTCCTCCTCAGTAGTTTCCATTATGCTACCCTTGATACTATATTGAGCTTTTGGGTTTTTGAGTCCCAAGTGCATAATTTAGCATTTTTTTGCATTAAACTGTAGTTGCCATTCTCTTGACCAAGTCTCAAGTTTACCTGGATCTTCAGTCATTTGATTTACCCCTCCTGGTGTGTCTACTCTGTTGCATATCTTTGTATCATCTGCAAAAAGGCATACTTTCCCTTCAATACCATTTGCAATGTCACTAGCAAAGATATTCAAGAGCACTGGTCCAAGTACAGATCCCTGGGGTACTCCACTGGTAACATGTCCCTCCATAGAATGCACTCCATCTACTACAACTGTCTGTTTCCTATCCTGCAACCAGGTTCTTATCCATTTAATTGTTTTATATAGAAAATAGAGAAAGGCTAATGCAATATCAATTTATTTATTAAGTGATTTCATCTTTAACACGACAGACGTATCCGGATTTCCCTGAAGTCCGGCCATTCTGGTACAAAGAGTATTATTATTACATGCTGTACAGTTTAAATAAAAAACAAATGCAATTTTCTGTGATTTCTCTGGGACGGCTGTGACGGGTTATACTGTGTGTCTCTGAAAGCCTTATTGTACTGTGTTGTGTTCTTCGCCTTTGGAACTCTCTCTCATTTACCCGTAGTACCCTGAGTACCTCGTCACATTATATATGGTGTATGCAATCCATAGGATGTGAATGCAGATTCCAAACGCTAATGCCACCATATTCAAGATAAAGGCTGTGCGGGAGTTTTTGGCTGCCAAAACCGCGTTCTGTCCATGTACTGCATCCCGTGTCTGTAGAGAGAGAGGAAAACAACAATTCACAGGAAAATATAATAAAAAAAAAATGTCCCTCCTGTGGTTCCGTGCTATCACTCCATTTGCTTCCATACAGTTAATGGCTGTCAGGACTCTGGTGGAGAGCTGCAGCCATCTACCAATCATCATGCTGAATGCCATTTACTATCTGGCTGCCGGCTGGAGGCAGGTAGGGGTTGCTGGACTCTCATTGGTGGATATCTCAAACTATTCACCCATCAGCATGCACTGTCTGGCTGTCAGGTAAGAAACAGGAGAACATTGCTGCCTGGCTGCTCACAACCCAATCTCCCCCAGCTCAAAGACCCCTATTGGGTGGCACTTGGGCTCTTGCCCATTGCGCCCACACGTTAAGATGTTCCTGAGCTTTTAATGCAACTTATAAAAGTCACCGTACCAAAATGAACAACATTATACAAAAGAATTATAAAATTCTTAAACATTTTTTTTTTTGTTTAAAAGCGGACAAAGGAAAGAGGGCTACTCAATATATACCCTGGCTTCAACCAAAACCTACAGGGTTCTATAAACGTGGAGGTAACCGATGTATAATCGATTGTGCGGCTCTGCGCATGTGCAAGCGGTGTTCGACCTGAACCCCATGTGCCTGATAAAATGACATCTGTCTAAATAGAAATGGAAGAAAGAGTATATGGAAAAAACTTTAAGAAATTGTAACACGACTTTTGTTATATACATTAACATGCAATTGTAACATTAAATGTATAGGTTGAACGGGATACATTTGATATCCCAGCAGTGGGGGGGCCGGCGGTCAATAGAGGGTTGAAACTTATTCCTGCAACTAAACCACTAACCACCACCCTGATTACATCGGGCATCGAACAATCACAATAAAACGGCTGACCTCATTGGCTGGATTTTCGAGCCGTGTATTTCATCATCGAGCCGTGTATTGTGATAGAGAGACATGTGACCCTTTGACCTATGTGACAGAACTGGGAAGTTACTAAAATAGAATTTGATTGGGTAATACTCATCATGGGCCAGATGTATCAATATTGCGTGATAAAGTGGAGAGCCACTAAAATAGGTCCGCCTCCATAGTTATAACTGTTTTATTGTTGTTTTAAAGTGTATATTAGTTTATTAATTATAATCAGATGCCAATGAGCAGTTCCATCAGGACAGGTATATTAAACAGGTTCCTTGTTCATATCGTGGTCACCTTTGAAAAAGCTGCTTGGCTGCAAAATGCGTCAGTGGTCCTATCTACCCACATACCTACCTACCCACCTACCTACCCCATGAACTGGATTGAAGAAATACCTGAACCAGCCTCCAGACTCCTACTATTGGATTTACAATAGTAGCAAGCTCGTTGCCTAGGGGTCATCCTCGACTCTGACCTGTCCTTTCTTCCCCATATTCAATCTGTCTCCAAATCCTGTTACATGCATCTACAACACATATCCAAAATACGACCGTATCTCGCACAAGACACTACCAAATCTCTTATCCATGCACTCATTATATCCCACATTCCCAAGAACAGACTCTCACCACTACAATCCATGCTAAATGCTGCTGTGAGGCGGATCTTCCTGGCAAGACGCTCATCGTCTGCTGATCCGCTCTGCCAGTCCCTCCATTGGTTGCCTGTATCTTACCGTATTCAATATGAAACCCTCTTGCTAGCATATAAAGCTACTAACCATACTGCACCAACATATATCTCTTGACTTATCACAGAATATCTCCCATCTCGACCACTACGCTCTACACAAGATCTGCGTCTCTCTTCTGTGCGGATCACTAGCTCCCATTCACTATTACAGGACTTTCACCGGGCTGCTCCCACCCTATGGAATGCCCTTCCACGCACAATAAGACTCTCCACTAGCCTCCAAACGTTCAAGTGTTCCCTGAAAACTCACCTCTTCAGGCAAGCCTATCATATTTGTATACCGCACACATAACCCTCTGAGGCACTTATGTATTATATAGATTCCCTTCTGGAATTGTAACTTGGTGGGACTGCTATGCTATTACTGATGCCTGTCCTTGTGTTTCCCTCCTATGTCCCTATACAGTAGATTGTAAGCTTGCAGCAGGGCCCTCCTACCTCCAAGTCTGTATGTTGTTACCCAGTTTGTTTTATCACTGTCTGCTATTGTAAAGCGCAACGGAATCTGCTGCACTACATAAGACACTGTAATGGAATCTGCTGCGCTATATAAGACACTGTAACGGAATCTGCTGCACTATATAAGTCACTGTAACGGAATCTGCTGCGCTATATAAGACACTGTAACGGAATCTGCTGCGCTATATAAGACACTGTAACGGAATCTGCTGCGCTACATAAGACACTGTAACGGAATCTGCTGCACTATATAAGTCACTGTAACGGAATCTGCTGCGCTATATAAGACACTGTAACGGAATCTGCTGCGCTATATAAGACACTGTAACAGAATCTGCTGCGCTATATAAGACACTGTAACGGAATCTGCTGAGCTATATAAGACACTGTAACGGAATCTGCTGCGCTACATAAGACACTGTAACGGAATCTGCTGCGCTATATAAGACGCTGTAACGGAATCTGCTACGCTATATAAGACACTGTAACGGAATCTGCTGCGCTATATAAGACACTGTAACGGAATCTGCTGCACTATATAAGACACTGTAACGGAATCTGCTGCGCTACATAAGACACTGTAACGGAATCTGCTGCGCTATATAAGACACTGTAACGGAATCTGCTGCGCTACATAAGCAACTGTAACGGAATCTGCTGCACTATATAAGACTAGAGATGTGCGGCGGCCACTTTTTCGGGTTTTGGTTTTGGATCTGGATCTCCCTTCGGGTTTTGAATCTGGATTGGTTTTGGCAAAACCACCCTTGTGGGTTTTGGTTTTGGATCTGGATTTTTATGAAAAAATGCTAAAAATGGCTAAAATAACAGAATTTGGGCCTGTTTTTGCCCCTAAAGTATTATTAACCTCAATAACATTAGTTTCCACTCATTTCTAGTCAATTTTGATCACTTCACAGCTTACAAAATAGTTTTCATTTACTGTAGTTGGGCCAAAAGGGTATACCGAGGTAGCTGGATGACTAAGCTAAGCGACAGCAGTGGGCATCACATACATGTGGACCTTACACTTCCAACCTGGCAGAGCGGCACTGCAGGGGCAGACAGGGTGGCAGTTTAATAAACTATCCCAAAAAAAGAGAAATGCTCCAAAGAGCAAAAAATACAAAGAGGTATCGGCCTTGTCATGACTGGTGGTAGCAGCTTCAGCACTTCTATCAGGTTGCTGATCTCCCACTATTTCCTCCTCCATCATCCTCCAAAAATGTGTTTTTATTTTATTTATTACTTTTATTTATTTTCCTTACTTTACACTGGACACAGCCTGTCACACTGGACACAGCCTCTTGGACACTGGACACTGCCCCTGGACACAGCCCCTGGACACTGCCCCTGGACACTGGACACAGCCCGTCACCCTGGACACAGCCTCTGGACACAGCTTCTGTACACAGCCGTCACACTGGACACAGCCCCTGGACAATGGACACAGCCTCTGGACACAGCTCCTGTACACTGGACACAGCCGTCACACTGGACACAGCCTCTGGACACCGCCCCTGGACACAGCTGCTGTACACTGGACACAGCCGTCACACTGGACACAGCCTCTGGACACCGCCCCTGGACACAGCTCCTGTACACTGGACACAGCCGTCACACTGGACACAGCTTCTGGATACCGCCCCTGGACATAGCTCCTGTACACTTGACACAGCCATCACACTGGACACAGCCTCTGGACACCGCCCCTGGACACAGCTCCTGTACACTGGACACAGCCGTCACACTGGACACAGCCTCTGTACACCGCCCCTGGACACAGCTTCTGTACACTGGACACAGCCGTCACACTGGACACTGCCCCTGGACACTGCCCCTGGACACTGGACACAACCCCTGTACACAGCCCCTGTACACTGGACACAGCCCCTGTACACAGGACACAACCCCTGTACACAGCCCCTGTACACTGGAAACAGCCCCTGTACACTGGACACAGCCCCTGTACACTGGACACAGGCCCTGTCACACTGAACACAACCCATGTACACAGCCCCTGGACACTGCCCCTGGACACAGCTCCTGTACACAGCTCCTGTACACTGGACACAACCCCTGTACACTGGACACAGCCCCTGTACACTGGACAGAGCCCCTGTACACTGGACACAACCCCTGTATACTGGACACAAACCCTGTCACACTATACACAGGCCCTGTCACACTGAACACAGCCCCTGTACAGCCCCTTGTACACTGGCCACTGCAGCCCCTGTACACTGGACTTGTGTACAGCAGCCCCTGCAGACCCTAATCGAGTGAGCAGCAGCAAAATAATATATTATTATTATAGCACAGCACAGAGCACAACCACCCTCTTCCCTCTCCTATGCTGGAGTAAAGATGGTGGGGCGCCGGGGGCGCGCGTGCGTCTTATATAGAATCCAGATCCCGCGAGAATCCGACAGCGCGATGATGACGTTTTGCCTCGTTTTCAGTCCGGAATTTAGGCGGGAACTCCGGGGCCGGCTCGGATCCAGACTCGGATCGCGATATTCGGATCTGATGGATCCCGGAGATCCGGACCCGCTCATCTCTATATAAGACGCTGTAACGGAATCTGCTGCGCTATATAATACGCTGTAATAGAATCTGCCGCGCTATATAAGACACTGTAACAGAATCTGCTGCGCTATATATAAGATGCTGTAACAGAATCTGCTGCACTATATAAGACACTGTAACGGAATCTGCTGCGCTATATAAGATGCTGTAACAGAATCTGCTGCACTATATAAGACACTGTAACGGAATCTGCTGCGCTATATAAGACACTGTAACGGAATCTGCTGCGCTATATAAGACACTGTAACGGAATCTGCTGCGCTATATAAGACACTGTAACGGAATCTGCTGCGCTAAATAAGATGCTGTAACGGAATCTGATGCGCTATATAAGACACTGTAACGGATTCTGCTGCACTATATAAGACGCTGTAACGGTATCTGCTGCGCTATATAAGTCACTTTAACGGAATCTGCTGCGCTATATAAGTCACTGTAACGGAATCTGCTGCGCTATATAAGACACTGTAAATAAATAATAAATAAATAAAATATCTACTTTTGATATAGATTGCGCCCAAAATGGACACTGCATCAATCTGAGAATTTCACCCCTGTGGAATACTGTTAAAACAAGATTCCTGTAAAGGTCCCCACTCGGAATGTGTACATTAATGTGCTAAGACAGCACTAGGCTCTTGGATCCTTCAGACTCCTGCACTTGTGGATTCTATTTGGAACCCTCCCTCTACAAATCTTGCATTTGCCCCTGCTATCGCCACTGTATCTCTTTCCAAGGCTTAGAACAGAGACCCCACAGTTTCAAAGTTAGAAGCAAAATATCCATAATCTTCATTTCTTTGCTGTGAATCGGTAGGCTGCTTGGAGGGGGAATAGGTTTAGGCACTTAGAAGGTTGTGATTGGGCTAGGTTGTTTAGGTGGCAGGGTACGGGGGATAGAGGTAGGTTAAGTTTAGGTGGCAGAGTATGGTGTCTGGGTATTGGTTAAGTTTAGGTGGCAGGGTACGGGGATAGAGGTAGGTACTAGCTGGGTGGGTTTGGTTTAGGCTGCAAGGGGAAAGGTTAGGGTTACGCTGCAAGTAGGGATAGTTAGGGGTGTAGTGGGAACGGGGTAGGGCACTTATGGAGCTCCTGTTGGGACCTTCCATATCGGGATGCTGGTGTTGGTCTTTTGATCAACGGCATCCCCACGGCCGGGGTCGCGTATGTATCCCAGTGGGGTTTGATGATGCTGTTTCCCGAGGAAGGGATGTTCTGCAGTCTGCTGCAATGTTGCAATATTCTGCAGGTCTCTAGAGACATCTACCCAGCCAAAAGTCTGAAGCAATTTAGTTCAAAAATTAGTCTATGTACGTGCTTAGTGAAGACCACCACCCCTCACAGGGACTATGTACTTGCTTAGTGAAGACCCCCACCCCTCACAGGGACTATGTACTTGCTTAGTGAAGACCCCCACCCCTCACAGGGACTATGTACTTGCTTAGTGAAGACCCTCACCCCTCATAGGGACTATGTACTTGCTTATTGAAGACCACCACCCCTCACAGGGACTATGTACTTGCTTAGTGAAGACCCTCACCCCTCATAGGGACTATGTACTTGCTTAGTGAAGACCATCACCCCTCACAGGGGGCTATGTACTTGTTTAGTGAAGACCCTCACCCCTCACAGGGACTATGCACTTGCTTAATGAAGACCCCCACCCCTCACAGGGACTATGTACTTGCTTAGTGAAGACCATCACCCCTCACAGGGGGCTATGTACTTGCTTAGTGAAGACCACCACCCCTCACAGGGACTATGTACTTGCTTAGTGAAGACCACCACCCCTCACAGGGACTATGTACTTGTTTAGTGAAGACCATCACCCCTCACAGGGACTATGTACTTGTTTAGTGAAGACCATCACCCCTCACAGGGACTATGTACTTGTTTAGTGAAGACCATCACCCCTCACCCACATATTTACCTGGATGGAGAAAATGAGCGCAGCGATGCCCAGGGGCAGACAGCAGCAAATTAGAGTAATAATAGACAGGACCAAGTAATCCTTATAGACCGGCTGAGTTGCCAATATCACTGCCATAGGCTGTTGGGTAATCACTGCAGGACTGGGGTTCTTGGAGGACCCAAAGTCACTTAGACCAGAATACGGTGGTGGGTCCATCTTTTTTCCAGTCTCTTCCATTGTTGACCTGTCCTCTCTCCAGCGGATGCACCAAGACCGGGGCTGTTGTGTGACGGAGAATGCGGTGGCACTTGGAGGAATTGGAGATTAGCCCATATATATATAGTATATCCTACAACACAATACCTCCCACACAATCTATAACAATAACTACCACAATGTGGTGTATGGTGGGCAGATGATAGTAACCGCCGGTGGTTATTACATTGGTTTGTGTGTTACACCCCGGCCGCTGATAATCATGGTATTCCATGAAGCGTACCTGGGAATGTCTGATACTAATTATGTAACGAATATATTGTGCAACCTTCATCTTCCAGCTTCCTCCTCCCGTTGCCTGCAGCAAAAAACACAATAACGACACACATTAATAATAGCGGAATATTTTATTGACCTGAAACGCTTCTATCCTTATTTGGGGCTTATTCAGGGTGATATTTTTTTCCCACAGTAAAAATGCGGAAACAAGTGTTCATTAATACCCTCTCTCTCTAATTATGACGCAATAGGGATCCATCCATCCCTCTGTTTAGTGCTTTACATTTTTTTTGCTATTCGGCATGCATAACAAGATGAAAAATCCCAATAATAGCCTACTTTATATAATGCCGTTTCTACTTTATTTTCTGCCCCAGTCTCCTTCCCTGGAGTGTGTCAAACAGCAAGTGTAATGATGTGTACACACTAGCGGATAGATATAATGAGCGATATTGTTCACTACATCGCCCAGATTGTATGCTCTGCCCGATGTTTGCTCTTGCGGGTCATTAATGACCGCTTTCGTCATTTGTTTATGTACAGATGAGGGAGTGGATCGTTAAGAAGGGCCATGGACAATGCAGCACACCCCCCTCCCCTTCCGCCGTCACCTGCCGACATCAGCAAGTGCATACACGGGTTCCCGCGGCCGTCGATATCAGCAGCTGCGGGGGATCGGCAGATGTGTACAGACCTTAAGTCCACCTCCAGTCTCCCAAAAGGGTCTAAAGATGCACATGGCTTACGATATTGGGCGGTATTCAATGTGAATACCGGCGACATGCAGCGAATCCTGTTTAGGATTCGCTGCACATTCGCCACTGGTCGCCGCGTTCCGGAGCCTTGCCGGCTCCGGTATTCAACGAGTCAGGGGCTCGCTGCCCCTGACCGGCGAATATGAGCTCCTGCGGCGAACGCTGCAGGGAGCCTGAGGACGGTGGCAGGCAGGGAGATGGAAGTCTCACTGCCTGCCCCAGAACGTTTGTGGGTGGGAGGTGGGCTCCCCGGGTGAAGTGAATATATGAATATGTAATGAGCGGCTCGGCTCCGGCCCCCTGCTGGCTGGTCTGTGTAAAAAAAAAAATATGGTACTCTTTACCTAGAAGGGCGCCAGCGATTGAAATCGCGGTGATCGGGGGTAAAAATCGCGATTTTCCCATAGGGAACAATGTTAAAACGGCAGATTGACCGCGATTTTACTGTTAAATGCCTCAATGGACCCGATTTGGGGCCAAATAGCCCAAATTAACCCTTAAATGTCCCCCCAAATTTTTAACGCCACCCCACGATCCACGCCAACCCGAAGCGTGGCGAGCGCAGCGAGCCCGCGAGGGGCGGCGGTACGCGTCCTCCGACCTTTTCATGCCCTACTATCCACTAGGGCGTGGTGTGAGAATATAATAGTGTGGCGAGCGCAGCGAGCCACCGAGCCCGAAGCGTGGCGAGCGCAGCGAGCCCCGCGAGGGGACGCGAATACCTTCACAGGTAGACGCGTCCCCTCGCGGGCTTCACAGGTGTCCGCGTCGCCACGGACACCTGTGAAGCCCGCGAGGGGACGCGCATAACTGTGAAGGTATCCGTGTCCCCTCGCCGGGCTCGCTGCGCTCGCCACGCTTCGGGCTCGGTGGCTCGGTGGCTCGCTGCGCTCGCCACACTATTATATTCTCACACCACGCCCTAGTGGATAGTAGGGCATGAAAAGGTCGGAGGACGCGTACCGCCGCCCCTCGCGGGCTCGCTGCGCTCGCCACGCTTCGGGTTGGCGTGGATCGTGGGGTGGCGTTAAAAATTTGGGGGCACATTTAAGGGTTAATGGGCTCTGTGGCCCATTTAACATTGATTCCTATGGCCAAATCGGGTGGATTGAGCCATTTAACTGTAAAATCGGGTCCATCGCGCCTTTTAACATTGATTCCTATGGGAAATCGGGAGCATCGCGTCGCGGGCATCGCGGGTACATTTATGGCCGGCCGCGACGCGACCGACACGATTTCCATGTTTAACATTGGTTTCAATGGGAAATCGCGGGCATCGCGTCGGTCGCGTCGCGGCCATACATAAATGTACCCGCGATGCCCGCGACGGGCGCCCTTCTAGGTAAAGAGTACCAAAAATATATATGTATATATATTTTTTTTTATTAAATATATATTCATGTGCTTACAGCACATGAATAAAAATAGCATGCCCCTCCTCAGAATAAAATTCCAGATTTTTTGACACCAATTGTAAAAAACAAAATACTTTATTTTAAAAGTTCACCTTCCACTTCACCATAAAAAGATAGCGATTGCTATTCGGTGAATCATGGCGAAAAAAACCTTGAAATGTATTCGCCATCTGGTCATTGAATAGGGTGATTCACAGTTTTAGTCAGAAATTCGCCTTACAGCACAAAATCGCCATAAAAACCTGGCGAATCAGCCTCATTGAATATCGCCCATTGACTAAATAAGAGAAGTTAGCCAAAAGTCGCACAGTGTTTGTACTGCTGAGTAGAGCAGCAGCAGGCAGGGGGGAATCCCAACTGCCCCCTCACCATGGGACACTGCCGGCCCTAGATGGGATGTGGGACAATCCCAAAAAATGGGACAGTTTGGAGGTATGCTACAAGCAGGGCCGTTTTTAGAGGCGGACAAGCCGTGCAGCAGCCCGGGTCGCCGCACGGCTTGTCCATCTCTGATAATTAGCTGGGGCGCCCGGCAGCTTCTCCAGCGCTGCCGCCGCCGCCTCCCCCCTTCCTATCCCTTGCGCCCGCCGCCCGACTCCGAGATCATCACGATCACGGGTCCGTCGGCCGCGGCGGGATATTGCGACTGCGCAATGGAGTCCTGGCTCCAGCAACAAGCTGGCCGCCGGGACTCTGGCTCTGCTGCAGTCTAAACAATCCCCCACCGATGTGTGCGGCGTGACATAATGACGTCACGCCGCGCTCGATAAACAAGGAACAGCGCCAGCGCAGCAAGACTTGCTGCATGCCATGGAGAGAGGAGCTGCCTGACAGCCACCCTGACCGCTTAAGGTAAGGGGAGGGAATGGGGGGGGTGCGAAGTGTGCCCACTGCCCACCAATGTATATATTTATACATCCACTGCCCACCAATGTATATATTTTAATATGCCCACTGCCCACCAATGTATATATTTTTATATGCCCACTATTGTGTATATTTTTATACATCCACTGCCCACCAATGTGGATATTTTTATATGCCCACTGATGTATATATGTTTATATGCCCACTGCTACCAATGTATATTTAAACACCACTGCCCACCAATGTTTATTAACAATAGGTGGTAACGTATAAATTAATGGCGCAGGCCAGCAATATATATGTTACTGCCTATTATTAATAAACATTGGTGGGCAGTGGTGTTTAAATAAATATACATTGGTGACAGTGGGCATATAAATATTGGTGGGCATAAAAATATATACATCAGTGGGCATATAAAAATATACATTACTGGGCAGTGGGCATATACAAATATATATATTGCTGGGCAGTGGGCATATAAAAATATATACATTGGTGGGCATCGAACATTGGTGGGCTCATCACATTGTGCAGCGTAATGTGTAATTGTCATCACAGTGTGCAGTGTAATGTGTAATTGGCATCACAGTGTGTGGCGTAATGTGTCATTGGCATCACAGTGTGCGGCGTAATGTGTAATTGTCATCACGGTGTGAGACATAATGTGTAATTGTCATCACGGTGTGAGACATAATGTGTAATTGTCATCACGGTGTGCGACAATGTGTAATTGTCATCACGGTGTGCGGCGTAATGTGTAATTATCATCACGGTGTGAGACATAATGTGTAATTGTCATCACGGTGTGCGACAATGTGTAATTGTCATCACGGTGTGTGGCGTAATGTGCAATTGTCATCACAGTGTGCGGCGTAATGTGTAATTGTCATCACGGTGTGAGACATAATGTGTAATTGTCATCACGGTGTGCGACAATGTGTAATTGTCATCACGGTGTGCGGCGTAATGTGTAATTATCATCACGGTGTGAGACATAATGTGTAATTGTCATCACGGTGTGCGACAATCTGTAATTGTCATCACGGTGTGCGGCGTAATGTGTAATTGTCATCACGGATAAATAGTGTTTAATGATTTAAGTAGTAGCCTAAAGTGCGGGAGTACAATAACAATTCCTGCGGACATGCAGGTTGCAAAGGTGAGATGTAAGGTAATTGTTTTCCTGCTAGACCACGCCCTTATATTAAGCCACACCCCTTTTAAAAAGAAACCACGCCCCCTATTTCGGTGCGTGCGACTGCGGCGTGCGCAGTTTCATCTCTGTCGCGTTACATTTTTTTTGGGGGGGGGGGGGGGGGGCGCATTTTTATTCCTTTGCCCTGGGAGCTAAATTGTATAGAAATGGCCCTGGCTACAAGCCGTGCATTAGCCCAATCATTCCTTATGCAACATACAATTTTTATACATGAACTAGTAAGCTCGCTCGAAAAATGCAAATGCTTCGAAAGATAGTCTGCTACCTTGTGTTTGTGCATGTGCAAGAGAGATAGAGATGTAGTTTTACTCACTGCATGCGGTGGCGGACTTAAAAAGCGTGCATAGATTCAGCCTACAACTTTTCACGGAGCTGCTGCACTACAAAGCAAACGGATACGCCACCGACAGAGTGGTGCCGGCTACTAAGCCACCCAATTGGTGGGTGCGACTTGTGGAATCAGTAAGGGTGAGAAACTGTGCCATGTTACAGCCCACTGTTATACTAATCCTGCTTTTTGCATTATAAACATTGCCAACTACTGCAAAGTGCGTGTCTGCATACCTGCTAAGGACTGGCTTTACTACTACCTAATATTCGGCTTATTAACCCTTTACCTTATGAATTTCCACTAACTTGCTGACAGCTCACTGAGACCGTGAAGTGACTTTGTCATGCAATATACGTTATACTAAAATTGGACACCCATGTACGTCAGAATTAAGTTTTAATGTATTTTTATGTGATTCTTTTTATTTCATATATATTGTGTAATTATTGTTATAGAATTGTCGTATATTTTTTATAAACGCAATAACAGCCAGCGAGCAGTTTGTTTTCATTCCTCCTGTAATTGCTGTGAATTAGGAGTGAGTTCCGGCACGGTGTGGACAGACAACATTGTGTCTGCAGTCACGAGCCACAGTGTTTGTGTCAACAAATGACCGGAATTCTTTGTGCAGTGTGTGGCTGATTCAGACCCGCATGTTACGGCTGAATTCAACCCCATACACAAACCCTGGGAGCAAATGACTTTAGGGTAGGGATGGCCATCGACAATTGATGATTTGAAATCATCGATGGTTTATGGCCGATGTCGAATACTTTTGCCATCGATGGGGGAGAACCAGATGGTTTCGCTACATCGATGGCACAGCAAACCCGATGTTTTTTTTTTCAAAGTGCCGGGACTCGGAGCACAGCTACGCCCCCTGACACCTGTGAAGCTCCGCCCACGTGTTTTGATTGGCCTACAGACCAATGACTCAAACATAATAGATGACCATCCATATGTAAAACTATCGATGGTCACCCATTGCATAGTTTTACACTATCGATGGTATGTTGCACTTTTGCCATCGATGGTAACCATCGATTGCAAAGGCACCGATGGCCATCCCTACTTTAGCGAGTTTCACACTCGTCGGACAGTCCAAGGGGAGGGGAGGGAAGGTGGTTTGAGCATGAGAACGCCAGTGCTTTATGGGCACACACAGGCATGTTGATGGTTATGCAGCTGGCAAGTCCCACATACATTTTATTCTATATTTTAGGGGTGTAAGGTCATACCAGGTACCCAGAGGCGAAACAGAAGGTGCTGCCCCCTAGTGGCTCCGGCTTGCACATGTACTGGACTGCACACCGGCTTGCACACGTCCAAGCGAATCGCAAATGGCACATCTGGGAGAATCTTTATGCAAATGATAATTAAGAGAGCATTAAGGAACACAATTGTATCTTCTACCTTACATGTTACATATTATAATTGTATCTTCTACCTTACATGTTACATATTATAATTGTATCTTCTACCTTACATGTTACATATTATAATTGTATCTTCTACCTTACATGTTACATATTATAATTGTAGCTTCTACCTTACATGTTACATATTATAATTGTAGCTTCTACCTGTCACGAACCTGAGTGTTTGTACTTCTGTTCCCCAGTTTGTCAAACTCATGACAGGGTATTGTCTAATCGCTGTGCCCAATTATCCACCCAAAAATGACATGACTCTCCTGTTGGATAAAATTGGCCACAGCAGCCATCTTTATTGAAACAATACAATTTAACAATAACCAAAACATTCACACGGAAGGTGGTCCCCAAGGCCTTCAATAAATCTATCCACACCTCTAAGCACTTCCAGGAGTTCTTACCCCCAGCCGATAGCGATTGGCTCGAGGGCACCAATTGTCAACACCCAGTGCTCATTAATTAACCTCACCCAGGGGAGTCCAGCCCCCTCATGGGGCCCTCCCCGCCGCATAATTAAGCCTCAATGCCACTAACCTCGAGGACCCCCCTCCGCACAGGCCACTGTGACAAAAAGACATCCTATCAATTATTCTACCTAAAAACTATAAAAAACAGGGAGGGTGGGTGGGAGCTGTTAAGAAAAATCTCCCAGTGACCCCTATTTCCCGCCTGAACCCCGCTTATAAACCCCTCCAACACCCCGTTAAGCCCCTCCCCCTATGACCCTCTCCTTAAACACTCCTCCTATGACTACACTGCTAGTCAGCTCCCTACAAACCCTGTCAGGGGAGCCTACCCCCAGGCTTTGCCTCCAGTCCAGCTCCTACATGACAGGGTATTGTCTAATCGCTGTGCCCAATTATCCACCCAAAAATGACATGACTCTCCTGTTGGATAAAATTGGCCACAGCAGCCATCTTTATTGAAACAATACAATTTAACAATAACCAAAACATTCACACGGAAGGTGGTCCCCGAGGCCCTCAATAAATCTATCCACACCTCTAAGCACTTCCAGGAGTTCTTACCCCCAGCCGATAGCGATTGGCTCGAGGGCACCAATTGTCAACACCCAGTGCTCAATAATTAACCTCACCCAGGGGAGTCCAGCCCCCTCATGGGGCCCTCCCCGCCGCATAATTAAGCCTCAATGCCACTAACCTCGAGGAACCCCCTCCGCCACCAAGCACGTGGTTAAACCCTTAACCCCGTGCGCCCCCCCACATCCGGAACACTGTTTCTATTCCCTCTCGTAGTCCCAAAGACCAAACATCTATCCCCACAGCATTCAGGTGCACTCCGTCCCCTCTCCAAAATGCCCCGGCACCCGACTCAAGTTCCCTGTGCCTCACCACCACAGCCCCGTTCCTGGCCATAAAGCGCCCAATCGCCCTGTTAACTTTAATACGTGCCTTATTGAGCTTATCAGCCGACCGTGCATCCCTCCAATAATGGCGTGGCACAATATCCGACCAAACCGTGATCACTTCCGGACACATTGCCCATAAACGTAGGAGATCAAACTTGATATCCCGTATCAACTCCCTAAACGGTCTGCCCCCAAGATCATTCCCACCCACATGCAACACTAATATGTCGGGGGCCCTATCGAGCCGAACAAAACGGTGAAATTCCGGCAACACTCCACTCCATACCATACCGCGCTTCCCCAGCCAGCGAACCACTGCCTCCTCTCTATCCAAACCTAGCTGGCGGCCGTTTGGTCTGACATCAGCCCGTAACGCTCCCCAAAAGACATATGAATGTCCCAAAATCCAAATCAGGCACGGAGGCTGCCCTAAAACAGAAAAGAACACAATCAACCTCAACAATCCCCTAAACGAACATAAGAACGAAAGCGAGACGATTCCCACCGCCCAATACGCTTAATTAACTCATCCCCAAATCCCATTCTAGCAGCCTCAGTTGCAGCCCCAATGCGGAAAGAGTGACCCGCGTACTCCTCCCCCTTGAGGCCCAACGTCCGTAGGACTGTTCTAAACACACTTGTGAACTGAAACCTTGATAGAAAGGATCCATTTGCATGCATCAACAAGGGATCCCTTTCCCTGCCCACCCTGACTTCCTTAAAATTCCTCAGGCGTGCCACCGGGCACATATCCGACCCTGGTACAGAGAAGAGAACCACCTTCTTCCCCTTCCCTAACTGATCCGTCTTAGACCTCCTCACCACTAGCTCCACCCTATCCGCGTATAAATCCACATCCTCCTCTAACAATCCCCCCGGCCTGGACACGCTTGGACTCACTAGCTCACCTATCCGCAGTGCCCCGAAGAAGGCAAGCGAAAAGGCTACCCCGAACAACCTTTCCTCGAAATTGGAACTACAGACCTCCCTTAACTTCATGCCCATATTCTGCAACAACTGGAAGGACACCGGCCTTCTCTGATCCTGCACCACATATCCTCTCCTCCAACCTTTTAAAGCTTGCGCAATCAGGAAATTCTTAGTAACATCAGGCCTGCCACCTGCACGAAACCCAAAAGCCAAACCCGCCATGCAGCGCGTGATTTTTGCTACTGACCAACCAATCTCCTTACAATGGCCTATATATAGTAAGACAGCCAACTCGTCATCGTCCTCTTTCAAACCTACTACCTCACGCCATTCCAACCAGCTCCTCCATTCCTGATTATATGCCGACCATGTATTCGGGGCCAAAGATTCCCTGATGAGCTGATCGACTACCCGTCCAGCAGAGCCCAGAGCCGAGTCGAGAACCCAGTCCCCTCCCTGTCCGCCTCTGATGCCAACTCCCGGAAACGTTCCCACTGTGAACGAGATAAAGAATCCGCAATGCCGTTAGAGACACCGGGAACGTGCCTAGCCACCACCCACAAATTCAAGGCCAGACATTCCAATACTAGCTGCTGCAAAATCGTGACCACTGGCGGTGAAGATGCCGACAATTGGTTAATGGCCATGACAACCCCTAAATTATCGCAGTGAAAACAAATCTTCCTATTGCGGAATAACTCCCCCCAAACAACTACTGCAACCAAAATAGGAAACAACTCCAACAATGCCAAGTTTTTGACCATGCCCTTATGCACCCAAGACTCCGGCCACCGGCCTACACACCAATGTCCCTGGCAATATGCCCCAAAACCGCCACTCCCGGCCGCATCTGTGAAGAGGTCTAACTCAGTAGCCACGCACGTGTCTGACATCCACAAGGCTCTGCCGTTAAAAGCTTCCAAGAAAGTTGCCCACACCCGCAAGTCCCCTTTCAACTCACTACCCAGCCTGACAAAATGATGAGGAAGAGCCACCCCTGCTGTCGCTGCTGCCAACCTCCTGCTGAAAATGCGGCCCATAGGCATAATGCAACACACAAAATTCAATTTACCCAGCAAGGACTGCAATTCCCGCAATCTAATCTTCTTTAACAGCAATGCCCTCCCTACCTCAGCCTTCAAACCCAGCAATTTCTCCTCAGGCAAGCGGCACTCCATATTCTCGGTATCAATGACAATACCCAAAAAACTGATCACAGTCGCAGGGCCCTCCGTCTTACCTGGTGCAAGCGGGACCCCAAAGTCTGCCGACACCCTTTCAAAAGTCCACAATAATAAGTCGCAGACACCGGTCCCCCCAGGACCAATACATAAGAAGTCATCTAGGTAATGAATAACTGAACTGCACCCAGAGACATCCTTAACCACCCACTCCAAAAAAGAACTAAAGGCCTCAAAATAAGCACACGACAAGGAGCAACCCATCGGTAAACATCGATCAACAAAAAACTCCCCGTCCCAACAACATCCCAACAAACGCAAACTGGTTGGGTGAACCGGCAGCAAACGAAACGCCGATTCAATATCAGTCTTTGCCAACCGAGCCCCTTTCCCAAACCGCTTCACCCACTGAACAGCCGCGTCAAACGATGTATAGACCACCGAGCAGATGTCGGGGTCAATGCCATCATTGACCGACGCCCCTTTTGGAAAAGACAAATGGTGTATAAGACGAAACTTGTTCGCCTCCTTTTTTGGCACCACCCCCAATGGAGAGACTATCAAATCTGGCCAAGGTGCCGACCCAAAAGGTCCAGCCATACGACCCAGCTGCACCTCCTTAAGCAATTTTCCCTGCACCACCTCTGGATGCTCCCTTGCAGACTTCAAATTCCTCCTAAAACCCCCTGAAACCTGCACATCGGAAGGTATCTTAAAACCTTCCCTAAACCCCTCCTCCAACAACACGGCTGTCTGCTGGTCAGGATACCTACGCAGATAGCCCAGCATCCTTTCCAGCCGAACTGGTGTCTCCCCCTTTAGAATTACCGTCCCGGGACTTCTCCCTGAAGCATTTATTTGCGCCATGGGTCCCTCCACACGAGGAACATTCGTGCTTAAATTTGCATTTAGCCCCAAACCGGCACGACCCGTCATTGAATGCAAAGCAGAGTCCTTTCTGCATGGCCGTCCCATTAGTGGCCTCCCTCGGCCCCCCCCCTTCCCCACGAAAGGGCTGCCCACTTTTCATGGGGGCCGTCACCTTTAACCATAAAGCAATATCTTTGTGGTCCCAACGTATGTTAGGGCGCACAGCCTTCCTCTGTCTAAACTGCTCATCGTACCTGAGCCAAGCCAGGCCCCCATACACACGGTACGCCTCCCCAATCGCATCCATGTAACAAAACAAACCTGAACAATTGTCAGGTGCCTTCTCTCCAATCACACTAGCTAAAATAGCAAATGCTTGCAACCAGTTCGTGAATGACCTCGGTATCAGCCGATACCGCCGCCGTTCCTCCTCCTCCTTCTTCTCCTCCTTCCGGGGCCTATCCAGATTAAAACGCTCTAACGGGAGCAGTGAAAATATATCCACGTATTCCCCTTTCCAAATCTTATCCCTCACCTCCTGCAGGTGGGCCCCCAACGGCCCCTCAAAACATACATACACCTCCCCTTTTGCAGTGTCACTGAGCCTCCCACTCTCGTCCTGCGTCCCCACACTGCCCCCTTCCGCCCCCGCACTACTGCTGCTTTGCTCACCGCCAGATACCGGCACCCCGCTCCCCACCGGCGCCCCACCGTTGACCGGCACACTATTGCTGACAGGCACGCTATAGTTAGCTGGCGTGCCCGAAGTCTGCGGCGCCCACGCCGCCGCCGGGGACGGCCCCGCCCCCTGTCGCAAACCTACTAACCAATCTGCAAAACCACTCAACAAATCAGTAAAGCCCCTGCTCATCTCCCCTTGGAGGGCTGACCCTCCCCCCCCCCCCTGACTCCGCGCTAAAGCATTAACAAACATAGAGACAGACTCACCAGGCTGCCTGGGGGCTGTGAACCCAGCAGCCGCAGGTCCAGTGTCCGGACGAGCCCCAGCCAACGATGATGGACCAGGTACTTCTCCATCCTCTGCTGACGCTGACATCTCTCTTCTCCCGTCATCCCGACCCTCAGGTACAGCACCAGCCGGCGTGACCTCGTTGGAGGCGGAGCCAGCTGTGCGCCGCTCGCTCCGTGTACCAGGCCTGCGTTCCTCAACCTGTACTTCTGCCCCCCTGGCACGACTCACCCCGCGCTGGGCAGCAGCATGCCCCGCATGCCCCGCCGCTCCTGGTCCAGTACCTCTCACCGCTGGATCTTCTTGCACGGGGGGGGACCCCCCCCGCGCGGAGGGTTCCGCCTGCTGGTCGGATTCCTCCCAGACCTGGTCCTGCGGGCGGGCGTTGCCTGGCCCGCAGCCAGGCCTGGAGGGTCCCTAACGGGGCTCCGTGGACGGCGCTGAACCCTGGGGGACACAGATGGGCTGAAGCGCTCCGGAGGCCTAGACCTCCGAGGCCGTGCACCCGCTGGAGCAGCCTCTTGCGCTGCTGCTCCCAGTCCCCCCAGCAGACCTGACATCTGCTGCTGCAGCCACTCTGCCCCTCTGGTGCCCGCTGCCTCCCTAAGGGCAGCCAGCGCAGCGATTACCTCCGCATCAGCGTTGCCTAGGGAAGCCATGGGAGATGCCAGTGATGTTTAGCTGTTAAGAAAAATCTCCCAGTGACCCCTATTTCCCGCCTGAACCCCGCTTATAAACCCCTCCAACACCCCGTTAAGCCCCTCCCCCTATGACCCTCTCCTTAAACACTCCTCCTATGACTACACTGCTAGTCAGCTCCCTACAAACCCTGTCAGGGGAGCCTACCCCCAGGCTTTGCCTCCAGTCCAGCTCCTACAAAATGCCAACTGGGCCAAATAATCAAGGTCTAAGTCTTGTGTGGGCCGCAAGAAGAAAAAAAAGTCCTACAGTATATACAATTTCAAAGGTTTATTAGAAAAACTATATTATATATCATTGTCTATTTAGCCTTCAAATTCACATTCTGACACGGAATAAGCTGAAATCCACATTTAACACAGGGAATGAGTAAAAATTCACATTTAACACAGGGAATGAGTAAAAATTCACATTCTGACTGAGGGAACGTGCCCGAAATTCACATCCACTTTTAGCTTAGTTTTTCACTTGTGTGCTGCCCTGGGGTGACTGGCTTATGGGGTTCCCCGCCCCAGATTAAAACTTAGTATTAGAGACCCACCAGAAATGAGGTCACCATGAAGCTGGTTGGTGGGCAAATATTTCTTGGCCAATTAATATACCAAGAACCTCTATTATTGATAAATAATATGGAGTGTGCATCTGCACCATGTGTTTTTCTTTGCAGAACTACAAGTCCCAGCATGATAGCACCTCATGTATATAGGGTGTGCATTCTAAGACACAACCTTGAGTCAGGTTTGTACTGATATCTATATTGTAGTGTAAAAATAAAGCAGCCAGTATTTACCCTGCACAGAAACAAAATAACTCGCCCAAATCTAACTTTCTGCACATGTTACATCTGCCCCAACCGCAGTGCACATTAGAGAGTGAACCAGAATAAGGCCCATAATGCCTAAAGCATAGCTTATACACATAATGCCCACAGTAGTAGTGCATCTTACACAGAATGCTCACAGTAGTGCCCCTCATACACATAACACCCTCAGTAAAAGTGCTGCTTACACACAAAATGCCCACAGTATTAGTTCCCGTTATACACATAATGCCCACAGTAATAGTGCTGCTTACGCATTAAGCCTACAGTAGTGCTGTTTACATACATAATGCCCACAGTAGTAGTGCATCTTACACATAATCCCCACAGTAGTGCTCTTTTTACACATTACGCCCACAGCAATAGTGCCCCTTGTACACATAACACCCCCATAAATAGTGCTGTTTACACATTAAATGCCCACAGTATTAGTGCCCCTTATACACATAACACCCCCAGTAATAGTGCTGCTTACACACAAAATGCCCACAGTATTAGTGCCCCTCATACACATAACACCCCCAGTAATAGTGCTGCTTACACACAAAATGCCCACAGTATTAGTGCCCCTCATACACATAACACCCCCAGTAATAGTGCTGCTTACACATTAAATTCCCACAGTATTAGTGCCCCTTATACACATAATGCAGAACGTAATAGTGCCACTTACACATAATGCCCACAGTAGTAGAGCTTCTTATGCAAATATTCACAGTAGTACCCCGTATACACATTATGCTAATATTCACTTAATCAAGGAAGGGACAAATGCCATCGGACAGGCACAGCATGTGTGAGTACGAGGATGGACAAGCCGTATGCAGAGGAAGATCATGGAACCACTGCAGCTTATCGCTGATATTATGCAGGGCCGTGGCAGAAGCGGAGTTAGTTCTACCTACCACTGTAGGTAACAGAACTCAGTTCCACCCAATACCCCCTCTTTTTATCCCTTTTTTCCCTGCGACGTCACGTCCCCATTTTCCTTGCTCTGTGTATGGGCGGTATTAATGTGAATAACGGCGACGTGCAGCGAATCCTGTTTAGGATTCGCTGCATTCGCCACTGGTCGCCGCGTTCCGGAGCCTCGCTGGCTCCGGTATTCAACGAGTCAGGGGCTCGCTGCCCCTGATCGGCGAATATGAGCTCCTGCGACGAACGCCGCAGAGAGCCTGAGGACGGTGGCAGGCAGGGAGATGGAAGTCTCCCTGCCTGCCCCAGAGCGTATTTGGGGGGGAGGTGGGTTCCCTGGGTGCCAGGCAGCACAGGCTGCCCCCCGGGGGTGCCAGCAGGGGACCGGGTAATATTCACTACACCCGATCATGCATATGTTACGATCGGGTGCAGTGAATATATGAATATCTAATGAGCAGCTCGGCTCCGGCGCCCCCTGCTGGCTGGTCAGTGTAAAAAAATATATATATATTTTTTAAAAAATTAAATATATATTCATGTGCTTACAGCACATGAATAAAAATAGCATGCCCCTCCTCAGAATAAAATTCCTGATTTTTTGACACCAAATGTAAAAAACAAAACACTTTATTTTAAAAGTTCACATTCCACTTCACCATAAAAAGATAGCGATTGCTACTCGGTGAATCATGGCGAAAAAAACCTTGAAATGTATTCGCCATCTGGTCATTGAATAGGGTGATTCACCGTTTTTGTCAAAAAGTTGCCTTACAGCACAAAATCGCCATAAAAACCTGGCGAATCAGCCTCATTGAATACCGCCCTATGTGTGTTGGGGTGGGGTGGGGGGCATGGCCATGCCCACAGCCCCTCTGTCTCAGTGAAAAGATGCTGTGCACATGTATTCACTGCTGCTCTGCTAATTTAATACTTTAGCCTGACTTTGGGATTACACATATTTATATTGTAAATTCCCCCAGATGGCAGCACTATCCTGTATACTGTACAGGCTGTTCATAACCATCACTAATTTAATTACAAACTTCAGTTGTAGCTAATATGGCACATCTAATTATTACACATCAACAATAACAGTAATACACAAATAAATAATATTATTATAATACTAGCTAGTTGGTCTGGTAATGTGACAGTTAGTAATGACTGCACCTGTGTGTACTAGCTAGGTGGTCTGCAAAATGTGACAGTAGTAATGACTACACCTCCTATACACCAGTTCGGTGGTCTGGTAATGTGACAGTTAGTAATGACCATTGGTGGATCCAGGGTCATTTAATTTTGTAGCTGAGGACCAGGGCTTTCCAACGAGCCCAACCCTGTGTCTCTAGCCCCCCGGGAACTGAAGATATCGCCTGGCAAAGCTGTAACATTTTCCCCATAGGATAATATGGGACCCATTAATTCCGACCCCCACCCGGTTCCGACGGCTGCCATTCAATTCCAAATCGCTGGGCCTTCAATATGATACCAGGCTGGTCCATATCGGTCAATCGTTTCCAGAGATATTGTGGATAAACCGATTTTTTTCATGTCTGTTCATGTTCTTTGAGGGCAGATTACTCTGGTACCAAATGTTCCAGTTTCACGGGGCCAAACTCATTCTAAGCCCACTCAAAAGTTCTTCAATATGATACTTGTGTTATGTAAATGGATCAGTTGGTTCCAAAGATATATCCGGTTAAATGAGAAAAATTTTTAAGGGGGGGGAGGGGTGGTTTTCTCTCCCCCTCACACCAGAAAATGCAGTGACTAGGCTGGTGTAAAAGGGGCCAACCCGGGAATGCATTTTCTGGTGTGAAAGGGGTATTATTTCAAATAGCCGGGACCTGCAGTGCTCTGAATACAGCCATACTCTGCCACTGTCAGTGGCCGTCACTTCTGCCTGGCGGCGGATGTCCCCCATTTACCGCGAGCATGTATTCCCCCTTGGCAATGAGCATGTACTCCCACATGGCAACGAGCATGGAACCTCTGGCAATGAGCATGGAACCCTTGGCAATGAGCATGTAGATAAGCAGCACTTATGTAGCATAATTTTTAATAGGCATTATGGTGTTTGGCATAACACATAATGGACATAATGGCGTGTAACTTAACGTGTAATGGACATTATGGTGTAAATGTTTAATGCGCGCCTTTGGTGCACAATGTCCCTGTTTATGAAGCGCATTGTGAATTTTGGCTTAATCTGTGTGGCATTATGTGAATTCTGGCTCAATCCATGTGGCATTATGTGAATTTTGGCTCAATCCGTGTGTTATGTAAATTTTGGCTCAATCCGTGTGGCATTATGTGAATTTGGGCTCAATCTGTGTGGCATTATGTGAATTTTGGCTCAATCTGTGTGGCATTATGTGAATTTTGGCTCAATCCGTATGGCATTTTATGAATTTTGGCTCAATCCGTTGCACATTATATGAATTTTGGCTCAATCCATGTAACATTATGTGAATTTTGACACAATCCATGTGGCATTATGTGAATTTTGGCTCAAACCATTTGACATTATGTGAATTTTGACACAATCCATGTGGTATTATGTGAATTTTGGCTCATTCCGTGTGTTATGTGAATTTGGGCTCAATCCGTGTGGCATTATGTGAATTTGGGCTCAATCCATGTGGCATTATGTGAATTTTGACACAATCCATGTGGTATTATGTGAATTTTGGCTCATTCCGTTTGGCATCATGTGTAAGGGGCAAGTATAATGGGGTCTAGTATTTTGTTTCATAATGTGTAGAAGTTGTATATGGTGTGGTACACTACACTCAAGGACACGCCCTCTGGTGAGTGTCCACACCCCCTTTTCCGGAGTGCGCCTTCGGCGCGAGCACAACTAAATCCTTTTGACTCCATAGTGGGTCTGTGTACTTTAAATGCCAGGGCCTATTTTTATTCCCATTCCCACCCTCTCTTTGCAGCTCTCTTAGCATGTACATTGGCACCACTAACACCGCCCCTCCCCTACAAAAACCCTCTTTTATCATGGTGCCCCCCCTGTCATTTTATCCTGGATCCGCCTCTGGTAATGACTATACCTGCACACCATATAGGGGTCTGAAAAATGTGACAGATAGTAATGACTACCCCTCCTATACACCAGTTCGGTGGTCTGGTAATGTGACAGTTAGTAATGACTACACCTGCACACCATTTAGGGGTCTGAAAAATGTGACAGATAGTAATGACTGCACCTGTGCACTAGCCAGGGGGTCTGGGAAACGTAACCTGTATGTAGATCCTGAGGACCGGTTTGGCCAGCCCAGTGCTAAACCTAAAAAATGACTAAAACAGTCAATAATCACAAACATAACTGTGTACATAGATCTCTTTATTCCTCTGTACATTAAATACGGCAAACTTTACATTGGGCACGTACAGACAGAACCACCCGTGTGCTCCCCACATACAGACAGAACCACCCGTGCGCTCCCCACGTACAGACAGAACCACCCGTGTGCTCCCCACGTACAGACAGAACCACCCGTGCGCTCCCCACGTACAGACAGAACCACCCGTGCGCTCCCCACGTACAGACAGATCCACCCGTGCGCTCCCCACGTACAGACAGAACCACCCGTGCGCTCCCCACGTACAGACAGAACCACCCGTGCGCTCCCCACGTACAGACAGAACCACCCGTGCGCTCCCCACGTACAGACAGAACCACCCGTGCGCTCCCCACGTACAGACAGAACCACCCGTGCGCTCCCCACGTACAGACAGATCCACCCGTGCGCTCCCCACGTACAGACAGAACCACCCGTGCGCTCCCAACGTACAGACAGAACCACCCGTGCGCTCCCCACGTACAGACAGAACCACCCGTGCGCTCCCCACGTACAGACAGAACCACCCGTGTGCTCCTCACGTACAGACAGAACCACCCGTGCGCTCCACACGTACAAACAGAACCACCCGTGCGCTCCCCACGTACAGAAAGAACCACCCGTGCGCTCCTCACGTACAGACAGAACCACCCGTGCGCTCCCCACGTACAGACAGATCCACCCGTGCGCTTCCCACGTACAGACAGAACCAACCGTGCACTCCCCACGTACAGACAGAACCACCCGTGCGCTCCCCACGTACAGACAGATCCACCCGTGCGCTCCCCACGTACAGACAGAACCACCCGTGCGCTCCCCACGTACAGACAGATCCACCCGTGCGCTCCCCACGTACAGACAGAACCACCCGTGCGCTCCCAACGTACAGACAGAACCACCCGTGCGCTCCCCACGTACAGACAGAACCACCCGTGCGCTCCCCACGTACAGACAGAACCACCCGTGTGCTCCTCACGTACAGACAGAACGACCCGTGTGCTCCTCACGTACAGACAGAACCACCCGTGTGCTCCCCACGTACAGACAGAACCACCCGTGCGCTCCCAACGTACAGACAGAACCACCCGTGTGCTCCTCACGTACAGACAGAACCACCCGTGCGCTCCACACGTACAAACAGAACCACCCGTGCGCTCCCCACGTACAGACAGAACCACCCGTGCGCTCCTCACGTACAGACAGAACCACCCGTGCGCTCCCCACGTACAGACAGATCCACCCGTGCGCTCCTCACGTACAGACAGAACCACCCGTGCGCTCCCCACGTACAGACAGAACCACCCGTGCGCTCCCCACGTACAGACAGATCCACCCGTGCGCTCCCCACGTACAGACAGAACCACCCGTGTGCTCCCCACGTACAGACAGAACCACCCGTGCGCTCCCCACGTACAGACAGATCCACCCGTGCGCTCCCCACGTACAGACAGAACCACCCGTGCGCTCCCCACGTACAGACAGATCCACCCGTGCGCTCCCCACGTACAGACAGAACCACCCGTGCGCTCCCCACGTACAGACAGAACCACCCGTGTGCTCCCCACGTACAGACAGAACCACCCGTGCGCTCCCCACGTACAGACAGAACCACCCGTGTGCTCCCCACATACTGTACAGACAGATCCACCCGTGCGCTCCCCACGTACAGACAGAACCACCCGTGCGCTCCCCACGTACAGACAGAACCACCCGTGTGCTCCCCACATACTGTACAGACAGAACCACCCGTGCACTCCCCACGTACAGACAGAACCACCCGTGCACTCCCCACGTACAGACAGAACCACCCGTGCACTCCCCACGTACAGACAGAACCACCCTTGCGCTCCCCACATACAGACAGAACCACCCGTGCGCTCCCCACGTACAGACAGAACCACCCGTGTGCTCCCCACGTACAGACAGAACCACCTGTGCGCTCCCCACGTACAGACAGAACCACCCGTGTGCTCCCCACGTACAGACAGAACCACCCGTGCGCTCCCCACGTACAGACAGAACCACCCGTGCGCTCCCCACGTACAGACAGAACCACCCGTGCGCTCCCCACGTACAGACAGAACCACCAGTGCGCTCCCCACGTACAGACAGAACCACCTGTGTGCTCCCCACGTACTGTACAGACAGAACCCCATACATGCCGACTTTTTAATACTCCTATCTGGGAGAAGTCCAGAGAGGAGTGAAAGGGGAGCGTGATGTGGCTTTGTTTTGGGGGTGGGGCAAGACTGACATCACCAAGCCCCACCCAATAACAGACAGCCACATTCATTCGCAGGTCCGTGGATGGGGGAGGGGCTAAAAATACACGAAATGACGTGATTTGCGTCATTTTAGCCACTCTCCCTCCCCGCGGACCCACAAAATTCGGAGTTATATACCGCGGGGAAGGGGGGACCATGTGGCTGTGGTGTAATGCAGTAGACTTGCCCATCTTCCTGGGGGGGGCGGTTGGGGGACCCGAATAGCGGGACCATTTCGGGAGGGTAGGCAAGTATGGCAGAACCACCCGTTTGCTATCCACATATTACAGACGTAGCAGATTTCCCAGCTCATCGTCTGCCGAAATCCAGTCTAGTGCAAATAACATTAATATCACATTACATAGTTACATAGTAGTACACTGGGGTTTTGGTCAGGAAAAGGCTGACAAAGACAGAAAAAACGCTTTTTGGGCGCACTCCTTTTTAAATTTGACTGAATTAAGTGATTATTTTAAAACATAGCTTTTATTAGAGACTTTTATAAAATATGTGGCACATTAAGAAAAATTAATTGTTTTGGATTTGTTTAGTATGTAGTGTGATCCTTAAACTATAATTGTTTAAGGGATAAAAATTATTATATCACACGTTAGTTTATCATTTATGCACTGTATTCTCAAAGGTACGATTACCAGTGATCATAGGCAGAAAAATGATTCAGTTCCCCTTAGGAAATGACAACAATTTTGTGCTGGTATTGCACAATAGGTATACCAAAATGGTTACCATACAAAAAGGGCCTCAGACATAATTGGTACTCAATCTGGCAGTCATATATACAGCAGTTGGATTGAAGTGGCGATTCACCTCCCTTGTATTTATATTTATATTGCCACACCTGGTCTTCCCCAGGGGTCTCCCACCTAGGTACTGTCCTGGCCCTCCACTGCTTGGCTTCCAAGTTCGGAGAGGGTTTGGGCAATCCAGCGGGGTATGGTGGCAATATATCTGGGTTAATTCGGTGTACTTCAATCCATTGAGGCTGTTGGACTACAGATAGAGATGGCGCAGCCGACTCGACCAATGGGTTTGAGAGAGGCAGACTAAATGTGCAGAAATACTCGAAGTCACAAGTAAAGTATATATATATATATATATATATATATATATATATATAAAAACGGTGTTTTGGTATTATGGCGAACTGTGAATAGGAGAGCCAAAGTGTATCACTATATATAAATTATGCGTTAAATACGTTAGATAGGTTCAGAGGCTTTCAGCTGTCATGTGGCACAATGAGTTATGCATGAAATAGACAAACCCAGCAAGGTCATAAAAAATACTCGCGCACATATATATCTTAGAGAATTGTGGAAAACTAAAGGTAGAAAACCTTTAAGAGTAGTGGCAAACTTAAGGCTAAATCTGCCTGTATATACACACTGTTGCACAATTGATTGAACAGATAATTGGTGCTTGTCAGGTTATGAGCCTGAAATAGTAAAGTCTGCACAAGCTGCGATTGCTGACACAGTTAAATCCACCTGTGTGGATGATGTTGGCAGAGAGTACTAGGTTCAATTACTCAGGATGTTAGGGATATTATTATTGAGTTGATATGTTCAGCTTCTCATGCTGACTCACTTGCTTGGGATAGAAAAAAACGGAGTGGCAAAATGTTACATGTTTTAAGCATGATTGATACACAGTTACTTGTTCGCGTGGGTAAAGGATCTGCTCATTAGCTGCTGGTGAAATGGATACTGTGTTGTATTAGTTGACACAGTGTGTGTTGACACTCTGCCATGGCACTGCAGGAAGAAGCCCTATAGGCGAAACACGTGTCCAGCTCCACGAGCCAGTTCCCCCCGAGCCTCACCTCTCTGGCATCCATAGGCAGCACAACGGGATTCAGCCGCCGCTTCACCTACTCCGGGCCAACCAATCTTCATCCGGGTAACAGGTATCAGTGGGTCCGGCTCCCCGTCTCTCCGACTCCACGCATCCCCCCAGCCACCGGCAGTACTGGAATACAGCACCCGCCAACCCGGCGCTCTACCTCTCCGGCTCACACAGCACATCCTGACACGCTGAAGCCCGCCGTCAGCCGCTAACCCAGGCAGCGGCAGCAGGTACTTGGGCGCATCTCCCACTGCAATGTGCAGTCGGGAAGTGCTCCCATTCTGTTAACTTTGCCCAATACCATTAAGTGTCCTTTACTGTCAGCTCGGCACACCATCCACTCTGGGTCTTTCACGGGACATTTAGCTACAGAGTGTCAACACACACTGTGTCAACTAATACAACACAGTATCCATTTCACCAGCAGCTAATGAGCAGATCCTTTACCCACGCGAACAAGTAACTGTGTATCAATCATGCTTAAAACATGTAACATTTTGCCACTCCGTTTTTTTCTATCCCAAGCAAGTGAGTCAGCATGAGAAGCTGAACATATCAACTCAATAATAATATCCCTAACATCCTGAGTAATTGAACCTAGTACTCTCTGCCAACATCATCCACACAGGTGGATTTAACTGTGTCAGCAATCGCAGCTTGTGCAGACTTTACTATTTCAGGCTCATAACCTGACAAGCACCAATTATCTGTTCAATCAATTGTGCAACAGTGTGTATATACAGGCAGATTTAGCCTTAAGTTTGCCACTACTCTTAAAGGTTTTCTACCTTTAGTTTTCCACAATTCTCTAAGATATATATGTGCGCGAGTATTTTTTATGACCTTGCTGGGTTTGTCTATTTCATGCATAACTCATTGTGCCACATGACAGCTGAAAGCCTCTGAACCTATCTAACGTATTTAACGCATAATTTATATATAGTGATACACTTTGGCTCTCCTATTCACAGTTCGCCATAATACCAAAACACCGTTTTTATATATATATATATATATATATATATATATATATATATATACTTTACTTGTGACTTTGAGTATTTCTGCACATTTAGTCTGCCTCTCTCAAACCCATTGGTCGAGTCGGCTGCGCCATCTCTATCTGTAGTCCAACAGCCTCAATGGATTGAAGTACACCGAATTAACCCAGATATATTGCCACCATACCCCGCTGGATTGCCCAAACCCTCTCCGAACTTGGAAGCCAAGCAGTGGAGGGCCAGGACAGTACCTAGGTGGGAGACCCCTGGGGAAGACCAGGTGTGGCAATATAAATATAAATACAAGGGAGGTGAATCGCCACTTCAATCCAACTGCTGTATATATGACTGCCAGATTGAGTACCAATTATGTCTGAGGCCCTTTTTGTATGGTAACCATTTTGGTATACCTATTGTGCAATACCAGCACAAAATTGTTGTCATTTCCTAAGGGGAACTGAATCATTTTTCTGCCTATGATCACTGGTAATCGTACCTTTGAGAATACAGTGCATAAATGATAAACTAACGTGTGATATAATAATTTTTATCCCTTAAACAATTATAGTTTAAGGATCACACTACATACTAAACAAATCCAAAACAATTAATTTTTCTTAATGTGCCACATATTTTATAAAAGTCTCTAATAAAAGCTATGTTTTAAAATAATCACTTAATTCAGTCAAATTTAAAAAGGAGTGCGCCCAAAAAGCGTTTTTTCTGTCTTTGTCAGCCTTTTCCTGACCAAAACCCCAGTGTATTAGCATTGAATATAAACGCAGGGCGCACCGCCAACCCCATAACTACACAAAACTTTTTAAGTAGTTTCTATAAGTTGGTTATATATCAAAATAAAATCATCTGTCCAGTCTGTGCGGATCTACACACCCTTGTTCACATAGTTACATAGTAGGTAAGGCTGAAAAAAGACTTGCGTCCATCTAGTTCAACCTGGTATAGATATCCATTGCTGATTTGGTAGGTTCTGGTATTTTACAGACAATTTATATTTCTTATTTGTACCTGTCACGGACCCACCGGTCGCCTGCTCCGATACGTCAATCTGAGCAGCGCCGGCCGTGACTGGGGTTCACTCAGGACACTCGGGTCCTTTCCTTGAGGTACACTGCCACCAGCCAAAACCTGATTTTAGCGCCTGAAACTGCGCAAGGGGCGGCTTGGCTCGCCCCTGACCACACAATACAAGATAACAATGGTAACGTTTTCCAGCCTTTCTCTCCTGAGGATAATGAGTCTTAGGAACACAGAACCAGAACTGGGAATATGTATTATTTATTCCTAGAAATACTACAGAGCTTTAAACAAAATGGTTACAAGACATTACAATGATTTTAAAAGTACACACAACGATTAAATGCAAATTTCAGAGATAAAATAAAAAGAAAAAAATGACAGAACCTATCTTACACTTAAATACAGATCCTGACGTGGGGGGGTCCTCCACAAGAAATCTCTCGTCGCCTACAGCCTGTTTGCTAGACCCCCAGGTAGTGACACTGACTATAGGGAGAAAGGTCTTAGTTATACCTTGCAGACTCCCTCATCCCTCCCACCCTTGGGATTCCACTCTTTCCATGCTGAAGGAGTGTGGAAGGTCCCTGGCAATGTATCTTTGACAGTCTGCTGTTTTCAAAGTGATTGATCCTCCACTGATAAGAGATGTG
Organism: Crinia signifera; assembly: GCF_055691185.1. Lineage (NCBI taxonomy): Eukaryota > Metazoa > Chordata > Amphibia > Anura > Myobatrachidae > Crinia > Crinia signifera. The sequence goes on from NC_139226.1 coordinate 8,580,316, forward strand.
AAGGAAGGGGACAAACTCTAACCTCTTCTCCTGGACCATGGTTTATGAGGGGCTCAGATCTTATCTTACATCCTAACTCCGGAGGAGTCCACAGATGTCACACTGAGGGAATACAGGCCTCAAACTCAAACCAGGGTCACCTACAGTTTACATACAAGACATGTCCTGATTCCAATACTCACAGGAGACGTAACTATTACACCAATATCAGACATACATTGATTAAACAGATAATCATAACAGGAGGCATACGTTAATTTGATCGATCACCTGATCTGATCGTTACACCTCCCCCTTTTAAAATGGCGCACAGAGGCGGTGACCCACGTCACCGTCTCATCAGTGCGCTATTAACTACATCACCTGGACAGGTAGCAGTGGTCTCTGTGCTGAGACAGACTGCCACTGATTCTGCGGGATCTGTACTAACACTTCACTATACTTGACGTCTGTCATGGCACCACCTGACGCCATAGCCGTGGCTAGGGTGGGCAATGGGCATAGTCCCTGTCCCTCTCGCAGGAGATGGCAAACTAAAAGCACACAGGTGTCCTCGAACCCATAGTCTGTGAGCACACTGATATAGTGGGAGCTGTGTCCATCCCGGCTGGCAATGACACAGCCCACCACAGCTGTGCGTCGGACTTCTGGACACGGATTCTCCCCTGCAGCTGGCAGTTTGGCCTTACTCACTGAGATCAGTACCAGACCATTCCGCCACACCCCAAACGGCCATCCCCCTGGGACTCGTAACTCGGCACGTTTAACTATACCACAGGTGTGGGGCATTCTCCCAGCACTATATACAGACTTAAAAATGTCTTCCCAGCACCTCACCTGAGCTGACTGACCCCCCCTCCCCTTCACTGGGGGGAAGGTCCACTCACTCAACACCTCACACCTCATCCTTTTGTGAGGAGATTCGCCCTCTGTGTCTGTGTGTGTGAATTGTGAAGGGGGGCACGTTTCTGCAAGGGGGAATACCAGCAGGTCCTTGTCCCCTGTCTTGGGAACATCCCAGCTCAGCTTTCCTGAGGTTAATATAGCTGAGTTTACCTGTGCTTCACGGGCCCTCCCACCCTTCTGGTTACACACAGCAGCTTCTCTACTAGCCACTGGCTCTATTCCTAAAACAACCCTTTCACTGTACCCAGGGGTATCTTTCCCACTTCCCAGGTATGGGGCAGCCTGTGCAGGGTTGATTCTCAGTTCTGCGTGGAAAGCCGAGCTTTCCATGGCAGTCCAGGACACCTTCCTGAGCCTGACCTTCCCTCCCAGACCCGCAGGTTCTGTGGCTGGGGTGGTGCCACTGAGGTTCTCAGGAGAGGCATCCGTTATCCAGTGATGCTGGAAAAATGCACTCTCTGGAGAGTTCTCAGTGTCTGGAGGTAACCCCTGCTGTGTTCCTGTATCTGTGTTTGTGTGGCTACAGTAAGGAGGGGGGTTTGGGGGGAAAGCTGCAGTAAGGGACACTCTCTCCCTATCTGACAGGTCTACAGTGCACACAGGACCCACCGGGTCACTTATTATACCTGGTACCACATTTCCCACAGTAGCGCAAGACATCACATTATCAACAGTAACATCAATATCATAACCTGGGGAGACATCCTGCAATACCTGCAAATTAGCCTGTGCATCTTCCACAACACATGGGGCCCATCCTGCTGGCTTACAATTGCACCGTGGCAAAAACGCTATATCTGGATCCCATTGTCTCTGAGCAGGAATGGGGTTATCTGAGCATGTTGTCACCAGTAACTTATTGGCAGGTACATGCGCTGCCTGCAACCAACTCAGATCTGTCCCATTTGTGTAGTTAGCGTCCCCGGGCACCATGTCACAACCAGACATCACTGGAGGAACAGGGTTAACGTCTAGCACAGCAACCTTAATGACATCACCAGCAGCACTCCTACCACTGGTGAGTGAGGGTGTCTCATTCCCAACTAGATTAGGGCATTCATTTAACCCCACAAACTGGCAAGGATTACCCACTATACCTGTCTCTAACTCACCCTCCACCGAAGGTACGGCACTATCACAGATCATCCCAGGGGCTTCACACAAAATAAGAACATTGCAATGTTCAGCATGGTTACATACTACCTGAGATGCATCATATGGTTCAGAAGGGTTAGCGACATTGACAGATATGTGTGGAGTTAATAAAAGTCCCACATCAGTAGTCCCACACATACTTGTGTGCATACAGTCAGAAAGTCCCATTCCTATTTCCGACATAATCTCATCCCTGCATACTTTCACTATGCAGTCAGTCGCTTCCGGCAACAAATCTGGAGCAACGGGTGGGAACATGCGGCTCACATCTTCCAGCAGTTTAAACTGGGCCTTGTGATGTGAGGTCTCTGGAACAGGTTCCACACCGATTGTAGCAGGCCCGGGTACCATGTCCATGAGGGAAACCCTGGTAGGCTGTGTCGTTGGTTCCATAGCTGGTGATAGAAGCTGTTCCAGGCGATTCCTTTCAGCATCTGCCCAGCGGCACTGCTCTTTCCACCATGGAGTATCGAGCTTTTTACAATCATAAGCATATTGCTGCGCTATTTCAAAACAGTCCGTCAGGTCTCTCAGCAGTAACCAAGGAGTCGCATCGGGACCCCAGGTTAGAAACTCACCGCGATACATGCCGAAAACATTGCGCTCATCATTTCGTGCACGGGTGAGCCGCTTGATCATCTCCCAGCGGGAATTGTTGGGGCAGGAGATACCTTGCAGCTGACATTCTGTAGTGAGTTCTTCTGGGCTCATAAGCCTAAACGGATAATCATCACCATATGGGTCAGAATACTCACTGGGCTCTTCTGGTGCTGTAGGAGATTGGTACTCTGCAGTCTCCCTGACTGCCACACATCCTACAGTCTCCCTGGTACTAGCAGAGATGTCACCTCTCTGAGCATCGGTTGTAGTGTCCAGGGCCAGATCATTATTCACAACCAAGCTGACACTCACTTGGCTTCCTCTGTCTGCTTCCAAGACAGGGAACTGTGCATGACGCGGTCCGGTGAAATTCGCGTCAGCGGTCATTTGGGACCTCTGTCCCTTGTTAGGCTCCCCATGATTGATAACAGAGTCCACATCATGATCCAACACATTATTTACTTCCACAGACAGTAAAAGTTCAGTACGAAGCCCATCTCCTGCTAACTCAGTAGCCACGGCAGATAAAGTCTCACGTAAAGGTTCGCCATCATGATGCCCTGTATCATCCTCCACTGGTTCACCAACAGCGATCAGCCCTCTGAGCCTCACCAGTTCCAACTGGTACTCACGCTCAGCCTGACGCTCTGCAGCCTCCCGTACGGCTTTGCGCTCCGCAGCCTCTCTGTCCACAGTGGCTTTGCGCTCCGCAGCCTCTCTGTCGACAATGCCTTGGCAGAACTGCACCAGCTGCAAAGCGAATACGGGGTTCACATTCTTCAATTGCCTGCTAGCAGCTAGAAGGTCGCTCTGCAGTGTAGACTTGCTGGGTCCAGCAGAAGTGTCTGACCCTGGCACGGCATCGTTTGTACTGTCCAGTGCTGACTGAGCCCCTGGGGTAGGATTGTCCATGGACTGGTTTCCTCCAGCAGCTAGAGTCCGATCGGCATCCACTAGTGCCTGAATCATACGTTTTCTACTCTGGCCAGACCAAGGGATATTCCTCTGCACACACACGACCGCCAGGTCATCTCTCCTCATCTGCTGGTAATCAGCCATCCTGAGTCTCACACTTGTCAAATAAAATGATAGGAAAGAAAAACAAGAGAAGGGAGGGGAACAGAAATTGCATCCACTGTGTGACTTTTAAAACTATAGTAAAGCTCTGAGTTCTGATTCTGGTGATGTGGGTATTTCTCACAAAATTCTACCCACACTCACTTAAGTTCTTAAAGAGAAAAATGAATTCTCCACCCCACCGCTTGCCACCAAATGTCACGGACCCACCGGTCGCCTGCTCCGATACGTCAATCTGAGCAGCGCCGGCCGTGACTGGGGTTCACTCAGGACACTCGGGTCCTTTCCTTGAGGTACACTGCCACCAGCCAAAACCTGATTTTAGCGCCTGAAACTGCGCAAGGGGCGGCTTGGCTCGCCCCTGACCACACAATACAAGATAACAATGGTAACGTTTTCCAGCCTTTCTCTCCTGAGGATAATGAGTCTTAGGAACACAGAACCAGAACTGGGAATATGTATTATTTATTCCTAGAAATACTACAGAGCTTTAAACAAAATGGTTACAAGACATTACAATGATTTTAAAAGTACACACAACGATTAAATGCAAATTTCAGAGATAAAATAAAAAGAAAAAAATGACAGAACCTATCTTACACTTAAATACAGATCCTGACGTGGGGGGGTCCTCCACAAGAAATCTCTCGTCGCCTACAGCCTGTTTGCTAGACCCCCAGGTAGTGACACTGACTATAGGGAGAAAGGTCTTAGTTATACCTTGCAGACTCCCTCATCCCTCCCACCCTTGGGATTCCACTCTTTCCATGCTGAAGGAGTGTGGAAGGTCCCTGGCAATGTATCTTTGACAGTCTGCTGTTTTCAAAGTGATTGATCCTCCTTCCTTGCATAGCAGACCCACTGATAAGAGATGTGAAGGAAGGGGACAAACTCTAACCTCTTCTCCTGGACCATGGTTTATGAGGGGCTCAGATCTTATCTTACATCCTAACTCCGGAGGAGTCCACAGATGTCACACTGAGGGAATACAGGCCTCAAACTCAAACCAGGGTCACCTACAGTTTACATACAAGACATGTCCTGATTCCAATACTCACAGGAGACGTAACTATTACACCAATATCAGACATACATTGATTAAACAGATAATCATAACAGGAGGCATACGTTAATTTGATCGATCACCTGATCTGATCGTTACAGTACCCATGGATGTTTTTCTCCAGTAAATGTTTGTCCAACTTTGCCTTGAACGCATTTAATGAGCCAGCCGTTACCACCTCTCTGGGAAGAGAGTTCCAGAGTTTGACTGTTCTGACCGTAAAGAAATTCTTTCTACTAGCTGAATGAAATCTTTTTTCTTCTAATCTATACTCATGCCCTCGTGTCCTAGGTTCCTTTCTAGTAGAAAATAGGGTGTGTGACAGTGTGTGACATTCTAAGCTGAATATAAAGCTGAGCTTGTTTTATCTGTGCCATAGTCAGTGGGACCTACCATCGACATTATATCGTCAGGAAGCATTAGGTCAACAGGACATGACAAAATGTCAACACAAAATTAATCAAAATATATTTTTTTATTGTATTTTTAGGCCAAAGCTGCTATTTTCCATGTTATGTGACCACCATAAGTACAGATGTATACCCTCCAGGGTTTGCTTAGCCGGCCGCGCTTCCGGCAAGGTAGCTGACTCCGCATTCGCTGCGTTCGCCACAGGTAGCTTTTCCCAAGGGAATGTAAAGCAAACGTGTGGAAAACCCCCCAAAAGTGTCAACCATTGCCATGTCCACCTTTCATCATTTTACCATTTGTACCTGTCGAACGAATGCATTTCGGCCAGTGCCGGATCCAAGGGTGGGGCTGCAGTGCAATTCAAATTTCAACTTCCAGTGCCAGTGAGTCAATTTGGAATGGCAGTTGGTGGCAGTGGGTGTGGCCACTGATGTAGACCATATTGTGTTGACGCATTGCCTTTTCACCAATACGTCACGAGCTATACTCCAGTTACCCCTATAATCACATAAAAATATATAACACATGAAATCCATATGAAATGAATGCAGAATCCAATTCCTTGTGCCGCCATATTGAAGATGACGGCTGTACGGGAATTTATGGCGGCTGAAGCTGTGTCCTGGCGCTGTATGGCGTCTCGCGTCTAGGGAGAGAGACAACAGAAACAAGTTACTAATATGTTTCCCTCCATTGGGCGGCTCAGTGCTACCTGCTCAGTACCCCCTGTATCCAATATAAAATATACTGGGGCAGATGTATCATTAAGCTTGTTATGTTTGTGAAATAACGAGTCCCGCTTCTCCTGCATAAAGAGGAGAAGCGGGCACTCGTTATGGGGAGATGTACTAACATCCCCCAAGCCGATAAGGAGATCCGTTATCCCCAGCGTTAACGGCTCTCCTTATCGGCTCTCTCGCCGCCCCGCACATGCGCACTCCCCGTCGCCCCCCCGCCCGGCTTACTGGGCATGCGCGAGATCTCGCAAAAACCGTGAGATCTCCAGCGCAGCCCAAGCCAGACGCAGGGCTAGCGTTGTCCCCACAGTGGGGGATAGGACAACGCTAGCCCTGAGCTGGCGAAGCGGCCAGGGCGAATTAACGCCTTGAAGGCTGTTAATACATCGCCCCGGCCGTTAATCCCTGGGGGGGATTGCAGGGACAGCCCCGCCGAGCGTAACTCGGCGGGCTGTCACTAGCGCACATTAGGTGCGCTAGTAATACATTAGGGACAGACGTAATCCCCCCCAGTTAACCAGCATTAAGTGCATTTTTGCACTTAACGCTGGTTAATACATCTGCCCCAATATCCGTAAAGTGCCCGTATGTGTGGTGTAGTCACAGAGGGGGATTCCAATAGGGTGGGAGCTTTTGCTCGCAAAAAAAAATAATTTGGTTACCTTACACGGCCTTCTTCCTGCGGCCACACTGATTGGTCCAGTTCCTTGCATGCAAAAGAGGTGGGGCCTCAGCTGAATGGGGGTGTGGCCTTACTGGACAGGGTGGCCTGGAAGTACATCTTGCTCCGAACAGATTACAGACCCCTCCACTGTTTGATGCTATGTGTGCTGTGGTCAGTGATTGCTGTAAGGTTAGTGTCAGCAGGGCTTTCGTTCATTAGGTCGACAATGTTGACATGATTTTTTTAGGTTTTGTGGTGTTGGTTTGTATCTTGTGTAGTGCGTCCCCTCACGTGGCTCCCTCCGCACAACTTGCTTTGGGTAATTATATTGTGAAAAATTCATGTTCACTATTATCACGTTGACCTTTTTACTATTGTGAACCCTACGTATGTCGCCCAATAGCAGTCGACCTATTGACTGTCGTCTGCCATCCAGTAACAGCATAACCTGTCTATCCCCTGCCCTCCGGTGCCAGCCTGGTCTGACTATCCTTCTGCCCTCCAGTGCCAGCCTGGCCTGATTATCCATCTGCCCTCCAGTGCCAGCCTGACCTGACTATCCTTCTGCCGTCCGGTGCCAGCCTGGCCTGATTATCCTTGTGCCCTCCAGTGTCAGCGTGGCTCAACTATCCTTCTGCCGTCCGGTGCCAGCCTGACCTGACTATCCTTGTGCCCTCCATGGTCAGCGTGGCTCAACAATCCTTTTGCCCTTCAGTGCCAGCCTGACCTGACTATCCTTGTGCCCTCTAGTGCCAGCGTGGCTCAACTATCCTTCTGCCGTCCGGTGCCAGCCTGACCTGACTATCCTTGTGCCCTCCATGGTCAGCGTGGCTCAACAATCCTTTTGCCCTTCAGTGCCAGCCTGACCTGACTATCCTTGTGCCCTCTAGTGCCAGCGTGGCTCAACAATCCTTCTGCCCTCCAGTGCCAGCCTGGCCTGATTATCCATCTGCCCTCCAGTGCCAGCCTGGCCTGACTATCCTTGTGCCCTCTAGTGCCAGCGTGGCTCAACAATCCTTCTGCCCTCCAGTGCCAGCCTGGCCTGATTATCCATCTGCCCTCCAGTGCCAGCCTGACCTGATTATCCTTGTGCCCTCCAGTGTCAGCGTGGCTCAACAATCCTTCTGCCCTCCAGTTCCAGCCTGGTCTGATTATCCTTCTGCCCTCCAGTGCCAGCCTGGCCTGACTATCCTTGTGCCCTCCAGTGTCCGCGTGGCTCAACTATCCTTCTGCCGTCCGGTGCCAGCCAGGACCCCGGGAAGAAGGCCTAACTAGTGGAACAATCCCAAGAAGTCCAGGAGGCGCAGCATACACACCACTGGTCTTTAGGTGGCAGCACGTCTGTGACCTTATGCTAATGCCACTACAAAGCCCTTCCCAGGAGCACAGCCGAGCAGGTGCATGCACAAGGACTAACTTATAGGTGCTGCATACGCATTGGTTGCTACCAGTTACTACAAATGATATGCGTCGTTAGGCTGCAGCGAGTCAGCAGAGAAATAAGTGCAGGCACAGAGATCCCGCCACAGAATGCTGCACTATACAAACAGAAAAGATCCAAATCTGCCCTAGCCGGGTGTCGTATCTTACAACAACAATGTCTAGGTTGACAACAAAATGTCGACATGCAACACGCAAGGTCAACACTGTGATAACGTCAACACAAGCAAAAAGTCAAAACAGAAAATGTTGACATTTGTGCCAATGTCGTCACCTGAGCAGCTGACCCCCACTTAGTGCAATGTGTACCCCTGTACGACTCACGTCGCTCGTCACGTGTTGGGACACTTTACCGTTCCCAGTCAGAATACACGAGGATGGTAACGTATGAAAAGAAAAACCTCATGTCAACCTTTTCAGGTGTCTACCATACTCATGTCAACATTGTGCCTGTGTCAACCTTCGATCATGTGTTTGTAGACCATCCGGATGCCGCCCTAGCTGGGGGTGGATGTAGCTGGTTCCTGAGAACAGGACTGATGCAACGGTGCAATATTCTGCAGGTCTCACACACATACACAGATACACACACACACACAGATACACACACACACACAGATACAGTCATATACTCACACACAGACGGGGTAATTCAGACCTGTTCGCTGGGTTGCAACTTTTGGGGGCCTAGCGATCAGTTATACCCCTTTCACATCACAAATAGCGGGTCGCTGACATCATCAGTGGACGGAGTGGCGCCAGGTCATTGGTGGGCGGAGGAGCTGGCAGCGCTTGGAGCTGATACTGTACACACTGCCCAGCAACCCGAGCCCAACCCTGGTAATACTAAAACCCTTTTTTAACCTGGGTCGGATGCCAAGTTTCTGGACCCGGGATTTTTAATTATTTACATTTTTTAAATGCTGCCCTTGTGCACGGCTGCAATTACCATCGCAGCCAAGCAAATAGTGGCAAATCCATTCGCAACCACTCCACCAATGAATGTTTCCCCCTCCACCGCCCCCCACCACCACCGCCACCTCACTGTGTACCCGTACCAAATGTAAATCTGCTGTGGGCTGGGTACCACAAGTTTCAAATTGAAAATGCCAGGCAGCCTCCTACCGCTGATCCGGGGTGCTGCTGGAAACCACGATCTCCCGCTGAGGCAAGCAGCACGTCGGGACAACCACGCAGGAACAGACGCGGTGGAGGAGCTGGACAAGGTGAGCGATGCCGTCACAAGCCCCGCGTTAACGCGTTTCGTAATGCAACTTCGTCAGAGGGCGTAATGCAACTTCGTCAGTCGCCCTCTGACGAAGTTGCATTACGAAACATACATATATATATACATACAGGGGCGTCAACAGCAGTGTAGACCCCTGGGCATAGCAATGTATTGGGGCCCCTACCGATCCTCCAGCGGTAGGGGAAACTTTGATGTCCCACGGGTGGTAGGGGGTATTATATCAACCGCTCAGCATGTAGGGTCTGGATCAGTAATTTCCACTAATTACCCCTTTACTGCACAGATGGTGGGAGATGAGGTGGGAGAAGGGGGCATTGGGCTGAATGAAGGGGCCCTGATACATAACTTCCAGGGTGGTAGAGGATGTTTAATACGCAGAGGAGGGGTGTATAGTGGAGTGGGTTTTTTATGCATAATTTTCTGGTGGGAGGACAGCTTGCTTGACTGCAGATATCTCCAGTTCCCGGAAATAGATTTCTTAGATTTTAATGGAATTAAAAACTAGAGAATCCCACCTATCAAATGATATTGGGGACTAGGGGATCAGATTTCAGGAGGCAGAGCAATCTGCCAACGAGTAGAGAAAGCGAGGGCTGCCTAGGCATGAGGGAATATAAGAGTCTGTGCATTTTGGGATGGTATGACAAAAGCTAGAAATCAGAGTTCACTTACCCATAGAGGTGCAGTGTAGATGGGGTAGCCAATCAGGTGTGGAAGGGGTGGTAGCTTAGGTGGAGATATATAAGGGGTAGTCAGGTGATCCATCTTCCTCTTGAGTCTGGATTCCCACCCTCCCTCCCTTGTGCTAATCTACCTCCTGGCCTTTCGGCCTTCACCCAAATTTGGCTCTCATTAATGCAATCTTAATTGGCGGGAGGGCGCTCTCGATCAGCAGTCCAGTTTGAAGTACAGGTGGTCACTGTGAGGTATTGCCACCCTCTGCCCCGCAGGCTGGCTTTGAATTCAATGGGGGCGGTTCATCGCCCTGGTCACAAGTTGGGGCGTTGTAGTCGCCGCCATTGTTAACGTTTTATGACTGGCTGGTCTCCAAGCGCTCTCCAGGCCATCCCTTTTCAATAGGGTCATACCACAATAAATACCCCTGACCTTTTAAACTTATGCAGTGGTTGTCCGTGTCGTTATTTCAGGTCACGTGTCCGTGTGAGTTATTTCAGGTCATGTGTCCGTGTGATTTACTTCTAAGGGTAATCAAGGTTTAAGTTGAAAGAAAAGGTTCATCGCAATAATGCAGTAGACGCCTTATATAAATCTACATACCAGGTGTGTGTAGCTGGAGCAGTAACCAGCTGCTGGAAGGCTGATATCTCTGGTTCTGGGAGAAGTAGAGACAAGCGCCTAGTGTCCATCAAAGGGGGAGAGTCCCAGCTTTTGGAATATACCCTCAAAAAAACTCTAAGTCAGACAGAACCTGAAATATCAGATTGGGAAGGGCAATTAACAGGCTTGGATGGGGACCACTGCTTTGAAGTCAGATATCTCCGGTTCCCAAGGGCTGATTTTTAAAATTCATATACCCATGGAAATAGGGGACCCACAGCTTTTAGCCTAGGGTCCTTAGACTCCTGGGGGTATTTCTGGGTACTCAGAACCCCCCCTGCCTGCGCCACTGAATCGGATACAGAGCTGACCTCAGCATTCCTCCCATAAAACGCCTGGTTTCTGTCTGTCATTTTCCCCAGACACTCCCATTATACGGCTCGGTCCCGCCTCCTAACGCCAGCTCCTTGTGAATCAGCCAGAGCACGGCCTGCGTTACAAACCAGTCACTTTGCGTCTATTGATAATTGCTGGCACTGCGAATTTGCAGGCCAGCCAACAGGTCTGAATTACCCCTAGACACACACACACATTATTATTTACCCGGAAGGAGAACAGGAGGGCAGCGATGCCCAGAGGCAGACAACAGCAGATCAAATTCACAATAGACAGCTCCAGGTATTCGTTATAGACCGGCTGAGGCTCCAATATCACCTCCGCAGGCTGGAGTGTCACCACCACAGGATTGGGGCTCTTGGAGGACCCGATGTCACTCGAAGCAGGATTTGGCGTCGGATGGATCCTTTCCTGAATCTCTCCCATCGGTGACCCGTCTCCTGCGTCTGCACCAAGACCGAAGCTCGTGTGTGACGGAGAATGTGATGACATTTGGAGGAATTGGAGCCTCTCTCATATACAGAATATACAGTATTATATAGAACACAATACAGAGTCAGCGAACCCTCCCACCCAATCCCTACGAGAGCGGACTGGTCCCACCACACAATGGCACGGCATATTAGGTTACATGACGCGCAGCGCTGAGTACACTTTATCATTATGTCATATATAAAGCAGCAGCATTGCCGACAGGAACCACAAAAGAGTCATTTATGTAAGCGGGCGTCTACGTGTCCACCAAGCTGCAGGCACGCTACCCAGGAGAAACCGATGCCAGGCGGTGGGTGGTGCAGGCAAAGCGCAGGGTGCTGCAAGGGCTTGGGTTCATTTAGTCGACCACAGGAAGGTTGACATTAATTAGGTCGACCACTGAAAGTCAACAGGCCTTAGGTCGACACCCTCAAAAGGCCGACATGGGTCTAGGTCGACAGGGTCCTTAGATCGACACAAGAATTATGACATGGGGAAGGTTGACATGGGTTTTCACGTTTTTTTTGTCCCGAATGTCGACCGTGTCAGTGCACCGCATCCCCTCGCATGGCTCGCTACGGCACACTGTTTTATTGTCCCTCCATGCCCTGGTCGATGGTAGGACATAAAAAATCATGTCGACCTATTGGCTGTTGACATTCCCCTTGTCGATCTAATTACCATTTTGACCTAGACCCATGTCAACCTTTTGAGAGTGTCGACCATCCTGTGGTTGAACCAGTGACCTGCAATATGCGGGTCCCAAAGAACACTGGACCAGATTGGACCAGACCAGCGTTACGCCGGCCCATCAGAAATGTTCCCTGTGATCCCTACGGCCAATCCTCCCCATGTTATATATAATGCAGTATAGGAATAATATAGTATAGGGATGTGAATACACAATGGGGCCGATTCAGAATCGCTCGCAGCTATCCAAAATCGTCCCCAGCCCCGATGGTTGGGGTTTGCATTTCTGCACACGTGCACAGAGGCAGAACTCTGGAAGGAAAGAGAAAAGTGGGCGATTGCGCTAATTAATGATAAACAATTAATAGATAAATACTTGGATAAAATAAAATAAATAAAATAGAAATGGTCAGGTGTGGATGATAAAATGTATTTAATTATGACATATAGATAATATATAAAAAAAGAAATTATTGGCAAGAGGTAAAAAAATTGTAAAAAATGGACACTGAATCAATAGTCACCCTTATTTGGAGAGGAGTATGCCAGTCCATTTAGGGAATTATCCCAGATGTTTTTATATGGAGAGTCCAGGAAATATTGTAATCCAGACAATTGGGAAACACTCCAGTGCTGTTGCCCCTTTGGTATCCACAAATTGTAACCGGGCTTCCTTTTAGGAGGTGGCGTGCCTCCAAGATGGTAGTTTTGCCACGGATGGTGGTAAGAGGGGTCAGTCCACTTGTAGTTGCATCAGGGTCCCATTAGAAATGCACCTACGCGTTTCGCTGTCTGTGGCAGCTTTTTCAAGGAGCATTTCTAATGGGACCCTGATCACCAGCACCCCAGTCACATATCATTTGGAGTTGGAAAATATCCTTTGCCCTTTCTTGGGACACTCTTATGCAACTACAAGTGGACTGACCCCTCTTACCACCATCCGTGGCAAAACTACCATCTTGGAGGCACGCCACCTCCTAAAAGGAAGCCCGGTTACAATTTGTGGATACCAAAGGGGCAACAGCACTGGAGTGTTTCCCAATTGTCTGGATTACAATATTTCCTGGACTCTCCATATAAAAACATCTGGGATAATTCCCTAAATGGACTGGCATACTCCTCTCCAAACAAGGGTGACTATTGATTCAGTGTCCATTTTTTACAATTTTTTTACCTCTTGCCAATGATTTCTTTTTTTATATATTATCTATATGTCATAATTAAATACATTTTATCATCCACACCTGACCATTTCTATTTTATTTATTTTATTTTATCCAAGTATTTATCTATTAATTGTTTATCATTAATTAGCGCAATCGCCCACTTTTCTCTTTTCTGTATATTGTACTGGAGGTGACTCCTCCTGTGTATAGATTGCTGCTTAAGCCAAGCACACTCATATAAAGCGCCTTTAGAAATGATATAGAACTCTGGAAGGCAATGGAGTCATCTGCCGACGGGCTCCTGGTCCCAAGGGGGCACCTCTTCGCCCCATCAAGTTTGAATCAGTTCATTGAAAGCAGTTGATATTGCTAATGTGGCTGACTCCCCCTTCTAACATCATTTTTGCAAGTATCACACCCTGTATTGAATTCCATGACCTTACTGAAGACAGACACCTTACTGATTGAGCTATATGGGGGGGGGGGGGGGGGGGCACCAATACTTATCTTGCCTCTGGGCAACTTGGATGAACTTACGCCACTGCACGTGCAAACCCCAACAGCAAACGGCCTCAGTGAGTTACAGACTCGCTGGGCCACTTGCCGAGGGGTGGGACGGCAAGGAGGGCATGTTACCGAGAGGAATCGCTAAGCAGCAAAGGACTGCTTCTTAGCGAGTGGTCTTGAATTAGGGCCAATATCCATTAAATGTAAACACATAGGCAAAGGCAAGGGGGGGGGGGTTATGGTTGTCGTATTGATGTGCTATCAATACGAATATGAATTGCCGTATTTTCGGGATAGTAAATGTCAAAAATAAGTGTATTTCTGGATACAAATACACCTATTTTTTTTACAAATTTCCTTTAGTAAATGTCCCCCCTTATCTTATTGAAATGTTTAAAAGAACCTTTACTATAGACTCCCCCAGACTCCCAAACTTACTCCAATGTGCTGCACAGTGGGAGATTTTGGATATTTGGAAACCCCCCCTTTTAAAACTCCTGTCTTTGCCACTGAAACAACAACAACAATAATAATAATGATAATAATAATAACCTCCATGTATGGAGGGATCACTGCTGACTGCTTTGTTGCACCCCACAAAGCACTAGAATCTTCTAGACCAAACAAATAACTAAACCCATCAATAAGGACAAACACAACTGTACAAATAGATCTCTTTATTCCTCTGTACATTAGTGCAGGAGATACTGCAAACATCACATTGTTCACGCACAGGGAGAACCGCCATGTGCTTCCCACGTACAGAGAGAACCGCCATGTGCTTCCCACGTACAGAGAGAACCGCCTGCGTGCTCCCCACATACAGAGTGAACCGCCTGAGTGCTCCCCACGTACAGAGAGAACCGCCTGCGTGCTCCACACGTACAGAAAGAACCGCCTGCGTCAGAGCTGGCCCTAGCCTAAATTACGCCCTAGGCAAGATTTTGACTGTTGCCCCCTAGCACCGCCACTAGTTCCGTCTCTGACCCTGCTCCCCTTTCCCAGCATCATCAACCCTCATCATAGCAGTCATCATTTTGGTGCTCCTACCCGCAATATTTTAAATAGAAACAGCGCACCCATTCGGTGCGGAGCCCAAACAGGGGTGTGTTCTTGCTGGGAAGGGGCATGGCCATACAATAGTACCTCCAATTCAAATTATGCCACACAGTAGTGCAACTTTATTCACATTATATCCTGCGATGGTGTCCCTTATTCACGTTACATCACACAGTAGTACCACTTTACCTTATGTACATTACTCCTCATATTATTCACATTATACCATTGGAAAAAAATCCTGAGAAAATATTGTATTTTAAGCACCTCCATGGCCACACTGCAACCCAGCATAAAGCAGGGTGTGCTGGGCAGAGGAGAAGAGCTGCAGCTGCTGCTGTCACTTAAGGGGACGGGGCCCGGGGCCCCCACTGGGCCCTTCCATCAGACTTTGGCCTGGGTAATTTGTACCCCCTACCCCTTTTTCTCGGCACCCCTGATAATACCACACAGTAATGCCCCTTACACATGACAAACCTTATTAATGTCCTTATAACCATAATGCCCCTTACACATTATGCCAACCTTTATTAATGCCCTTCATACACATAATGACACACATAATGCCCCTTACACATATGTCACACATTATTAATGCATTTATACATGACACACATAATGCCCCTTACACATATGTCACACATTATTAATGCATTTATACATGACACACATAATGCCCCTTACACATATGCCGAACACTATTGCACAACCAACCCACCCACAGACAGGACTCGCACAGCCGCTAACAGCCTCACTCACACACACAAAATAGGCATGCTGCATATCATTTTAATCAGCAGAAGCTGCTGATGCCCCTAGGCATTCCAAATGCCCTAGGCAATTGCCTAGTTGGCCTATGCCTAAGGCCGGCTCTGGCCTGCGTGCTCCACACATACAGAGAGAACCGCCATGTGCTCCCCACGTACAGAGAGAACCCCCTGCGTGCTTCCCACGTACATAGAGAACCACCTGCCTGCTCCTCACGTACAGAGAGAACCGCCTGTGTGCTCACCACGTACAGAGAGAACTGCCTGTGTGCTCACCACGTACAGAGAGAACCATCTGCGTGCTCCCCACGTACAGAGAGAACCGCCTGCGTGCTCCCCACCTACAGAGAGAACTGCCTGCGTGCTCACCATGTACAGAGAGAACCGCCTGCGTGCTCCCCACATACAGAGTGAACCGCCTGAGTGCTCCCCACATACAGAGAGAACCGCCTGTGTGCTCCACACGTACAGAAAGAACCGCCTGCGTGCTCCACACGTACAGAGAGAACCGCCTGCGTGCTCCCCATGTACAGAGAGAACCGCCTGCGTGCTCCCCATGTACAGAGAGAACCGCCATGTGCTCCACACGTACAGAGAGAACCGCCTGCCTGCTCCTCACGTACAGAGAGAACTGCCTGTGTGCTCACCACGTACAGAGAGAACCGTCTGCGTGCTCCCCACGTACAGAGAGAACCGCCATGTGCTCCCCACGTACAGAGACAACCACTTACGTGCCCCAAACGTACAGAGAGAACCGCCTGCGTTCTCCCCACGTACAGAGAGAACCGCCTGCATGCTCCCCACGTACAGAGAGAACCGCCTGCGTGCTCCCCACGTACAGAGAGAACCGCCTGCGTGCTCCCCACGTACAGAGAGAACCGTCTGCGTGCTCCCGACGTACAGAGAGAACCGCCTGCGTGCTCCCCACGTACAGAGAAAACTGCCTGCGTGCTCACCATGTACAGAGAGAACCACCTGTGTGCTCCTCACATGCAGAGTGAACCGGCTGAGTGCTCCCCACATACAGAGAGAACCGCCTGCATGCTCACCACGTACAGAGAGAACCGCCTGCGTGCTCCCCACGTACAGAGAGAACTGCCTGCGTGCTCACCATGTACAGAGAGAACCGCCTGTGTGCTCCTCACATACAGAGTGAACCGGCTGAGTGCTCCCCACATACAGAGAGAACCGCCTGCATGCTCACCACGTACAGAGAGAACCGCCTGCATGCTCACCATGTACAGAGAGAACCGCCTGTGTGCTCCCCACATACAGAGAGAACCGCCTGTGTGCTCCTCACGTACAGAGAGAACCGCCTGCCTGCTCCTCACGTACAGAGAGGACCAAAAAAGGGGGGGTAGCAGCGCTGGCTAAAATAAATAATTAGTTTAAAATAACATAAAAACAGTGAGGATTGGACTGATTGTACAGTTTAAAAGAAATACATTTTATTAAATGGTGAGACCAAAATGATGCTGGTAAAACACAACGGGTAAATCCTGAGGAATAAATAGCAGTGAGGGACTGTCCGTTCCTATTATGCCTGGAAATGGAATCATAAAGTGCAAGTGCAGTAAACGAAATGGGGTTACCGTCCACCTGTAGACACGTAGTAGGGGTGTATTAATTCTCTCACTGGGACTCAAGGCCTAAGTTGGAATGTGGGCCGCGTCACCGTCCAGAGTAAGGGAGACACCCAGAGCTGGAACTCCCAAAGATGGTACTGGGGTCTTTCAAGATGTAGTTTAGTGTCCACGGTTAGGTAGGTCCCAAATAGAATCCACGGCTGGTCTGGAACAGTCCAATAAAAAAGGGGGGGGGGTTGAAGTACACCTGACGCGTTTCGCCGTCTCAACGGCTTTATCAAAGGTGACATACTGGTGTGGCTGAGGGCTTTTTATACCAGACTTGGCAGGAAATGAGTTTGGTCACATGGTACACAGTATACACATAATCAGTCCAATCTATAACAAAACTTAATAAAGGTATGTAGAGGAGGCAGAAAAAGCATAAAATTAATTTATAAAATAACATTTTTTTTTTGGAAAACCGCAATATAGTACATAATAATAAAATAAAAATCGGGGGAATTAATTATTAGTGCACATAGGTCATGTGGCTCCGGGAAAGAGCCATCTTCCTATTGGTTATATTGATGTTACTATTTTACTAAGAGAGGACCGCCTGCATGCTCCCCACGTACAGAGAGAACCGCCTCCGTGCTCCCCATTTACAGAGAGAACTGCCTGCATGCTCCCCACGTACAGAGAGAACCGCCTGCATGCTCCCCACGTACAGAGAGAACCGCCTGTGTGCTCCCCACGTACAGAGAGAACTGCCTGTGTGCTCCTCACGTACAGAGAGGACCACCTGCGTGCTCCCCACGTACAGAGAGAACCGCCTGCTGCTCCACACGTACAGAGAGAACTGCCTGTGTGCTCCTCACGTACAGAGAGGACCACCTGCGTGCTCCCCACGTACAGAGAGAACTGCCTGCATGCTCCCCGCGTACAGAGAGAACCGCCTGCATGCTCACCACGTACAGAGAGAACCGCCTGTGTGCTCCCCACGTACAGAGAGAACTGCCTGTGTGCTCCTCACGTACAGAGAGAACCGCCTGCGTGCTCCCCACGTACAGAGAGAACCGCCTGCGTGCTCCCCACGTACAGAGAGAACCACCTGCGCGCTCCCCACGTACAGACGCAGCAGATTTCCCAGCTCGTCCTCTATGCAGAAGTCCAGGCGTCCCAGCGCAAACATTATTACATTCTACAGCAAGTTAAATAATAGTGAGGTTCCGTTGCTTGTGATTGTCCGGCACGTCTGCGGCGGGTTATACTCACGCCTCTGCTCACTATAGAACTACTTTTTCTGCTGCATGTGTTACTGTTCTTCACCTTTGCAGTACATTATATTGTGGGCCGGCCTGCCTGCAGCACAGCTAGATATATGAGGTATGAAATCCATATGTTATGAAGGAAAACTCCAGTAACTAACGCGATCCTATTTAAATTAAAGGCTGCGCTGGAATTTCTGGCAGCTGAAGTCGCATCCTGGCGCTGTGTAGATTTCCATGTCTGGGGGGAGAAAGAGAGAGATGAGAAAACTTAATTATTGTTATGTTACTCTCAATCTGGAATCTCCGTGTGTCCTGCTTCCACAACCACCTGCCCCCAATATTAAATATAATTGTATCCAATAGGTAGGAAAATACGTGGACCCGATGGGATGGGTTAATGTGCATCCCTTTCACCACTAACCCAATGCTATCAGATCCAGACGCTTGGATAACTCTACTCATACCGGGTGAGATGAGTACCATCACCTATTGTGACATCCTACCGGAGAATTTTATGTATGATATAATCTATTTTATTAATTTGTATTGTTATTTGTAATAAAACACCATTTTGAAAAAATCACTGGTGAAATTATCTGTTTTCGCGTGACAGTTCTGGTGGGGGGGCTGTCCCGCATTCCCACCAGTGGGGGGGAGGCAATTGTGAGTCTCCCCTCCCTGTCACTGCTCTGCTGTGGGCATGCACAGTGTTGCACATGCCCCCCACAATGGGGAAAATGAGGCGTGGCCTCATGGGACCACCGTGAGCGTAGGCCATGTTCCTAATCAGGAGGCCACGCCCAATATTTGGGTGTGGGCTATCGAAGTGTGAAAGCGTCCCTCCCCCACTGCCACCAATGCTGGAGGTAGGGTATATCCAGACTGCTGAGGGGACAATTCCGAGGTGACGTCCCACAGAGAATCCTTACGAGGAACATTTTCACCATTATTTAGATACGTTTATTAGCACTGGAGTAAACTCCAGAAGGACCATAAAGTTCTAAAAAGGTACCTCACAAGGGCCCTTATTCTGCTTGGTGCGGCCGGAGCCGCATATGCGGCTCCGACCGTGCAGGCGAATCCCCGCCTTCCATACGGATCGCCACGGCCGTCCGTACGCGGACATGTGGCGGTCCGCATGAAAATGGCGGGGGATACGCCTCCACCATCTTGGAGCAGCCCCCTGCATTCGATGGTCGCCGACCATCGAAGGCAGGGCCGCACGCTCCACCAGCTCCCGCAACCATAGACCTCACGGACACTTGTCCGTGTGAAAGCATGTATGGGGGCGGGCAGCTGACATCCGGCGATGTCAGATGCCCGCCCCCAACACATGCGTCACAGCCTCATTACCATGCGTACGCCCCGCGTTTGCATGGGAACGCCCATGAAACGCGGGGCGTATGCATAGGGAAATGAGGCTAAGTAGCCCCTCACGCCCCTATCCACCCCCTTTGCGGCGGTAAAAAAAATTGTGCGGCGATTTCGCCTGCACATGCGCAGAGTGCCCTCTGCACATGCGCAGAGCGAAAACATCGGCGGAACGGCCGCAAGCGGCCGTTACCGCTTAGATCGGAATAAGGGCCAAGGTGAGTTCGAAGTCTGAAATATCCATGTGGACATTTTTATTTTCTTGTGTGCACATCATACAGAGAAAACCCCAGAGATGTAGAAGATTGGACTTAAGTTTCTGGATTATTGCTGTGAATTTACAATTAATTACAAATTGGTTGCTACTAGTTGCTACAAATTTGCAATCAAGAACAATATCGGTCAACAGGCAGTCAGTAAAGAAATATGCGCAGACGCGGATCTCCCTCCATAAAACGCTACATTACATTTGTTTCAAGAAAAAGTTCAGAAACTAGTTTGTAATACCTGAATACTGAGCTTTGTATAAGTTATACCCCTGTGACACCGCAGCTATAACACGGTACATTGATGTTTTTTAAGTGTTCAAAACGGTAGATGGAAGCTGCACTTCAGCTGGAGGTGGGGTGGGAGGTCAGCGGGGAATCGGAAGGGGAATCTGTGTCAAGCCTGTCCCGGTCAGCGTGGAGCAGGGGAGCTGCTGATTGCCAGCAGCGTGAGAAAAGCCACACTTCAGCTGTTGATCGGGCTGGCGGTATGCAGCTGAATGGATCTCCAATTCACAGTGAATTGATGACGTCAACGCGTTTCGTTCCCGTCGTTGGCTGGGAACTAGTTCCCGCTGACCTCCCGCTGACCTCCCACCCCACCTCCAGCTGAAGTGCAGCTTCCATCTACGCTCCCGGCAATCAGCTGTCCACAAGAACTGCTCGCCACGCTACAACGAACGACTGTCACCAGCTAAAAGCTCAAAGCAGAGTAACTCCAGCCACCGCTACAACCCGCTCCTTACACCGCCGTGGTCAGGACGGTGGATACAGGCAGGTACACCGGCTTATTGCCGAGAGGAGTGGAGGCTCTACCCGGCAGGAGATCGTTCCCAACTAACAAAAGGGACAGCTCGCTGGAACCATCTGTACAACAGCACGGCACGAGTACTGCCGAACAGGGTGAGCATAACAAACCTAAAGTGTGATTATAAGTATTTCTAACAAACCTCACCGGACAGCCGAAACACAATATACTTATGTGGGCATAATTTGGAAACCCCCCTCCCCCTCCGATTTATCTGGCATTGCAAACTACTACCTACAATATTGTGTCGACCAATTGACATTGCTGAATCCTGCTAAGCTATTCTAGCTATAAATATTGGGATCCCAATTCATTGTTCTACCTTTTTGATTTTTAATATTGTGTTTTTTTTATATAATGTATTGAATGTATTTTTATGTACTATTTTTCCATTTATAAAATTTGAAATAGCAACAGTGTGTCCGTTATTCATTTTATTCAGCCAAGTTAAGTGTACTCCCAAATTACTGTGTAATCCAGCAGCGCAACTCACTTCAACCCCTCCCATTTCTTCTTCTTTTCTGTGAGTCTAGACGGGCTCACTGAAGTGTATGCTGCAGCTGAAATCTACCTAGATTTTATTAACTTAGTTCACTTGAACACAATCTAACTGTTGAGCGCCAGGAGGTGTGACTTGGAGGGGTTCTATGAGCTCCACCCCGGTTCACAGATATAAGTGACCCAAATCTAATTCACTCTGCACATGTTACACCTGCAGTGCACATGGTTTTGTCCATTTGAGAAGGAATTTGCCTCTGAGAGTGAACCAGAATAAGGGCCAGTGTTTTCTATGGGTGAAACGGGTTCAGTGCGAAAGGTACCAACCCGGTAATGAATCTGTAATATACCGGTTACACCTGGCGATGTGAAAGGGGTTTAACTTGTTCAGACCCGTTTTAAATACCAGGTCAGAGCAGGTTTTGCCATGTGAAAGCAGTATATAAAGGACATGGAAGAAACACTTATTTACCTTGAAGGAGAACACGAGGGCAGCGATGCCCAGGGGCAGACAGCAGAAAATCATATTCATAATAGACAACCCCAGGTATTCCTTATAGACCGGATGAGGCGCCATCGTCACCTCCGCTGGCTGGAGTATCACCACCACCACGTGACTGGGACTCAAGGAGGGCGCAATGTCACTCGGGCCGGGATATGGCAGAGGGTTCATCTTTTCCCCAGTCTCAGTCAGTGACCCGTCCTGTCCCTGGCATCTGCACCAAGACTGAGGCTGGTGTGTGACGGAGAATGTGGAGGAAGTGGAGATTAGCTCATATATATTTATATAGATATATAGTACTACCTGGAACACATGCCCATCTACAGTATCCTCCCATGCATTTCATAACACTAACTACTACAACCTGCAGGAAGGTGGTGGATGATCACTACTCACTGGATGTTATTAATTCCAGGTCTCTGCTTTCTGTGATTCCCAGGTACTACGCCCAGCAAGCCTGTGCTGTGATATATGTCCTTGCAACATATCCAATTAATGACTCATACATTAAATACTAATTATATATATTGTGCAACTTTTTAACTTCCAGCTTCCTCCTTCATTTGACTGCAGCCCGGGACACATGGAAAAAAAGTGAGACATTTATTAAGTTGACAATGTCTACGGCATGATCAAAAGGTCTATACAAGCAAATGGTCGACATGAAAAGGTCAACATGGTCAAAGGTCGACAGCAAAAAAAGAATAATCAACCACCGCCTATCTTGGGGTCTGTCTACAAGAAGCTTTGAAGGTAAGGACTTGCGGTTAATTGTGTTGGTTGCTGTCGGAGACAGATACAGTATCCCGCTGCCTGGGTTCAGGTTCCGGCACTATTTAAGTAAGTAAGTAAGTAAGTTTTATTTATATAGCGCACTTTCTCCAACAGGACTCAAGGCGCTTTACGTTGTGACAAGTCTCTTGGCATTATTATTAATCACTACTGAGCATTACTGAAGAATAGAGATGTGCAGGTGGTAGAGGAGAAAGCAAATATATTTATTCTATGTACAAATTCCTTTGTAGAACGACCCAAGTTCTTGGAGGCGTCCCTGAGGCCACCTCCCAACTTTCTTACTCTCCAGACCAGGACCTGCCACGTGAAAGTTCCAACTGGTCCAAAACGTCATTGGAGCTATGGTGCAGGTGGGAGTGGCTATGGCTAAAGGGGTGTGGCATAGCACCGTGACCAACATTTTTAACATATTTGGGGGCTTTCAGAGCAGGGAACTGGTGATCTCCAGCTACCTCCAACCCCCCCATCTGTCTGTCCGTCCCTGGGATATTGTCAGCCACGGGAGGGACAGTGGAACAATGTCCACATAGCGGGACAGTTGGGAGGTTTGCTGAGGTGGTTCATAGAGCGGTTATGGTATAAATCACAGACTGACTCATCATAGACAATCATATGGTCCACCACTAATGGCCGACAGTCACAAGGTCGAGAGGGTCTAATGGTCGACAGGTAAAAGGTTGACATGGTTAAAAGGTCAACAAAAAAAAGTTGACATGGTCAATAGGTCCACAGGTAAAAGGTAGACAAGGTTAAAAGGTTGGCATCAAAAAGGTTGAAATGGTCAAAAAGGTTGACATGAGTTTTGAATGTTTTTAGGGTGTCTATGTCGACATAGGTCGACATGGACACTGTCTAAGTTTACCGCGTCCCTTACGTCCTCTCTCGGATCTTGTGGGGGACTTTTTTGGAGGAATATTCCCCCACATCCTTGGGAAGGGCGGCCACCCCCACCACATTCTGTCCATTTCCTAGTAAAGTAGGCAGAACGGGAGGATTACCAGCAGTCCGACAAAGAGGGTGGGCCTAATGATACAATTATTGGCGAATCATGTTATAGAATTAGCCCCACCTCTATGCAAATTTGGTCCAGTTGTGGTATATTAACCACAAAGGGGCGAGGCTTAATGACACATTTAGCCAGGCCCCGCCTCTATCACCTCCCTCCTACTTCTCCTCTCCAGGCATCTTGGAGAGGAAAACATCAGAGTAGGTAAGTATGCACTATGCAGTAGCCACCACATTGTTGCATTGGGGTCTTAGCCCTGCTTGTCCTGTCAGGTGGTGTCATGTCATGGTGTCATGCTCTGTTCCTGCCTATACTGTACATGACAATCCTGAAGCACTGTCCTGCATTGTCTTGCTGAATGAGCTCAGCCATATTGAATACTGCAGCCCAATCAGGGGCAGGATTCCACTCACATGACTCTTCCCACCAATGACCGCTATGAGCACCATACTTAAATCAGCCTCTGTGATTTACTCATTGCCAGAGCATCAAGCCTCCCCCAGGTGTCTCAGCGAGTGACGGATGGCCTCCCAACTGCCCCCATGGCCGCTGAGAGGGGGGGGAGCAGGTACTAATTACCCGGGCCCAGGCTTGCTGGGGGGCCCGGCGGGGGCCCTGGTGAGACCCCCTCCATCCCTCCCGGGCTACAGCAGAAGCACACACATACAGCATGTGGTGTGCTGACAGCAAACTCATCATTAGCTTCTCACTGACAGCGTGAGTGCTCATACTGAGCCTGCTGTCAGCACAGCACATGCCGTCAGTGTGCTGCTGCTGCTGAAGGGGTGAGGTGATAACACCCCCCCCCCCCCTTGACTTTAGAGGGTTTTTCCGCTCTCCCCATAATAATTTTGGTGGGCGTGACCAAATCGTGGGCGGTGGTCATGCCTCCCGTGATTAGGCCACGCCCCCAATTTTACCTCTCGGCTGCCCTGACTGCCCCCACATGGCGAAACACTGCTGGGACTGGCCTGTCCAAAAAAGGGGACTGTCCCACAAAAATCCGGACAGTTGGGAGGTATGCCTGTGTATAATCCTGCTTATTCCTTGTGTCAGTATCATCTGCAAATAACCGGCAACTCTTCAAGGTCTTGTATGACAGATTACAGGCTGCTTCGCCTTGCACTAGCCTGTGACTTGAACAAAAAGCTTGAGTTCATTTATTTCAGTAGTATTATTTGCATTCTTCTAGCACACACAGGGGAATACCCTGAGACCTGTGATGGGAAGTGGTTAGACAAGGAAGTATTCTCCGCATCACTTAACCTTAAGTTTCTCAGTCACCAAGTGCGACTGGGTGTTACATTCTGGAGAAACCCGCAAAACAAGTTATCTGCAATGCTACATGTTCTACTTGAGTTCATGATGAACCTCCTTGAACCCTATCATCAGAATGTGAACAAAAAAATTAAGTAGTCCCAAGGCGCAAAACCAGAATCCTGCAGCCTTACAATGGAAGAAGAGGATTACCAGAAGCCTCTTGTAGACAAAATAGTTTGGAGCAAACCAATGTGGAGTAGGCGCTGGATTCCTGTTCACCCAAAAGTGTAACTGTCCAATGGCTCATATGTGTTGAATATATAAGGGAAACAGATGGACAATGATTAGTATGAAGTCTGTATATGTGTGTTACACAAGGAGATAGTAAAGGGACCAATTGGACCCAAAAATAATTCCCAAACAGATAGCGTACCCTCACTCACACAGAGAGATGGGTGTACAGACACATCAAGGTATCTTTAGGCTTGAAGAACACCTCCGTGTATATTAGATGGTAAAGATAAATTCGTACCATACTCACATGTACGATCGCAGAGGTAATCCTATAAAGGTATCTTTAGGTCCCAGAATAGTGGGTGGGGTTACACCAAGTGCCTTCAAGGTGTCCCGATATATCAGAAAAAAGGAGAAAACGTTCTCTCTCAGTACAAATATTTATTGGAATAAAACATGGATGGTGTGCATAAAAAACACACAACCTGTACAGAGTTGGTCAACAAACAAGAGGGAATCGTCCCTGAGCCGACAATGTATGGCCATCCACTGCTAGCCAGGCAGTCCCAAAGTTACAGGTATAGTAAATCCACAGCTCCTCTCCACCAACGCGTTTCGACAGATAAACTGTCTTTTTCAAGGTTGGAGAGAAGTTGTGCCAAGTAAGGGTATTTATACTCATATAAGGAGCATTTTTAACAAGTTCCTTATATGAGTTCTCAGTTAAGTACTGGGAACTTCCGGTTGGATCCCCTCCCCTTTGCTGGGAGGGACCAGCACAATCAAGCCATTGGTATAAATACCACTACTTGGCACAACTTCTCTCCAACCGCGAAACGCGTTGGTGGCTGTGCATTTACTATACCTGTAACATTGGGAGGTACTTGTGTAGTTTCACTTCCGGGTGTACGCTCGCCACGAAATATGTCTAAAAAAGTAACTTAACTCCATGCCAACATGGATAGTTCATACCTCCACTATCCATGTTGGCATGGAGTTGAATTTGAATAGCGTGGCGAGCGTAGCGAGCCACCGAGCCTGCAGCGTGGGCGAGCGAAGCGAGCCCCGCAAGGGGACTCATGCTGGCGCCGTGAAACTACACAAGTACCCATTGGGACTGCCTGGCTAGCAGTGGATGGCCATACATTGCCGGCTCAGGTACGATTCCCTCTTGTTTGTTTACCAACTTTTTTTTATGCACACCATCCATGTTTTATTCCAATAAATATTTGTACTGAGAGAGAGCGTTTTCTCCTTTTTTTCTGATATATTGGGACATCTTGGAGGACACCTTGGAGGCAGTTATCTACCATACATGGAGTTACACCCATCTCTCTGTGTGAGTGAGGGTACGATATCTGTTTGGGAGTACTTTTAGGTTCCAATTGGTCCCTTTACTATCTCCTTGTGTAACACACATACTGTATACAGACTTCATACCCATCATCAGAATGTCATCTGCAGTTCCTGCTGCAAAGATGTCCTGGGAAGAAGAAGTCATGTGGATTGTACACTCTGGGCATTCTATTCTGCAAAAGCAGGTTTCAGAGCTTCCCATGACCTAGCCTCAAGGAGGCTTTTGTAAAACTTCCCAGCATTCGGGAGACCAACAGTGAGAAGGGTGACACGGAATCCCGATGGACCAAAGCCAGATCCTGGTAAATATTTTAACCCTATCTGGAATCCTAACCCTAACCTTCCTCTAACATACAGTAGCCTAACCCTAACACTTCCCTTTCCTCCCAAAGCTAAACCATAACACCTCCCTCCCCTCCTAAAGCCTAACTATAACCCTTCACCTAGTGCCTATCCCTACTCCAGTACTTATCTCCTGGGTCTGTTGGGATCCCGTTATTGCTTTTCTGATGGTATCCCATTTACCAGGATCCTGACCACATCCCAGTTTGGAGATACCATCAACTACGTGTTGTGGTGGTCACAAGACATTCCATCCAATACTGTATGACTAATTACACTGTAGTGTAACAGACACCTTCCACTTCATAAATACACAATAAGCAAGCGATGTGTTGCCTATTAGTAAGTAACACCGTGTCTGTGTGTGGGGGGGGGGGTTAAGTAACCAAACAAAAAAGGTAAAGGGTAAGATTAAAAATAAAATTACTGTTTCCCTTTTGTCACTGTGTAGCTGCATTGGGCCAGGGGACACAAAGGAGCCAGGCCACATTTGCCATTACAAATGATCACAAAGTAAACAATTTGTTTGGCAGTTCCGTTATTTGTTTTAACAATCATTTATTTATAAATATTTTGAATATAAGTTTGATGTTAACGAGAAAAGTAAAAAAAAAAATACTTTTCAGGACTTTCATCTGACTACATGGACCCCCATTTAGTGTAATGCAGACCCTCGCATGGCTTCACTCGGCACACTGTACCGTTCCCAACTGTAGTCCATATGGATCGTAAAGCATGAAAAAGGCCAAAGAAAGAAAAAGATCATTAAAAACTTGTGTCGACCTTTTCATGTGTCACTCATTGACATGTTGGCCTTTTGATTGTGCCGATTTTTTTGTCAATCTGAAATCTAAAAATCAGATTCACCAAGCACCAAACTGTATAGTCCTTACAGGCCGGGAGAGAGAGAACTATAATGTGGTTCTCCACCATTGCAGGTTGAGGTGGGTTTCTAGATGAGTAAAGTGGAAGTTCATTGTGGCCATGTTAGTAGCATGTGATGATTGACCCCTAATATTAGGAGAATAGCCTGATGGATGTGTTGGGTGAGGAGGATATGCTGGTGGATATGTTGGGTGAGGGGGATACCCTGATGGATGTGTTGGATGAGAAGGATCTCCTGGTGGATATGTTGGATGAGGAGGATATCCTGAAGGATGTGTTGGATGAGGAGGATATCCTGGACGATGTGTTGGAGGATGAGGATATCCTGGAGTATATGTTGGAGGATGAGGATATCCTGGAGGATGTGTTGGATGAGGATAATATCCTTGAGGATGTGTTGGATGAGGAGGATATCTTGGAGTATGTGTTGGATGAGGAGGATATCATTGAGAATGTGTTGGATGAGGAAGATATCATTGAGGGTGTGTTGGATGAGGAGGATATCCTGGAGGATGTGTTGGATAAGAAGGATAGCCTGGAGGATGTGTTGGATGAGGATGATATCTTGGAGTATGTGTTGGGTGAGGAGGATATCCTTTAGGATGTGTTGGATGAGGAGGATATCTTGGAGTATGTGTTGGATGAGAAGGATAGCCTGGAGGATGTGTTGGAGAATGTGGATATCCTGGAGGATGTGTTGTATCCTGGAGGATGTGTTGTATCCTGGAGGATGTGTTGGATGAGGAGAATATCCTGGGAGACGTGTTGGATGAGAAGGATAGCCTGGAGGATGTGTTGGGTGAGCTAAGGAGGATAGTCTGGAGGATGTGTTGGATGAGGAGGATATACTGGAGGATGTGTTGGAGGATGAGGATATCCTGGAGAATGTGTTGTATCCTGGAGGATGTGTTGTATCCTGGAGGATGTGTTGGATGAGGAAAATATCCTGGGAGATGTGTTGGATGAGAAGGATAGCCTGGAAGATGTGTTGTATCCTGAAAGATGTGTTGGATGAGGAGAATATCCTGGGGGATGAGAAGGATAGCCTGATGGATGTGTTGGATGCGGAGTATATCCTGGAGGATGTGTTGGAGGATGAGGATATCCTGGAGGATGTGTTGTATCCTGGAGGATGTGTTGGATGAGGAGAATATCCTGGGAGATGTGTTGGATGAGAAGGATAGCCTGATGTATGTTTCGGATGAGGAGGATATCCTGGAGGATGTGTTGGATGAGGAAATCCTGGAGTGTATGTTGGAGGATGAGGAAATCCTGGAGGATGTGTTGGATGAGGAGGATATCTTGGAGTATGTGTTGGATGAGGAGGATAGCCTAGATGATGTGTTGGATGAGGAGGATATCTTGGAGTATGTGTTGGATGAGGGGGATAGCCTGATGGATGTGTTGGATGAGGAGGATATCCTGGAGGATGTGTTGGAGGATGAGGATATCCTGGAGGATGTGTTGTATCCTGGAGGATGTGTTGGATGAGGAGAATATCCTGGGAGATGTGTTGGATGAGAAGGATAGCCTAATGGATGTGTTGGATGAGGAGGATATCCTGGACAATGTGTTGGAGGATGAGGATATCCTGGAGGATGTGTTGTATCCTGGAGGATGTGTTGGATGAGGAGGATATCCTGGGAGATGTGTTGGATGAGAAGGATAGCCTGATGGATATGTTGGATGAGATAAGGAGGATAGCCTGGAGGGTGGGTTTGATGAGAAGAATATACTGGTAGATGTTAAATGAGGATATCCCGGAGGATGTGTTGGATGTGGAGGGCAGCCTAAAGGGTGTGTTGGATGAGATGATGATGATACCCTGATAGATGTGTTGGATGAGGATAATATCCTAGATGATGTGTTGGATGAGCAGGATATTCTGGTGGATATTTTGGATGGGAAGGATATCCCGGAGGATATTTTTGGTAAGAATATAAGAATATCCTATAGGATGTGTTGGATGAGGTGGAAACCCTGGTAGATGTATGGATGAGAAGGAAACACTTGTGCATAGAAATTGAGGGTCCGACCGAACTACGACCGGGTCTGGTGCTTTCACACTAAACTCTGGTCTCCCATTATCCTTATCACTCTAAGTAATAGCCCATGTGCATTATTAGATGTGGCTTATTCTGACGTTGGTCATACGTCACCAACCCGGCAATAACCCGGTCCGAGGTGCGGTGTGAAAGGGGTTTGTGTTGCTTCTAACAAGGCAATAAAAGCTTCTATGCCAAACAAATCCCTCTAAAGCTCAAACACAACTGAACAAACACTTATTTTATTCTTCTATATTCTAGAACAGGAAATGCAGACAGAACAGTCTTGTGCTCCTCACATATGTCGCAGGATTCCCCAGCTCGCCCATCGTGCAGGAATCCAGGCATTCCAGTATATTTACCCAGTGCCTTATATCCAGTGCAGGGAAATGGCACTGATTATCCCATTTGAATGTAATTATTTCTAATGTATTTCTTTTTTTTTTACAGCTACTGTACATAAGGTAAGGTGCAATGAGAATTGCTAGACTGTTCAGGGGGTTAGGGAGATCACTACTGTTTCAGGGAGTCTCCCTGACGATTAGGGAGAGTTAACAAGCATGTTCTAAACTGAATAAAAAATGAACTTATTTTATTTGCTATTTGTCTAGGACAGCTGTGATAAGTTATATCTGTGTCTGTACCCTCTTAAGCTACGAGTGTCATTGCACTGTGCCTTGTTCTTCAGCTTTGCCACGTCTTGTATTACCCATACAAAGCCGAGGCCACCGTGCCTACCACCACTGAAAAATATATGACATATGAAATCCATATGAGATGAATGCAGATTCCGATCCCTAACGCCACCATATTCAAGGTGAAAGCTGTGCTGGAGTTTTTGGCTGCGGAAGCCAGGTCCTGCCGCTGTATGGAGTCCCGTGTCTGCGGGGAGAAAGAGAGAGGTAAAGGCAACACAAACTAATAACCGAAGGCGACCTAGGTGCCTTCCTAGGGCCCAGCAGGTGCCAAGGGGCCCCATAAAGGCCATCCATAATGTTCCCAGAGGCTATGTTGTGACATTATGACATCACATGGACCTGCCCAAACTTTCAAAGTCCCTTTGATAGGAATAAAAAAATGTTTGAAGACACAAAACGGTTTTATCCCCTGTACGTGGGTGGTCCGTCCACAGGTATTAAGACATAGACAGTCAATAGGTCTACCCCAAAAGGGTGTCTACCTTTTTCATGTCGACCTCTTGACCCTGTTGACCTATTGCATGTCAACATTTTTGGAGTAGACCAAATGACTGTCTATCAAAAAGATCTGTGTACATCAGGGCAGGCGCCACCACTAGGCAGCTTTAGGCATTTGCCTGGGGCACCCCCCCCCCCCCCCCCCAATGGAGCCAGGTGGTGTATTTAGGAGCAGTCCCCTCCCCCCCCCCCTTGGACTCGGCAGCGGCGGCAGCATCACACACATACACACCCCCACGGCATCAAACAACCCCCCCACCCCAAACTCGGCGGCGGCCACATCAAATACCCCCCCAACTCGGTGGCAGCCACCACATTATTCTTCCCCCACCCCCTCCGGTGAGCGACGGGGCGCTGATGTAGATCTATCAACTGGAAACAAAGCCTACTTCCAAAAGGAAAGGAAGAATTCAAATTTGTACGCAATGCCGATGGTCACGCAACTGAGCGATTATCGGTAGACTGTGCATGCGACAAGGTTCTCTATCACTGCCGCCTGCAACCAGCAACAGAAGTACTGTTGGAGGGAGGAGGGCCCCAAACTGGCATCTTGCCTAGCGCCCCATGAGGTCTAAATCCGCCTTACAGCTCCCACAGCCCCCAGCATTAAATGTAAAATATCATTGACGATGAAAACAAAGGTCTGATGGCTTTATATGTATTGGTGCAAAGGTAAATCTAAATGCAATATCCTCATGGTGCCCTCATGTGGGATGTAGTCACAATGTTACACTGCAATGTTCAACATGTTGTCATGTTAGGCTACGGGGCAAGGTAGGTTTGTGGAAGTAGAAGGTTAGGGTTTGGCATTAGGGGGAGAGTCAATGTTAGTCTACAAGAAAGGGTGTTTGGGTGAGGTACTGGGGAGGAGTATGAGAAAGATGGGTTATGGTTAGGCTAAGGCAGCAGAGAGGGTTACAGTTCGGCATTAGGGTGAGGGTTAGGCACTATGGGAACATTTAGGTTTAGGTACTAGAGGGAGGATTATAGTTAGGTTATAAGAGAGTTAGTTAGGATAGTTAGGTTTAGGCTATAGGAGGGGAGAGTTAAGCTATGAGAGGAGAGGGTTAGGCTATGGGAGGAGAGGGTTAGGCTATGGGAGGGGAGGGTTAGGCTATGGGAGGGTTAGGCTATGGGAGAGTAGGGTTAGGCTTTGGGAGGGGAGGGTTAGGCTATGGGAGGGGAGGGTTAGGCTTTGGGAGGGGAGGGTTAGGCTTTGGGAGGGGAGGGTTTGGCTTTGGGAGGGGAGGGTTAGGCTATAGGAGGGGAGAGTTAGGCTATGAGAGGAGAGGGTTAGGCAATTGGAGGGGAGGGTTAGGCTATGGGAGGGGAGGGTTAGGCTATGGGAGAGTAGGGTTAGGCTATGGGAGGGGAGGGTTAGGCTATGGGAGGGGAGGGTTAGGCTATGAGAGGAGAGGGTTAGGCTATGGGAGGGGAGGGTTAGGCTATGGGAGGGGAGTGTTAGGCTATGGGAGGGGAGGGTTAGGCTATGAGAGGGGAGGGTTAGGCTATGAAAGGAGAGGGTTAGGCTATGGGAGAGGAGGGTTAGGCTATGGGAGGGGAGGGTTAGGCTATGGGAGGGGAGGGTTAGGCTATGGGAGGAGAGGGTTAGGCTATGGGAGGGGAGGGTTAGGCTATGGGAGGGGAGGGTTAGGCTATGGGAGAGGAGGGTTAGGCTATGGGAGGGGAGGGTTAGGCTATGAGAGGAGAGGGTTAGGCTATGGGAGGGGAGGGTTAGTCTATGGGAGGGGAGGGTTAGGCTATGAGAGGGGAGGGTTAGGCTATGAAAGGAGAGGGTTAGGCTAAGGGAGGGGAGGGTTAGGCTATGGGAGGGGAGGGTTAGGCTATGGGAGGGGAGGGTTAGGCTATGGGAGGAGAGGGTTAGGCTATGGGAGGGGAGGGTTAGGCTATGGGAGGGGAGGGTTAGGCTATGGGAGGAGAGGGTTAGGCTATGAGAGAGTAGGGTTAGGCTATGGGAGGGGAGGGTTAGGCTATGGGAGGGGAGGGTTAGGCTATGGGAGGGGAAGGTTAGGCTATGGGAGGAGAGGGTTAGGCTATGGGAGGAGATCGTTAGGCTATGGGAGGGGAGGGTTTGGCTATGAGAGGAGAGGGTTAGGCTATGGGAGGGGAGGGTTAGGCTATGAGAGGAGAGGGTTAGGCTATGGGAGAGGAGGGTTAGGCTATGGGAAGGGAGGGTTAGGCTATGGGAGAGTAGGGTTAGGCTATGGGAGAGTAGGGTTAGGCTATGGGAGGGTTAGGCTATGAGAGGGGAGGGTTAGGCTATTGGAGGAGAGGGTTAGGCTATAGGAGGGGAGAGTTAGGATATGGGAGGGGAGGGTTAGGCTATGGGAGGGGAGGGTTAAGCTATGGGAGGGGAGGGTTAAGCTATGGGAGGGGAGGGTTAGGCTATGGGAGAGTAGGGTTAGGTTATGGGAGATTAGGGTTAGGCTATGGGAGAGTAGGGTTAGGCTATGGGAGGGGAGGGTTAGGCTATGGGAGGGGAGGGTTAGGCTATGGGAGAGTAGGTTTAGGCAATGGGATAGTAGGGTTATTCTATGGAAGAGTAGTGTTAGGCTATGGGAGGGGAGGGTTAGGCTATGGGAAGGGAGGGTTAGGCTATGGGAGGGTTAGGCTTTGGGAGAGTATAGTTTGGCTATGGGAGGGTACGGTTAGGGTATTTAGAACCCCCTGCAAACTATAATGCTTTTGTCCTAGAATTACTGTGCAGTGCCACGCTCTCACACACACACCCACACGCTCTCACGCACACTTATTTACCTGGGCAGAGAAGATGAGAGCAGCGATGCCCAGGGGCAGACAACACAACATACAACTCATAATAGACAGCCCCAGGTAATCCTTATAGACCGGCTGAGGCACCATCATCATCACCGTGGGCTGCGATGTCACCACCATAGGATTGGGGCTCTCATAATACCCCTCAGGGGGCCCAAAGGCTGTTCGAACAGGATACGGCGGTGGATACATCCTTTGTAGAATCTCTCCCTTTGGCAGCTTGTCCTCTGTCCAGTGGCTGCACCAAGACCGGGGCTGGTGTGTGATGGAGAATGTGGTGACACTTGGAGGATGTATACAGTATATAGTATTACCTGGAACACAATACAGCACAGTCGGGGAACCCTCCCACACAATCCATAACAATAACTACATTTACATGGGAGTCTCCGGGATACGGGATGGACGGATCTTACATTACACAGGTTACACATTGTGTGTCAGTTACAGGAACGTGTATATTAGGTTACAGCTGCAATGGCGTGCAGCCCTGTGTACACACTATTGTAATGCTCTGTATAACGCACCAGCACGTCACAGTCTGACTCTGAGGTGCACATTGCCGACACACAACAGTCATTTAGTAAGCATGTCTACATGTCCACTAAGCTGATGGTACGCTTTCCATGAGAAACCAACCGATCTGCCCACACATGCCAGGCGGTGGGCGCTCCGGGGAACATGCGGGGTGCTGCGTCTGATTGGGAACATTCTTTTTTGTTTATTTTTATATTTATAAATAAATAGTGAATGCCGCTGACACAGCCAAGAATCACACTATTGTTACATACAGACAAAAAGGGCCTGATTCAGATCAGTCGCAGATCTCCGCAAATCGCAGTAGCAGATGCAGCACAGTCAGAGAGCCCCGCTGGGTATGGATCAAGCATTAGGTCTACAAGCATTAGGTCCACCACTGAAGGTCGACGTGCATAAATGTCGACATGGGTTAGGCTATGGGAGGCTATTAGGTCGACATGGGGAAGATCAACAGTTAAAAGGTCGAAATTAGGGTTTTCTTTTTTTTTTTTTTTAGAATGTCGTCACCACTGACATGGGCACTAAAAAAGTGCTCCCCATCCCCTCGCATGGCTCGCTGCTTCGCCATGCCTCACTATGCCGACACAACACTATTATATTCTCCCACCAAGCCCGAGTGGATGGTAGGGCATGACATACTGCCTGTCGGCACATGTCCAACTAATGCTTCTGTCGACCTAATTTCAATGTCGACCTAACCCATGTCGACCTTCAGTCCAGGAGCAGAGCATTTTGTCCCTCCTGGAATGGGTCACATCTGGAGGTATGCGCATACTTGCCTACTTTAACTTTCACCTCTCAACACGTCGGGGCGGGGGCAAGGCTGACATCATTTTGTCCTGCCCCCCATGCCGGAAAGCTCTGTGATTTGCGGGCCGCAGAGAGGGGGCGGGGCTTAAATGTCGCAATCGCACAATTTAGGCCCCGCCCCCTTACCGCGGACCTGCGATTTGAGCTAATTAATCCAGCGGGCAAGGGGGGAGCGAGGGCTGTGAACAAAAAGCAGGATACTTGCCCACCTTCCTGGGAGGCGGACCCGATTTTCAGGAGGCTCCCGGCCATTCCGGGAGGATTGGCAAGCCTGGGTATGCGGGACACAGTGTGGGTGCAGGCACACGGGTGAAGGGGTTTGCTGGCATTGGGAAGAGGTATTGGTGTCAACCTTGTCATACCTTTTTCATGTCAACCTTTCAACCATGTCGACCATTTGACACTATCGACCTTTTTACCCTGCCGAACGTTAGGGGTAGATCTATTGATTGTTTATCCAGAACCAGTATAAAACAGTACGCATACAGCCCATAACAAATGAAGGGCCTGATTCCCTATCAGTCGGTCCCGGTGTACTTGCTCCGGGGACCGATGGTGCGGCTCTACACTTGCCCGTGCGGGCATTTGTGCTGAGGCGTTTGTACGGTCAGGGGGCACCTGGAGGGGAAAGCCCAGTGTTTTATGTGTGGCGTTCCCCTTGGGCCGATGCCTGCCTGGGGTCCCATGACATTACCACCAGCCCCCTCTTCGCCAGACACCGAAGGAAATAAAAGTCTGTTTAGACTGACTTTCATTTCCAGAGGGGAGGGAAATCAATCGATGGTGGGTGGACATCGAATGATTCCTTCGGCTGCATGCGAGGCGTTCATCCGGGTGGCGTTAAGCAGCGAATGACCGCTGTTAGCGAGCGGTGTTGAATCACCCCCTAAATACAATGTGAAATACATTATCTTCTATTCAATTATGCCAACAGAAAAGGACGACATCATAGTTGTGAACTATCCCGAATTCTGTTTTACCCCCTCAGGGCAGAATACAGTTTACATATTGCACAGATCCTTATTATTCCTATTGGACAAATACCAGGCAACACTAAATTGGCATCATCCTGGATGGTAAGAATGGTATAGGACACTGTTCAGCAGAGAGCCCTTGTGTTACGTCGGTTATCCTGGATGGTAAGAATGGTATAGGACACTGTTCAGCAGGGAGCCCTTGTGTTACGTCCGTTATCCTGGACGGTAAGAATGGTATAGGACACTGTTCAGCAGAGAGCCCTTGTGTTACGTCCGTTATCCTGGAAGGTAAGAATGGTATAGGACACTGTTCAGCAGAGAGCCCTTGTGTTACGTCCGTTATCCTGGATGGTAAGAATGTATAGGACACTGTTCAGCAGAGAGCCCTTGTGTTACATCCGTTATCCTGGATGGTAAGAATGGTATAGGACACTGTTCAGCAGAGAGCCCTTGTGTTACGTCTGTTATCCTGGACGGTAAGAATGGTATAGGACACTTTTCAGCAGAGAGCCCTTGTGTTACGTCCGTTATCCTGGATGGTAAGAATGTATAGGACACTGTTCAGCAGAGAGCCCTTGTGTTACGTCTGTTATCCTGGACGGTAAGAATGGTATAGGACACTGTACAGCAGAGAGCCCTTGTGTTACGTCCGTTATCCTGGACGGTAAGAATGGTATAGGACACTTTTCAGCAGAGAGCCCTTGTGTTACGTCCGTTATCCTGGACGGTACGAATGGTATAAGACACTGTACAGCAGAGAGCCCTTGTGTTACGTCCGTTATCCTGGACGGTAAGAATGGTATAGGACACTGTTCAGCAGAGAGCCCTTGTGTTACGTCCGTTATCCTGGACGGTAAGAATGATATAGGACACTGTTTAGCAGGGAGCCCTTGTTTTCGCCAGCAAACCCATTGTAATCACAGATCCAGGTCTGGTTCCGTCCTATGTTCATCTGGGTGTTGTATGATAAAATGTACTGTTCTGTGATGGTAACGTCAGTGGTAATGTGAATGCGTAGCAGACGACCATCACCACTCCTATTACTGTGGCCACAATATTAATTATGCGCGTTATCACGTGGTTCTTCCACGCCGATCCTGCATCATTTTTCTGCATGGCGATGCTGACCTGGGGAAAATAGACATATGAGTGTATTGGAACAAGTGCCTCTCATATACTTAAGGCCCCCATACATAGAGCCGACTTGTCCTAAGGACAAGTCGGACACTATTCTCCTCCGAGCCGCCCGGCAGCTCCCCAGGATCCTCACATACGATGAGGACTTTGATGGGCCATTTTTTACATGTGATAAATCGCATGCGATTTATCACATGTAAAAAAAAAATCAGGGAGCTGCAGGGCGGTGAGGAGCAGTGGGGGCGGGTGGCTGGGGAGGAAGAAGCAGTGGGGCAGCAGCGCGTTACCAGATTGGGGGGGGGGGCGGCGGTGACCATCAGTGACAGTGTCACTCTCCACTGTCCAGCGCTAGCGGGCCGGGCGGGCAGCCGCGGCTATTACAGCTTTAAAATAACGTGTCAAATGACTCTCCGGCTTTTGATTGGCTGAGATAGAGCACTCTCAGCCAATCAGCGGCCGCGAAGGGAGACCACTGATTGGCTGAGAGTGCTCTATCTCAGCCAATCATTAGCCGGGCAGTCATTTGACACGTTATTTTAAAGATGTAATAGCCGCAGCTGCCCGCCCGCTAGCGCTGGACACTACAGTGGAGAGTGACACTGTCACTGATGGTCACCGCCGCCCGCCCCAATCTGGTAACGCGCTGCTGCCCCACTGCTTCTTCCTCCCCAGCCGCCCGCCCCCACTGCTCCTCACCGCCCCGACTGACCTACATCGCATGTTCCGCCGGTCCGACCCCTGGGGTCGGGTCCGATATGCACGGGACCGCGCATCGGACCCGACCCCATGTCATGAAGAACCGATTTGGGCCAAATCGGGTTGATGTATGCCCACCTTTAGTACTTGTCGGGAGAACTACCTGGGTTTCACAAATGCCCCAGCTACAAATACATTGTACATATTTAGGCAATTCCACTGGGGCAGATTTGCATCATTTTAGCCCCGCCCCCTCCCCAAAGAGCCATGAATTAGGGATGGCCATCGTTTGCTCACTCTTCCGGGGGGCCAGGATGGGGTCGGGACCCGATTTTCAGGACCCTCCTGGCCATTCCGGGAGGGTAGGTAAGTATGCATTAAACTCAACAAGGCAACAGCACTTCCCCATAAGACAGGTGTATAATGTAGGTGGTTAAATCCTCCCATGTATGTGACACTGAGGGCTGAGGAGTCGCTATGACAACAGTGTTTACCTTTTCCTAATTGTAGACAAAGTAAATAATGAAAACGCTTCTGTTCTATTGGGAACACAAGTAAAGAAATGTAACATATATGAGGCATATGTATCAAACCTTCAAGAAGTGGGGATGTTTCCCAGAGCAACCAGCTGCTGTATGACAGCTATAGTAAAAGTTGTCTGACTGGTTGCTATGGGTAATTTCCCTGCTTTATCTCTCAGAAGGTTTGATTTACACTATCTCCACCATAATCTGTGAAACTGGTGATCACCCCGTCCACCCCGCTTCCCCATGTAGCTTACCTTCAGTGTATAGGGGCCAGATTCTCTAAGCTTCAAAAGTGATAAAATGGAGAGTGATAAACAGCTCCTACCTGCCATGTCACAGACTGTGTTTGAAAAATGTCAGACAGGAGCTGATTGGCTGGCTGTTTATCACTCTCCATTTTATCACTTTTGAAGCTTAGAGAATCTGGCCCTAGAGGAGGGCAATGAATCCAAGTGGGCAGAAGAGTAGGGTGCTTATGGTGGACCACAGCATGTAGGTTGGCACCTGGACTCTAGATGGCTGGGGTAATATGGAGGTCTAGACCAAGGGACGGTGGAGACCTGCTTCACTCCCGCACACTGCTGTTGGGGTCTCCAGTGGTGGGAGGTTAGATCCAGCGAGGAGTATGATGGAGGAGGCTCAGAGAATGATGGAGGAGGCTCAGAGAATGATGGAGGAGGCTCAGAGAATGATGGAGGAGGCTCAGAGAATGATGGAGGAGGCTCAGAGAATGATGGAGGAGGCTCAGAGTATGATGGGGGAGGCTCCGAGCATGTAGGGCAGCTTCGGGGTAATGTGTTATAAGTGGGTGGCGCATCACTGTACCGTACATTATAACCCTTGTACATCTTTCTCCAAGTACATCGGCTTCTGTGGGCTCTGCTGAAGAGCAGGAAGCTATGAGGGCTCACCGGAGCGTCTACTGAAGCCACCGCCCCTTGCTGGTATGTCCACAGTCGGTGGCCTGGCCTCGAGCAAGGGGAATAGTTTCACTGTAGTCAAGGAAAGAGAAAAAACAGCTACTGTCACACAGCAATACACACACTACAGCAATACACACACTACAGCAATACACACTCTACAGCAATACACACTCTACAGCAATACACACTCTACAGCAATACACACACCGCAGCAATACACACACTGCAGCAATACACACTCTACAGCAATACACACTCTACAGCAATACACACACTACAGCAATACACACACTGCAGCAATACACACACTGCAGCAATACACACTCTGCAGCAATACACACACTGCAGCAATACACACTCTGCAGCAATACACACACTACAGCAATACACACTCTACAGCAATACACACACTGCAGCAATACACACACTACAGCAATACACACACTACAGCAATACACACTCTACAGCAATACACACACCGCAGCAATACACACACTGCAGCAATACACACACTACAGCAATACACACTCTACAGCAATACACACTCTACAGCAATACACACTCTACAGCAATACACACACCGCAGCAATACACACACTGCAGCAATACACACTCTACAGCAATACACACTCTACAGCAATACACACACTACAGCAATACACACACTGCAGCAATACACACACTGCAGCAATACACACTCTGCAGCAATACACACACTGCAGCAATACACACTCTGCAGCAATACACACACTACAGCAATACACACTCTACAGCAATACACACACTGCAGCAATACACACACAACAGCAATACACACACTACAGCAATACACACTCTACAGCAATACACACACCGCAGCAATACACACACTGCAGCAATACACACTCCACAGCAATACACACACTGCAGCAATACACACTCTACAGCAATACACACACTGCAGCAATACACACACTGCAGCAATATACACTCTACATCAATACACACACTGCAGCAATACACACTACAGCAATACACACTCTACAGCAATACACACACTGCAGCAATACACACACTGCAGCAATACACACTCCACAGCAATACACACACTGCAGCAATACACACTCCACAGCAATACACACACTGCAGCAATACACACTCTACAGCAATACACACACTGCAGCAATACACACACTGCAGCAATACACACACTGCAGCAATACACACTATACAGCAATACACACACTGCAGCAATACACACTCCACAGCAATACACACACTGCAGCAATACACAATCTACAGCAATACACACACTACAGCCATACACACACTACAGCCATACACATACTACAGCCATACACTCTACAGCAATACACACACTACAGCAATACACACACTGCAGCAATACGCACTCTACAGTAATACACATACCACAGCAATACACACTGTACAGCAATACACATTGTAGAGCAATACACACTCCACAGCAATACACATACTACAGCAATATGCACACTACAGCAATACACACTCTACAGCAATACACACACTACAGCAATTCACACACTGCAGCAATTCACACACTGCAGCAAGACACACACTGCAGCAATACACACACACACTGCAGCAATACACATACTACAGCAATACAGACTACAGCAATACACGTACAAAAGCAATACCATACCTCCCAACTTTCTTAAGTTTAGAATAGGGACACTTCGCCGCGCGAGCGTCCGGAAAGGGGGCGTGGCATGTGCAAATTAGGGTGTGGCTTATGCAAATTAGGCCGCGCCCTCGTTTTCGCCCGCAAATATACGCACAGCGTCTATTCTGTGAGATTGGGGGGGACTCCCAACTTTTTTATTTTGAGGATGTGCACAACGGAGAATGCAATCGTGGCATAACACGATTTTTAGTAAATGTTCCGCTTCCGGATGTGGCAGATCTATCAACCAACCAGAAACATCTCCTTACAGTGAGCACAAGTTTGTGCCTTTTCTTTGTTGTGTTTCTCCTGTGCTCTCTAGTGGTGGATCAAGGCTACTGCACAAGAGAAAACCTGAAATAATTATCTTTCTGCTTTTTTTTTTTTTTTTTTGCATATGATTGTTTTTTGTCCTCTGTAGGTCCTCTCACAGCTACTTTTTTGGGGAGGGGGGGCGACACACAACGGAAATTAAGGTCACCAAGTCTTGTCCACATTACTGAAAATGCAGCGATTTGAGTTTTTTTAGCCCCTCCCCAAAGAGCTGCGAATGCCGGTATTTGACCAACAGAGGGAGGGGGTGCGTGTGGCTGATGGGGGGGGGGGGGGTAATGTGTATTACTGTAGTATGTGCATTGCTGTAGAGAATGTGTATAGCTGTAGTATGTGTATTGCTACTACAGCAATATACACACTACAGCAATACACATACTACAGCAATACACACTACAGCAATACACACAATACAGCAATACACATACTACAGCAATATACACACTACAGCAATACACACAATACAGCCATACAGCCATACACACTACAGCAATACACATACAACAGCAACACACACACTACAGCAATACACATACTACAGCAATACACATTCTGCAGCAATACACACATACCTCCCAACTTCAGCAAAGGCGGAGGCGGGACGTCGATTTTTGGGGGTGTGGCCTGCCGAGAAGGGGGCGTGGCCTATACTCGCGATGCAGCTGCGAGGCCACGCCCCCGTTTTTTGCTGCGGTGGGGGCATGCCCAGCAGCTCTGTGAGCTGATGGCCAGCCCCCAGCCCCTCTGCCTGCAAGAATGCATGCGCACAGCGTCTATTAACAGACTACAGGGGGGGTCTCCCAACTGCCCCCCCACCGCGGGACACTGCCGGCAGCGGGAGGGACGTGGGAATGTCCCAAAATATCGGGACGTTCCCGCGATAAGCAGGACAGTTGGGAGGTATGTACACACAATACAGCAATACACACAATACACACACTACAGCAATACACCTAGCCCACATTACATTGTTACATCATAGTTACCTCCCCTCCTGCATTCTGCAGTAGACTCCCTGACATAGCAGCAATCTCCCTCATTAGTCTAGCAATCTCCCTCATGTCACCTAGCCCACATTACACTGTTACACCATAGTTACCTCCCCTCCTGCATTCTGAAGGAGACTCCCTGACATAGCAGCAATCTCCCTCTATCCCTCATTAGTCTAGCAATCTCCCCCATGTCACCTAGCCCACATTACACTGTTACATCATAGTTACCGCCCCTCCTGCATTCTGCAGGAGACTCCCTGACATAGCAGCAATCTCCCTCTCTCCCTCATTAGACTAGCAATCTCCCTCATGTCACCTAGCCCACATTACACTGTTACATCATAGTTGCCTCCCCCTCCCACTGTCGGTCAAATACCAGCATTCGCAGCTCTTTGGGGAGGGGCTAAAAACCGCAAATCGCTGCATTTTCAGGAATGTGGACAAGACTTGGTGACCTCAATTTCCGTTGTTGTCCCCCCCCCCCCCCCCCCAAAAAAAAAAAATGTAGCTGCGAGAGTACAAATACTATCATTATGCAAAAAAAAAAAAAAGCAGAAAGATAATATTTCAGGTTTTCTCTTGTGCAGTAGCCTTGATCCACCACTAGGGAGCACTGGAGAAACACAACAAGGAAAAGGCA
The DNA here is from genome assembly GCF_055691185.1 of Crinia signifera. Taxonomy (NCBI): domain Eukaryota; kingdom Metazoa; phylum Chordata; class Amphibia; order Anura; family Myobatrachidae; genus Crinia; species Crinia signifera. Next base: position 8,623,416 of record NC_139226.1, read on the forward strand.
CAAACTTGTGCTCACTAGAAGGAGATGTTTCTGGTTGGTTGATAGCCACATCCAGAAGCGGAACATTTACTAAGAATCGTGTTATGCCAAGATTGCGTTCTCCGCTGTGCACATACTCAAAATAAAATACTCTGATAGGTCAAAGTTTGTATAAAAGGAAGAAGTAACATTGTCCTTTACAGGGGGGCTACAGGTCCCAGCAAGCCTCCCCGCATACTGGTACTTGGAGAACCACAAGTACAAGCATGCTAGGCATTGGTACCTATATTACCACTGCATACCTCCCAACAGTCCTGATTACCACAGGAACGTCCATGTTTTCGGGGACATTCCCGCACCCCTCCTGTGGCCCTGCAAAATTTCTGATTTATGGACTAGTAGAATCTGCATTGGAACCACCACCCCCCTTTATTGGGGTGTACCTACATCCCCAGGAATCCCTGGTGTGGGAGCAAAAGCTTTGGCCAGGGGAACCACCAAACTGTTCCCCTATTACATTACCCCTCTGTTAATGGAGACTGGTGCTGCTTCTAAAAATATTATATTCTTTTACCCATTGCTGGATCCAAGATTTTGAGGCTGATTATGTATTTTTTGGTACTTGTATCCTAGAACGGCCACACCGATGTTGATCGGGTCGGTCGCATCGCATCGATCGCATCGCATCGATCGCATCGCATGCGACCAAATCGCATGCGACCAAATCGCATGCGATGCGACCGACGCGATGGTCCCAATTTTTACATTGATTGAAATGTGAATAGGGTCCCTGGGACCCTATTTTACATTGGATTCAATGTAAAAGTGTCCCCAGACCCCAATTTTAACCCCCTCAACGGCACCCCACGATTGACGGCAACCCGAAGCGTGGCGAGCGTATCGTGCCCGCGAGGGGCGGCGGTACGCGTCCTCCGACCTTTTCATACCCCTACTATCCACGTCGGCGTGGAGTTGAGAATATAAAGTGTGGCGAGCGCAGCGAGCCACCGAGCCCGAAGCGTGGCGAGCGCAGCGAGCCCCACGAGGGGAAGCGTATAACTTCACAGGTATGCGCTCGCCACGCTTCGGGCTCGGTGGCTCTCTGCGCTCGCCACACTTTATATTCTCAACTCCACGCCGACGTGGATAGTAGGGGTATGAAAAGGTCGGAGGACGCGTACCGCCGCCCCTCGCGGGCTCGCTACGCTCGCCACGCTTCGGGTTGGCGTCAATCGTGGGGTGACGTTCACAATGGGTGGGGGGGGCATATACAATGAGAAATGGGCCATATTGGCCCATTTCCCATTTTTTTCCCGATTACAATGTTAAAAATATTTTAACATTGAACCCTATGGCAAAATCGGGTGCATCGCGTCGGTCGCGTCGCGTGCCATGTTAATGCACCCGACCTACCGCGATGGACCCGATTTTGCCTTTGCCGGAAAAATGGACCTGATTTCAAAGGAAATCGGGTCCATCGGGGGTAATCGTGTACCTTAAGTTAAGGTACATGATTACCCCCGATTGTGGCCGTTCTAGGAAACAAGTACCTATTTTTTTTCTTTCTTTTTTTTATACTTGCCAAAGGTTGACACATGTAAAGGTTGACATAAGTTTGTTATGATTAACCCCTTCCTGACAGAGCCAGTTTTTGCGTTCCTGACAGAGCCCTTTTTTTCAAATCTGACATGTCTCACTTAAGTGGGGATAACTTTTTTTTGCTTTTACTTATCCCAGTGATTTTGAGATTGTTTTTTCGTGACACATTGTACTTCAAATTAGTGGTAAATTTGGGTCGATACAGTCTGTGTTTTTTTGTGAAAAATACCAAAATATCGTGAAAAAATGGAAAATTTAGCGATTTGCAAAATGTTAAATTTTCTGCTTGTGAGACAAATAATCTTACCACTCAAAATAGTGAATAACTAACATAGACCATATGTCTACTTTATGTTGACATCATTATTTCAACTTCCTTTTAATTTTTTGGGACACTAGGAGGCTTACAATATGAATAGCAAATTCTCAAATTTTCAAGAAAATTTCAAACACTGATTTTTTTAGGGACCAGTTCAGTTCTGATGTGACTTTGAGGGACTTGTATGTGAGACACCCCCATAAATGATGCCATTTCAAAAACTGCACCCCTCACAGTATTCAAAACAGCATTTTGGAAGTTTGTTAACCCTTTAGGTGTTTCACAGGAATTAAAACAAAGTGTAGGTGAAATTTCAAAATTTCTTTTTTTTTGCAGATTTGCAATTTTAATACATTTTTCTAAGGAACACAGTACATTTTACTAGAGAAATGTGACTGAAAATTGATTCCCCAATTCTTTTGTTTTCATAAATATCCTATATGTGGCCCTAGTGTGCACGGTGACCAAACCACAGGCTTCATAATAGAAGGAGCACCTACTTGATTTTGGAGCATCCTTTTTATGAGATTATTTTTTAGGCACCATGTAGGTTTCTAGGCACCATAAGATGCTAAAAGTTAGGAACCCCCCCACAAGTGACCCCATTTTGCAAACTACACCCCTCAGGGAATTCATCTAGGGGTATAGTGTACATTTCAAACCCCCAGGGGTTTCACCAATTGTGGTACAACTGGGCAGTGAAAATGAAAAATTATTTTTTTTACACAAAAATACAGTTCTGGCTCCAAATTTGTCATTTTCAGAAGGTATGAAGGAGACAAAGCACCCCAAAATCTGTGCCCCAATTTCTCCCGAGTACGGCAATGCCTCACATGTGACCAAAAAATACCAGTTGGGTGCATGGCAGGACTCAGAAGGGAAGGAGTGATTTTTGGATTTTGCAGCTCAGATTCTGGTGGAATTTTGGTGGGTGCTATGTCGCATTAGCAAGACCCCCAAAGCACCAATACAGTGGAACCCCCCCACAAGTGACCCCATTTTGCAAAGTACACCCCTCAGGGAATTCATCTAGGGGTATAGTGTACATTTCAAACCCCCAGGGGTTTCACCAATTTTGATACAAGTGGGCAGTGAAAATGAAAAATTACATTTTTTACACAAAAATGCAGTTCTGGCTCGAAATTTTTCATTTTCAGAAGGTATGAAGGAGAAAAAGCACCCCAAAATCTGTGCCCCAATTTCTCCCGAGTACGGCAATGCCTCACATGTGACCAAAAAATACCAGTTGGGTGCATGGCAGGACTCAGAACGGAAGGAGTGATTTTTGGATTTTGCAGCTCAGATTCTGGTGGAATTTTGGTGGGTGCTATGTCGCATTAGCAAGACCCCCCAAGCACCAATACAGTGGAACCCCCCCACAAGTCACCCCATTTTGAAAACTACACCCCTCAGGGAATTCATCTAGGGGTATAGTGTACATTTCAAACCCCCAGGGGTTTCACCAATTTTGATACAAGTGGGCAGTGAAAATGAAAAATTACATTTTTTACACAAAAATGCAGTTCTGGCTCGAAATTTTTCATTTTCAGAAGGTATGAAGGAGAAAAAGCACCCCAAAATCTGTGCCCCAATTTCTCCCGAGTACGGCAATGCCTCACATGTGACCAAAAAATACCAGTTGGGTGCATGGCAGGACTCAGAACGGAAGGAGTGATTTTTGGATTTTGCAGCTCAGATTCTGGTGGAATTTTGGTGGGTGCTATGTCGCATTAGCAAGACCCCCCAAGCACCAATACAGTGGAACCCCCCCACAAGTCACCCCATTTTGAAAACTACACCCCTCAGGGAATTCATCTAGGGGTATAGTGTACATTTCAAACCCCCAGGGGTTTCACCAATTTTGATACAAGTGGGCAGTGAAAATGAAAAATTACATTTTTTTACACAAAAATGCAGTTCTGGCTCAAAATTTTTCATTTTCAGAAGGTATGAAGGAGAAAAAGCACCCCAAAATCTGTGCCCCAATTTCTCCCGAGTACGGAAATGCCTCACATGTGACCAAAAAATACCAGTTGGGTGCATGGCAGGACTCAGAACGGAAGGAGTGATTTTTGGATTTTGCAGCACAGATTTTGGTGGAATGAATGGTGGGTGCTATGTTGCACCAATACAGTGGAACCCCCCCACAAGTCACCCCATTTTGCAAAGTACACCCCTCAGGGAATTCATCTAGGGGTATAGTGTACATTTCAAACCCCCAGGGGTTTCACCAATTTTGATACAAGTGGGCAGTGAAAATGAAAAATTACATTTTTTTACACAAAAATGCAGTTCTGGCTCAAAATTTTTCATTTTCAGAAGGTATGAAGGAGACAAAGCACCCCAAAATCTGTGCCCCAATTTCTCCCGAGTACGGCAATGCCTCACATGTGACCAAAAAATACCATTTGGGTGCATGGCAGGACTCAGAAGGGAAGGAGTGATTTTTGGATTTTGCAGCTCAGATTCTGGTGGAATTTTGGTGGGTGCTATGTCGCATTAGCAAGACCCCCCAAGCACCAATACAGTGGAACCCCCCCACAAGTGACCCCATTTTGCAAACTACACCCCTCAGGGAATTCATCTAGGGGTATAGTGTACATTTCAAACCCCCAGGGGTTTCACCAATTTTGATACAAGTGGGCAGTGAACATGAAAAATTACATTTTTTACACAAAAATGCAGTTCTGGCTCAAAATTTTTCATTTTCAGAAGGTATGAAGGAGAAAAAGCACCCCAAAATCTGTGCCCCAATTTCTCCCGAGTACGGCAATGCCTCACATGTGACCAAAAAATACCAGTTGGGTGCATGGCAGGACTCAAAAGGGAAGGAGTGATTTTTGGATTTTGCAGCTCAGATTCTGGTGGAATTTTGGTGGGTGCTATGTCGCATTAGCAAGACCCCCCAAGCACCAATACAGTGGAACCCCCCCACAAGTGACCCCATTTTGCAAACTACACCCCTCAGGGAATTCATCTAGGGGTATAGTGTACATTTAAAACCCCCAGGGGTTTCACCAATTTTGATACAAGTGGGCAGTGAAAATGAAAAATTACATTTTTTACACAAAAATGCAGTTCTGGCTCAAAATTTTTCATTTTCAGAAGGTATGAAGGAGAAAAAGCACCCCAAAATCTGTGCCCCAATTTCTCCCGAGTACGGCAATGCCTCACATGTGACCAAAAAATACCAGTTGGGTGCATGGCAGGACTCAGAAGGGAAGGAGTGATTTTTGGATTTTGCAGCACAGATTCTGGTGGAATGAATGGTGGGTGCTATGTTGCACCAATACAGTGGAACCCCCCCACAAGTCACCCCATTTTGCAAACTACACCCCTCAGGGAATTCATCTAGGGGTATAGTGTACATTTCAAACCCCCAGGGGTTTCACCAATTTTGATACAAGTGGGCAGTGAAAATGAAAAATTACATTTTTTTACACAAAAATGCAGTTCTGGCTCAAAATTTTTCATTTTCAGAAGGAATGAAGGAGACAAAGCACCCCAAAATCTGTGCCCCAATTTCTCCCGAGTACGGCAATGCCTCATGTGTGACCAAAAAGTGGCAGGACTCAGAAGGGAAGGAGTGATATTTGGATTTTGCAGCACAAATTCTGGTGGAATGATGGTGGGTGCTATGTCGCATTAGCAAGACCCCCAAAGCACCAATACAGTGGAACCCCCCCACAAGTGACCCCATTTTGCAAACTACACCCCTCAAGGAATTCATCTAGGGGTATAGTGTACATTTCAAACCCCCAGGGGTTTCACCAATTTTGATAAAACTGGGCAGTGAACATGAAAAATTACATTTTTTTACACAAAAATGCAGTTCTGGCTCAAAATTTTTCATTTTCACAAGGAATGAAGGAGACAAAGCACCCCAAAATCTGTGCCCCAATTTCTCCCGAGTACGGCAATGCCTCACATGTGACCAAAAAATACCAGTTGGGTGCATGGCAGGACTCAGAAGGGAAGGAGTGATTTTTGGATTTTGCGGCTCAGATTCTGGTGGAATGAATGGTGGGTGCTATGTGGCATTAGCAAGACCCCCGAAGCACGGTGAAATTATGAACCTAATATTCCATAGATGTGTGGTATATTTTAAAACACTCCTTTATACATAGGCCGGGTTTGTCGGGGCAAGTGTCACACTGGAAAATAGTTTGCTTTCTTATTCCCTTTTTATAGCAAACTTTGCACCTTTTTTGTGTCCTGCCCTTTTTTCCAGTGGAGGGGATTTCATCAGGAAAATGCTGCCCTGGTACAATACGGGGGCCAGTACTAGAAGTACTGGGGCCCTCTGCCTGCTGGTTCCCAAATATTAGGCCCTTTATGACTTCCTCTTGAAAGTGCATAAATGTCCCCCTCTGGCCGGTAGAACGGAATAGCACGTAAGCGTTATACAGTGCCATCTGGATGATATACACGGCCACCTTCTTGTACCAGATTTTTGTTTTCCGCAGGGCACTGTACGGCTTCAGTACCTGATCTGAAAGATCCACTCCGCCCATGTACCTATTGTAATCCAGGATACAATTAGGTTTTGAGGTGTGGGTACTGGTACCTCGTACAGGGACGGAGGTGGTACTGTCTCCGTGAATTGTTGTCAGTATAAGGACATCCCTCTTGTCCTTATATTTGACCAACAACATATTTTCGTTGCATATTCCCCTGCTTTCACCCCTTCTCATTACTTGGGCAATGTGCGTTTTTGGGAGGCCTCTTTGGTTCTTGCGCACAGTACCGCAAGCTGCTGTACCTCTTGAACCAAGGGCCTTAAACAGGGGGATGCTAGTGTAAAAGTTATCCACATAGAGGTGATAACCTTTATCCAGGAAGGGGTGCACTAAATCCCAGACAATTTTCCCACTAACACCTACGAGGTAGGGGGGGCATTCTGGCGGTTGAATTCTTGAATCCTTCCCTTCATAAACCCTAAACCTGTGGGTGTACCCTGAGGTGCTTTCACACAGTTTATACATTTTTATGCCATACCTTGCCCTCTTACTGGGAAGGTACTGGCGGAATTTAACCCTTCCTTTAAAATGTATAAGGGACTCGTCGATACAAATAAATTTTTCAGGGATGTACACCTCTTCAAATTTGGCACTGAAATGATCAATGACCGGCCTGACTTTGAATAGCCGGTCAAAGGTGGGATCATCTCTGGGTGGGCACTGTGCATTATCGGTGTAATGTATAAATTTAAGAATTGTCTCAAATCGAGTCCGGGGCATGGCCATACGGTAAAATGGAGTACTGTACAGAACATCTGTACTCCAATATTGCCTAATTTCTGGCTTTTTTACTATGCCCATATGAAACACCAGACCCCAAAACGTCATCATCTCTACTGCATCTACAGGGGTCCACCTAGCAAATGATGACGTGGGGTTTTGAGCAATAAACTGCTGGGCATATAAATTAGTTTGGTCCACCATTAAATTTATAAAATCATCAGAGAAAAATAATTTGAAAAAGTCAATTTCTCTGAGACCTGTGGAATCAAATTGGATTCCTGGCATGGCCAAAAACTCAGGAACCTGGGGCTCAAAATTGTCTGGTGGTGGGGTCCATACTAGATCAATTATTGGGGGGGGAATCTCAGCTGATCTACGGGGGCGTCTTTGAGGGGGTCCCTCATCACCAGAGGAGGAAGAGGAGCTTAAGACGAATCCTTCAAATTCCCCGCTTGCATCACTGCCTGTGTCAGAGTCAGAGGCAAGCATGGCATATGCCTCCTCCACTGAATACATTCTCCTGGATGACTGGGAGGACATTTGGGAGGACATTTGGGAGGACATTTGGGATGCCATTTTTATTTTTGTGTTACTGGTAGTGAAATGTTTCAACACGTGTATAGTGTAGGGGGGGGTACAAACTTTATTTCAATCCGGGGGGTATGTAGTGTGTAGTGTGTATGTGGTGCAGAAAAAAAAAAATACTTTATACCAATAAAAAAAAAAAAAAATGAAGGGGTTAAAAATAAAAAATTGAAGGGGTTAAAAAAAAAAAAAAGGTCCTGCGCCAAAAATTGAGCACAGATGTTGGTCAGTAACGTCTGTCACTGAACAGCGCTCAAAGGCAACAGGAATCTGATCAAAAAAAAAAAAAAAAATTGATCAACCCTGTGCCGAAAAAGCTGATCAGTGATGTACGTCACTGATCGGCGCACAGTGGCCACAGGACACCCACAAAATCAGTGTGTGTAAAAAAAAAATAAAAAAAAGACCCCACAGCACTCACAAAAAAAAAAAAAGGTGATCAGTGATGCGACACTGATTACCAGTGAGGGACAGCAGGTGCACAACCTTTGGTGCAACTGACAGTGCAACTGGCAGCAACTGACAGGTATATATATAAAAAAAAAACCTCTGCGCCCCCAAAAAGTTGCTGATCAGCACAGATATACTGATCAGCACAAAAGGGGGGGTAGCAGACACAAAATATACACTCTCTATCACTCTCTGTCACTATCTCTCTCTATCTCTCTATCTCTCACTATCTCTCACTATCTATCACTCTAGGACACTGCAGCAGCAGCACTGACAGTTATATGTATAAAAAAAAACTGCACCCCCAAAAAGGGGGGGTAGCAGACACAAAATATACACTCTCTATCACTCTCTGTCACTATCTCTCTCTATCTCTCTATCTCTCACTATCTATCACTATCTATCACTCTATGACACTGCAGCAGCAGCACTGACAGTTATATATATAAAATAAAACCCCTGCACCCCCAAAAAGGGGGGGTAGCAGACACAAATCTCTCTATCTCTCTACCTCTCACTATCTATCACTATCTATCACTGTATGACACTGCAGCAGCAGCACTGACAGTTATTTATATATAGAAAACCCCTGCACCCCCAAAAAGGGGGGGTAGCAGACACAAAATATAGCTCTCTCTGTCACTATCTCTCTATCTCTCTCTCTCTCTCTATCTCTCTATCTCTCTATCACACTGCAGCAGCAGCAGGAAGTCTCAGGAAGTCAGATCCAGGAAGCGTCCAGCACGCTACAAGCAGTGATAAGGTGATCAGGTAAGGTATTTGCAAGGATCAGGTAAGTATTAGCAAGGATCAGGTCGGTATTCACGGCAGGCAGGCACGGTGACCGTTCTGCACGCTATTCCAGACCGGAATGGCGTCTGCAGCGCAGTCACCGTCAGTTTAAATGTCGCGCCTTGGCTGTGATTGGTCCGTGGGTCCCACGGACCAATCACAGCCTTGGGGGCAGGTGGGGTGAGGGTGGGGTGAGGTGTCATCGTCACCGATGACCCCCTCATGCCCCCTGACGCCCGGCGGTGATTGACACCTGTGTTACCGAGCGTCTGATTCGCTGGTAACACAGGAAAACGCTGTGAATGGCTGTTCACACTGAACAGCCAATCACAGCGATCGCCGACGGGGGGGCGGCATCGCAGCCCCCCCTGGGCATGCAGGGACATGTCTGCTGTCAGGGACAGCAGACATCGTCCCTCTGTCACTGCGTCTCGAGACGCAGTGACAGTTTAAACTCATGACGTACATTTATGCCATGTGTCGGGAAGTACCTCCCGGCCATGACGTAAATGTACGTCAAATGTCGGGAAGGGGTTAAAAAAAAAAAACGTTTTCATTCTTTACGTTCCGCGTGGGTAATGATTGGGAATGGTAAAATGTGTGTGAGTGCAACCTTAGCGGTGTGCTCGTCATGTGAGGGTACACTGAATACTAATTAGAGGTCCGTGTTGACACATGTCGACATTGACAAGAACCATGAAACCCATGTCGACCTCTCCGTCAACATTTTCCTTTTCAACCTTTTGCTTGTGTAGACATTTTGTCAATGTTGACATTGTGCACATCAACTTTTTTTCAATATCAACCTAGTACATGTCGACCTTCTAGGTAGCAACAAGGAATCAGCAACCATAAAAATGACACCGACATCTTAAAAACATCAAATAAATGTAAAATAAAATATGCAATTCTCACTTAAAGGTAACTTGCAGCACGTTTCACGTCATACAAAGGGGGTATGAGGAGTGGGCTCTGATCTTGGTATATAAAGAGGGAAGGGGGTCTCTGCATCTTCACATAAAGGGTATGATCATATTCGCCAACATTCAATGTCTTCTCTCTGGCAGTAGCCCAGAGAGGGAGGAGACTTTCAGCTGCCATTAGGGGACAGAGCCCTACATCATCAAGCCCCACCCCCATTGAAAATAAATCCCACGATTCGCGGGTGTATGCTTAGATGGTGGGGCTAAAATTATGCAAATTGCATTCTTTTACCCACCCACACCCCCTCCGTGTACACCCGTAAATTGCAGGATTTTACCGGTGGAGTAGGAAGATGCGGAGGAGGTTTGGGGCATGTGGGAGGCTTGTCCACCCTTCCAGGGGTCTGGGTTTCGGGAGCCTCCTGGCCATTCCTGGAGGGTAGGCAAGTATGGGTTTGATGTGGAGTCTCTCTTGCTATAGTATACGGAGACCCTCATGCAGCTCTGGGGCTCTGATGGCAAATAAGGGGCTTGTGTCCTCTGGTTGCGCCAGGTTCTCCAAACTGGAGAACCAGAGGAGGAACCACATGGGCAGAGGGTGGATAGATGCCAGGGCCGGACTGGCCATCTTGCCCTTCTGGCAAATGCCAGAAGGGCCAATGGCCAGGTGGGCCAGATTTTAGTCCCGCTGGCCGCGGCTGGGACTCTCCTCCGTTTGGCGGCACTGGCCGCGGCTTTAAGGATAGGGACACGGGCTTAGGGAACATGGCTGCCGGCCTCCTGCACTGAGGACCTGTCTAGACAGTGCAGGAGGCCGCTACAGAGGGCGGTGCATCAGGCGGAACAAGGGGTCAGAGGAGAATCCAGGAAGCAGAGCAGCCGGTCTGTGCCGATCATTACACGCCACCCTACTTCCTGCGGCCGGCTTGTGTGTGCGGACCGGTCCACATTACTTCCCGGTGCTAGTGCTGCAGGCCTACAACCTCGGTGTCCATCCGGCGGCGGCAAAATCAGCTTCACAGCCTCAGATAAATAGCATATGTACAGGGGGAGAACAGGACTGAGGAGTCAGGACATCACAGGCTTCTCCCAGAGAACTTCCTGTTGTGTCCTGACTCCTCAGTGGTGTTCTGTGATTGTGCAAGGGAGCAGCCTGAGGTGTACAGTTATTGTGCAATGGGGGGCCGCCTGTGGTGTTCTGTTATTATGCAGGTGGAGTAGCCTGTGGTGTTCTGTCATTATACAAGAGGAGCAGCCTGTTGTGTCCTATTATACAGGGAGAGCATGGGAATTATGGTGTGTTCCATAACGTGTAATGCCTCATTTTTCTGATGCCACGCCTCCTTTCCATGAGACCACACCCCCTTTTCACCATGCGGCTTCGCCATGCAAGGATCCCGCCTGCTGCAGGTGGGCCTGTGTGCTCAAAATGCCAGGGCCGATTTCTGGTCCCAGTCTGGCCCTGATAGACGCTACCTAGAAAGATGCACCTGGGGTGTGGTCATAACATTATAACTGGTAAGAATAACAGGGTTGAACCAATGGGGCGGCTTTTGTGAACGAAAACTGTATATTTGCCGCTGCCCCCCCCCCAGATACACAATGGTCGGCCAGCATTATTACTCACTGAGCCTACATTCAGCACTTCATTAAACAGGTAACAAATCACAGGTAACAGATGTCACACCAGGGGTCTGAGTCAATGAGACAAAGACCTCTGGTGGGGGTCTAGATCGGTATTGGAACCGGGCAGGCTGTAGGAGACCCTTGTGCATATGAGCACGACAGTGCACCCAGAGAAGAGCAGACGATGTGATAAAAGTATAACAGGTTTATTGAAGACCGATGGTACAAGCAGTAAGTAGATATGCAGCAGGTGGAATCACAGGTAATGTCCCAGTGAGCCTGGATGGACACAGGCGATGGTGAGCCCGGATGGTTCAGCGACTTGAGCACCTGGATGGAACACTGCAGCAGGGAGAGAATACCAGCAGACAAACACTTGCATAGCAGGATGACAAATGAAGCACTAGCAATGAGATGAGAGCTCCCAGGATACTTATACCCATGGCTTGGCCTGGATTGGCCGGGCAGGTAACCTGGGAGATCAACTCATTGCCGGATTGGATGAACCAGATATGTGACTGACAACATCATGGCAGCCACCATGTCTGGCTAAGGCAGGAAACTGTGTTTGTACACACCATGCTTATGGCCGGGAGCAATGGCGTCGGACACAGGAGTTGCTGAGTAAAGGATACTGTTACTGTGGGTGAGGAGAGCGGTGCACCGCGCAGCCGCAGACTCAGCAGCGCTGAGAGGACTAACAGATGACTGACATGAAGGCGCACTGCGCTCAGGATGCCGGCTGTATCGGGACTTGTAACGCAAGCTGAGGCACTTAGCCGGTAAGATGACTTGCTTTAACACCCGGATCGTGACAACAGATCACAAGTAACAGATCACAGGTAACTAATCACAAGTAACAGATCACAAGTAACAGATCACAAGTAACAGATCACAAGTAACAGATCACAGGTAACAGATCACAGGTAACAGATCACAGGTAACAGATCACAAGTAACAGATCACAGGTAACAGATCGCAGGTAACAGATCACAGGTAACAGATCACAGGTAACAGATCACAAGTAACAGATCACAGGTAACAGATCACAGGTAACAGATCACAGGTAACAGATCACAAGAAACAGATCACAGGTAACAGATCACAAGTAACAGATCACAGGTAACAGATCACAATTAACAGATCACAAGTAACAGATCACAGGTAACAGATCACAGGTAACAGATCACAGGTAACAGATCACAATTAACAGGTCACAGGTAACAGATCACAGGTAACAGATCACAGGTAACAGATCACAAGTAACAGATCGCAGATAATAGATCACAAGTAACAGATCACAGGTAACAGATCACAAGTAACAGATCACAGGTAACAGATCACAAGTAACAGATCACAGGTAACAGATCACAGGTAACAGATCACAGGTAACAGATCACAGGTAACAGATCACAAGTAACAGATCACAGGTAACAGATCGCAGGTAACAGATCGCAGGTAACAGATCACAGGTAACAGATCACAGGTAACAGATCACAAGTAACAGATCACAGGTAACAGATCACAGGTAACAGATCACAGGTAACAGATCACAAGAAACAGATCACAGGTAACAGATCACAAGTAACAGATCACAGGTAACAGATCACAATTAACAGATCACAAGTAACAGATCACAGGTAACAGATCACAGGTAACAGATCACAGGTAACAGATCACAATTAACAGGTCACAGGTAACAGATCACAGGTAACAGATCACAGGTAACAGATCACAAGTAACAGATCGCAGATAATAGATCACAAGTAACAGATCACAGGTAACAGATCACAAGTAACAGATCACAGGTAACAGATCACAAGTAACAGATCACAGGTAACAGATCACAAGTAACAGATCACAGGTAACAGATCACAAGTAACAGATCACAGGTAACAGAGCCCTGCGAGGGGACGTGGAATACGAGCCCAAAGCATGGCGAGTGTAGCGAGCCCTGCGAGGGGACGCAGAATACATGTAAAGTAATCTATGTCCCCTCGCGGGGCTTGCTCCACTCACCATGCTTGGGGCTCGCCACACTATCTAAAATCATCTCCACGCCGACGTGGATAGTGGGGGTATGAAACGGTCGCAGGACGCGAACCGCCACCGCTAGCCATGCTTCGGGATGGCGTGGATACTAGAGATTATATCTCATTGTAAGCACCCATCACATCTCATGGCATGGATGCTTGTACAATTAAAAATCGCATCGCATATTCCAGGGGGATGCGATGTGATGAGATTTTTAGGAGCCCATACGATAGAAATCGTGGGCGCCGTGATAATACAAAAGTACCCAGGTAACAGATCACAATGTATCTCAGGGTTGCCGACACTCCCGGAATGGCCGGGAGTCTCCCGAAAATCGGGACCCCCTCCCAGTCCCCTGGAAGGGTGGGCAACCCTCCCGTATTCAGGGGGGACCCCCTCCTGCACCCCGGATCGCGGCATTAAAATGCCGCAATCCTCGGGTCTCAGAGGAGGGGGCGGAGCTAAAATGACACAATTGCGCCATTTTAGCCCCACCCCCTCCACGGAGATCCGTGAATTCGGCAGTTTGTCATCATGGGGACGGAGCTTTGTGACGTCACACTTAAGCCCCGCCCCCTGAGCGGCTGCTGGAACTCCCGGAGAGGAGAATTATAAAGTCGGCAACCCTGATGTATCTTTTGCTACAAGATAGAACACGGCTGACTCGTTCCTCGTAAAGCTTTATGCAGGGATGCCAGTGACGTAGGCGGCGGTGGAGGAAGCCATTAGCTGTCCTGCCAGATGTGCTGTATTGCTGTAATTACTTACATGTCTAAAACAAAGAGATCTGCGGCCGTCACTACTTGAACATGTCTGTCAGGGAACCCTGCGATCCGCGTAATAGTGTCGCTATGTAAAGTGCAGACTGTAAACTTCCACCGCTAACATACACAAGGGAAGTGGCTAATGACACTCTATGATTAGCAGACAGATGTAAACATGTGCTTACACACAGACACACACACACGGACACACACTCACATACACACAGACACACACTCACAGACACACACACACACACACCTACTGCGCTGCTGCCCCACTTCTGGTGTCGCCACAGGACATGGGTGTGGTATAGGGTTCCGACAGTCGGGATCCCAACAGTCATTAGCCCGACGTCGGGATCCCTACTGGCTGGACTCAGACAGCGTGGCCAGCGCAACAAAGCCCCTTGTGGGCTCGCTATGCTCGCCACGCTGCGGGCACGGTGGCTCGCTACACTCGCCACCTAGTCTATTCTCCGGTGGCCGTCTGTCAGTGTTTTAACCGTTGGGATCCCGACGTAGGGTAAATGACTGTCGGGATCCCGGCACCCACAGGACACAGCCCATCCTGGGAGAGACCAGCTGATTTGTACTTATGATCCATTTGCTTGCGCAGCCAATCAATAATCAGCCTGAGAAGAAAGTGACCCCTTGGGGTATAATCAGGTGCTGAGGTGACCTCTAGTTTCCAGCAGCTGTGAAAATGGGGACGTCTACCCCAATAGACAAAATAAAGCAGAGAAAGGGCACAGCACTATTTGAGGAGACGTCAATAATTAAAATCAAGGGATGAAAAATAAAACCATTTAATATAAACAATATAATGGTATATAAACAGCAATAGTGTTTGAAATTGCATGGTGGGATCTCTCTTATTGACCGAATTATTGACCTCTCCTCAATACTAGCGCTCTGCGATACAACACTTGCAGCAGAGCAGTGGTTGCATTGTCCAGTGCTCTGCAGACTACAGGACACCACGGGTGCCTGCGCACGTCTCAGGGAATGAGGGGTTAATGCATCTCCTGATCTGTCATCTCTGGTAAGAGGAAGAGCCGGGCGATCACTGCGTGGCAGGAAACCTCTTCCCTGCTGCTGACATTTACCATGAGCCACTTACAGCGGAGATGTTGGGTAAACAGGTCGGTGCAGCAGAGATGGATGGCAGCGATACATTCTGGCTCCACCCTCTGACGAAATTAGCCGTTAAAGTGATTTGGAATGTTTCATTGTTTTGATTAAATCCAAGGTCTGGGCTGTTAGGATAATGTTGACATCAGCCGCTATTTACAGGTATATCACTTATTTACTGTATATGAGTTGAGCTGCATTTATAGTAGATGCCAACAGAAACCTGCGCCTGACACCCGCATCGTACATCAGCACACAGGAAGATGCTGAACTGACGAGCCTATGTCAGGGTTTCCTACCCTCCCGGAAAGGACGGCAACCCTCCCGCATTGTCCTGCCTCTCTGGCGGAGAGGGGTTCCGCGGGGGTTCCGTGGGTCAAATGACGCGATCGCGTCACTTAAACCCCGCTTCCAGCAGTGCAATGCATAAAATACCGGCATTGCACGGCGGGGGAGGCCTGGCTAAAATGACGCTATCGCTCTAGCCACGCCCCTAAACGGGTCATCACCGCCGTGGCTCCGCCCCTTTTTCATCCCGGCTTTGGGCCCGCCCCCCTGCCATACTGAGCAGCCAGAAAGTCGGCAACCATGGAACATGTACTAAGCCCTTGAGAGCAGAGGTACCAATTTATGTTTTTGCTGGTGGGTGCTCAATGTTGAAAGGCTCAACAAGAAAATACATGGGACTCTGGAGTTACGGGCACTTGGGTGCTCATTAATTCCTGTGGGTGCTCGGCCCTTGAGCACCCACAGAATCGGCACCTATGCTTGAGAGCGATAAAATCATACTTGCCTACCCTCCCAGAATGGCCGGGAGGGTCCCGCAAATCGGGCCCCCCTCCCGGTCCCCCGGGAAGGTGGGCAAGTCTTCTGCATTGTGTGCCACAGCACCTTCTCCCCCTCTCCCCGCGGGATAAATGTTCGATTTTCGCAGGTTCGCGGGGCTAAATGACGCGATTTTGCATCATTTAGCCCCTCCCCCATCCACGGACCCGCGAATTGGGGGCGGGGCTTACTGACATCATCCTCGCCCCGCCCCCAAAACGAAGCCTCTTCCAGCCCCCATTTCACTCCTCTCCGGGCTTCTCCCGGAATGGAGTTTTAAAATGTCGGCATGTATGGATAAAATAGATTGAGATAAAGTAAAAATACCCTGCTAACTGTCATTTTTTAAACACAGCCTGTAATGTGGCAGTTAGGAGTTGAGTGGCTGGTACTTTTTCTATTCCCACTTTATTTCTCTCCTAGGCTTAGTACATCGGCCCTAATTCACACCTGTGAGCAAGGCTGCAGTATTTGCAGATGGACAAAACCATGCACTGCAGGTGGGGCAGATGTAACATGTGCAGAGAGAGTTAGATTTGGGTGGGGTGTGTTCAAACTGAAATTTAAAGTGCAGTGTAAGAATAAAGCAGCCAGTATTTACCCTGCACAGAAACAAAATAACCCACCCAAATCTAACTCTCTCTGCACATGTTACATCTGCCCCACCTGCAGTGCAGCATGGTCTTGTCCATCTGCAAAAATTGCAGCCTTGCTAACGGGAATAAATCAGGCCTATGTACCCCTTCTCAGACCCGTTAGGCCCCTTAGCAACAATTGCTCAGCAAAGAATTGCTCCGTTGGGTGCCATCTAGTTGCCGCTGGTGTGCACTACACTTTAATCCCCCCCCCCCCCCTAGAGGTGAGGAGAAGCGTTAGCCTTAAACTATATAGAAAATAGAACTATCCAGTAACAAGCATTGGGGCGTCGATATGCCCATATATGGAGCTAGATGCACCTTATCGGTGGAGGATGACACGCCCCATTGACGGCGCACCACGCCCACTATAATCTCCCTGCAACTAGCTTTCAAAAGTACAGTAGGTAATTATGCATTAGGGCAACTTATGTAATTCCCAAGCTGCCACCCTATACCCACAAAGCCCGTGTTACCCAGATGCCGGCCACCCGACGCAGTTCACAAAAAATTATTTGCCTTGCTTCATACTATGGGCTGTATTCAATGCGGCTGGTGAGGGGGTTAAACGGTGGGGATCGCCGAAAACAACGGCCGCTGATCCCCCACCCTGGCAGCTCACCCTATTCTACCGTCAGAGGATCGCAAGGCTCATTAGCCGCGGGCCTTGCTGTTTGGGGGGTTGGGATCATTTGGTCTACAGCATGATGGTCGACAGTCATTAGGTCGACATGGGAAAAGGTCGGCATGGTTCTAGGTCGAAAGGTCATAAGTTCGACAGGTCGTTAGTTCGACAGGTCATTAGTTCGACAATGTCTATGTCGACAGTCAAAAGGTCGACATGGGTTTTTCCACTGGTTTTTTTACCTGAATGTCAACACAGTCGACATGGACACAGTTTCAAGTGCACCACATCCCCTCGCTGCGCTCGCAATGCGTCGAGCACAATATTTTATTCTCCCACCACACCCTAGTGGATGGTAGGGCATGAAATACCGCCTGTCGGCACATGTCGGCTCAAAAAACAGTGAAAAACCCCACATCGAACTAACGACCTGTCGTACTAATGACCTTTCGACCTAGAACCATGCCGACATTTCCCTATGTCAACCTAGACCCATGTCGACCTTTTCCCATGTCGACCTAATGGTGTCGACCTAATGACTGTCGACTATCATGCTCTAGACCAAATGGCCGCATCCCACTATATTATATTGCATATGTTACTTCATACAGTATGTTCATTTTCTTATATCATTATTATTACTGTTGCGTTAGACAGCTCTCCAGTCCGGACGCTGGAAGACTTGACGCCTCACTGACAGCTCTCAGGAGACTCTCTGAGCCGCGTGTCCCATATTATGTTCTATATGTCACACCACACACACGGCTTCCTGCACACGTATGCAACGATTACATGGCTGGTGGCTTTGTATTGTTTGCTACCTCTGGCGTGTAGGTCTCCTAGTAGAAAGTGAGTCAGGAAGTCTAAATTGCATTAAGAACTACGAGAGAACAATGCACGCCTGGCCAGCCATAATATCAGCATCAGCGAGAACCTTCCAGCGTACCAGCCTCACTATCGT
This sequence comes from Crinia signifera, assembly GCF_055691185.1. Classification (NCBI taxonomy): domain Eukaryota; kingdom Metazoa; phylum Chordata; class Amphibia; order Anura; family Myobatrachidae; genus Crinia; species Crinia signifera. Next base: position 8,641,907 of record NC_139226.1, read on the forward strand.
CGGCCCATAAGAATAGGAACTAGGCTGGGGGTCCGTGACTGGGGACTGAGAAATTCCCTAGAATTCATCATTACGCCAGGGGAGAAGAACTTTCCTTACGTTTAAGAAGGAGAACAATCTGTTATCTGTCATTGGTGGGAGAGAGAGGCGTATTGGCTGCGGGACGTTCCCCCAGGGGGATGAGAGGATGCTCCGGGTGTATACAAAAGGCTAAATTAAGATCAAGAAAACAGAAAACATCTTACAGTATGTGTCCCTTATTAATAGTGCCAAATAATTCCAGATGCCGGGAACATCTATGTACATCCCTGGCAACCAAAGTATGCATTCCCCAGTTACAGACAATGAGACCACAACCCCCCCCATCCCATTATCTACATGTCAGGAAATGTTACAAATCAAGACCCTCACATTTCGGTACTTATGTATTATCTGGACTCCCAATTTTTTCATTGCATGCCACTACTTAAGGCATGCAATGCAATGCGATTTTTCATAAACTCCCCATCAGGTATCCCCAGGTCCACACCTTTCCATCTCACCATAAAATTAACCTAAACCTTAACACTAACTTATCTAATAAAAAAGACACGGACACAAGTGCTGGCGTTTCAAAATGAATGTCAATTTATTTTGACAATTAAACTAACTATATATATAATGGTGGCGGCACCAAAGAACGGTCATTATAGGAAAGTGGGGTTAAAGATGTTACCATACACACCATCGCTGGTGATCGCTCTCCCCGGTCATCCACTCGTGCTAGTGGTGACCACCACCCCGGGCGGGAGCATGGCCGATGACCATCGATGTCAGGAGAGAGCGACACCCCACTATCTACACACACACATGAAGATCTTACAAGGATGACCGTTCTTTACCGCCGCCGAAGAGAAAAGAAATAGGGAAGGGTGGGCGGGGCTTTTTCAGACAGAGGAAGAACTTCCTGTGAGTATGTTCCTTTTCTTCCCTGTCTATACTCCTCCCACAGCTCTGATAGGCCTTGTGCCCATCCTATTAACATATCAGCTGACCTTCCAGCGTAACCTGGGGAACCATCAGGGGTTTATGCTCACTCAGTGCTTACTCAGCATTCGTGGTTCTTAAACTCCCCATCAGGTATCCCCAGGTCCACACCTTTCCATCTCACCATAAAATTAACCTAAACCTTAACACTAACTTATCTAATAAAAAAGACACGGACACAAGTGCTGGCGTTTCAAAATGAATGTCAATTTATTTTGACAATTAAACTAACTATATATATAATGGTGGCGGCACCAAAGAACGGTCATTATAGGAAAGTGGGGTTAAAGATTCAGATTCAGATTCAGATTCAGATTCATTTATTGTCATTGCCCCATGACAGGACAACAAAATTCAGTTTTAACATCCAAACCGTAATCCAGTCAACATTACGTACAATTACACAAACTACAATACATTACACAATACAATACATACTAATATAATACATAAAAGAAGGTATATTCTGCCTAAAAACTGTTAATAACACTAGCCAGTATTCAATGCTAAAACAGCTGAGGGATAGAAACTATTCCTCAATCTGCTAGTCCTATTTCTAAGACATCTAAAACGCTTGCCCGATGGCAACAATGTAAATAGGCCATGTGCTGGGTGCGTCGGATCCCTTACAATGTTGTTCGCACGGCGCAAACATCGCTTCCGCTGAATGACTTCCAATGATGGTAATGTAGTCCCCACGATCCATTCGGACATTCTAACCACCCGCTGCAGCTTCTTACGCTCCTGCATTGTACAATTACCATACCAAGCTGTAACACAGTTGGTAATGATACTTTCTATCGCACAGCGGTAAAAATTCATCAGTATGCCTGCTGACAATTTATGTCTTTTTAACATCCTCAAAAAGAAAAGCCGTTGATGGGCCTTCTTCACTAGACCCCCGGTGTTGACTGACCATGAAAGGTCCTCCGAGATATAGGTACCTAAAAACTTAAAGCTTTGGACCCTTTCTACCTCCATCCCATTTATCTGAATAGGAGTAACCTGATCAACTTTCTGCCTCCTAAAATCCACAATAATCTCCTTTGTTTTACTAGTATTAAGCAGCAGATTGTTGACACAACACCAATCAGCAAGAGATTGTATCTCCTCCCTATAAGCTGTTTCATCATTATTACTAATGAGACCGATTAGTGTTGTGTCGTCCGCAAACTTAATAATAGTATTGGATGGATGAACTGGTCTACAATCCCAAGTGAAAACTGAATACAGAAAAGGACTCAACACACAGCCCTGAGGCACCCCTGTGTTTAATATAATGGGTGCAGAACTGTTAGATCCCGATCTAACAACCTGCGGTCTGTTAGTCAAGAAATCTGCAATCCAGTTACACATAAAACTGTTAATACCTAACCCAGATAGTTTGTTAACCAACCTGGCAGGGATCACCGTATTGAATGCTGAACTAAAGTCCACAAACAATAGTCTAGCATAAGTATTGCTTTTGTCTAAATGAGACAGTACAGAATGGAGCAACATGGAGATAGCATCCTCCGTGCTCCTATTTTTACGGTATGCAAACTGATATGGATCCAATAAAGGGGGGAGACTGTCCTTTAAATACGCCAAAACCAGCCGCTCAAAAATTTTCATAATAATTGGCGTCAGCGCCACCGGACGGTAGTCGTTCAACCCCTTCGGGCTAGCTATCTTAGGCAACGGGATAATGGCAGTATTCTTAAAGCATGAGGGAACAACTGACTCAGACAAGGATAAGTTAAAAAGATCTGCAAAGACCCCTGCCAACTGCTCTGCACACACTCTGAGAGCCCGCCCAGGGATGCCATCAGGTCCAGCCGACTTGCCCACGTCAATCCGACCCAGTGCTGCACCAACCTCCTCTGATGACAAAACAAGAGGCTGGCCACTTACAGGCAATTTAACCACCCTCTCGTGATTCCCTCTATCGAAACGTGCATAAAAATAATTTAGCTCGTCCAGAAAGGAGACATCCGAAGTCACTGAGTCAGTAGCCCCTGGCTTGTAATCACTCACAACATGGATACCTTGCCACATGCGTCGGGAGTCAGATTTTAAAAAATGCTCCTCTATTTTCAGCTTATAACAATGCTTTGCATTTACAATCCCCCTCCTCAAATTTGCCCTTGCTATTTTATAGGCTTGTGCATCCCCCTTCCCAAAGGCGATGTTACGAGCCCTTAACAAAAGCCGAACCTCCCCGTTCATCCACGGCTTCTGATTGGGGTACACAGTAATTTGTTTCTGGGTCGTAACCTTATCAATATTTATATTGATATAATCCAGCACTGTAGAAGCATAGTTGTTAATGTCCACATGTGAACCGTCATCAACCCGTGGCCCAAATATGCCCCAGTCTGTATGCTCAAACTTTTCCCGCAGCACAGCATCAGCCCCACTCGGCCAGACCTTAATATCTCTCACTTCCGGCTTTTCTCGCTGTATAAGCGGAGAATACTTAGGGGTAAGAAATAGGGATAGATGATCCGACTGTCCCAGGTGGGGGAGAGCCGTTGCAGAATAAGCCCCCGCAATGTTTGTGTAAAGATGTTACCATACACACCATCGCTGGTGATCGCTCTCCCCGGTCATCCACTCGTGCTAGTGGTGACCACCACCCCGGGCGGGAGCATGGCCGATGACCATCGATGTCAGGAGAGAGCGACACCCCACTATCTACACACACACATGAAGATCTTACAAGGATGACCGTTCTTTACCGCCAAAGCTAGGCCCTAAGCCGCAGCACCGCCACCAAGTAGGAAAAACGCTCAGCACTGTGTATCTAACCAACTAAAAACATCGCCCAAAAACAGAGCCACGCCCTCCGGGCTCAGATGAACGCCATCGCTCCTATACAGCGCACTCCGCTGAAAGCTGATGGCGTCATGGCGAATAACACCCCCGCCATTGGTCAGCAGATACTTCTCACTGCAGCGTTCACCGTCTTCCGTGAACGCTCCAGGCGGGGACAGGACACCGCATTTCTCCACACTATCCTTGATGTAATGGAGGACCACACCAACTTACATGCAGGCAAATACAAAGAAATAAAATAGGGGTCCCGCACAATCACTGAGCGTAGCTCGAGAGCAGTCGTCCGCCCTAAGTCATTACCACCCAGGTGGAAAATAATGACCCTCGGGACCCCAAAATCTCCCAGGGCTCGAATCAGCCCAGCCTGCAGCCCTTTCCACAGCATACCTCTCTCACCCAGCCACCTAACCTCCCCAGCTCGACTAAACACGCGTACATCAGATGCTACCCAATAGACAAAAGAATGTCCAATCATCCAAATGGACTTAACGTCCTGTCGACCTGAAATATTTATAAGAGGTTAGAAGGCTGTCGACAATCTTGCATACCAAGCATTCACCACACTTGTTAGAGAGAGGAATGAGAAAAACCGTGGCCGACCAGCTCTTGAGGCACAAAACACACCGTCTGGGGTAAACTAACAAGTACGCCATGCCAGATTGTGATTATAGCCGAATTGTGCCCCCAGACGGATGTGAAAACACACCTCAAGGCCCCCACTGGAAGTTGACGAGCGCTTATGCGTCCAGTCGACCATGGTGAAAGTGACAGATAAGGCTGGCCGAATGTACCTCGGAATGCTGCCGAGCGCCATCGACCCAGGGACTGAATCTCTGAATCGGAGCGGCCCTCCGCAGCCGCCGAGGTAGCAGCCCCAATCCGAAAGGAATGCGACCCAAATTCCTTTGGACCGAGACCCGTGGCCTCCAGCGCCCGTCCCAATCCGTGGCAAAACTGATACTCGGTGAGCGGTGACCCCTCATCATGCATCAGCCATGCACCAGGTAGGTCTGGGTGCACCTGCGCGAAGGCCGTAACCAACGCCACGGGGCACACCCCTTCCACCGCACATGGGAGCAAAGACAGCCACCGCCCCCTTCCAGCCAGGCTAGTCTTGGAACGGCGCAGGTGACATAGCACCGAATCCACATGGACCACCAGGTCATCCACGGTCAATGGTGAGGGTATTCGCTATTGACGGCGCCACCAGCTCCCAAACCTGAAGGCACCATGATACGCCGCTGTATACGCCATTCGGAACAGGACCTCATAGTCAGGCCCGCAAAATGTCCCTCAGGGCACCCAGCAAGGCTGGGAGCAACGGCAATTCAATTGGTCGCCCGCAGTTTGGGAGTGCCGGCGAGGCGCGCAGCCATCCACGCAACGCCCTGGGCACCAGAAAGGACCGGGACGGGTCCGCCCTACCAAGCCGAGACAAAAGAAAGGCACCCCTGCCAGCATCCGGCGTACTGAGGCAACAACGCCCCAAGGAGTACCAACTCCATACAACGGCCACCCTAGCCGCACCAGGTGTCTTACCTGCATGAGGGGCAGACAGCCTAAACTGTTCCCCCTTGTGCCATCCTTCCTGATAGCACCCCAGTGTCCCGGGCATGATAGCCCTCATAGCTAGCTCCTCCATTCCAGTCCAAGCATCTGAAGTGCCTGCCTCCGACATGAGGCTCACCTCTGTGGACATGCCAGGGGTCCCGATGGCCGAGTTCCGGGAACAACCACCAGAGGGGGAGCTGGCCCGCCCTGTGAGGCCTAAGTGGCGAACGGCCTGAGCTCCTGTGCCACTGCACATGTTGGGGACACAATTACGGGCGCCACCCGTGAAGAGGCTGTAACCCCAGGCAGCTCATCAGGGGTAGGCAAAATACCGGGTTGGGAGCTGGCAGAGCCCCAGTAGGGGAAAAACCCAGACATGCGGTCCATGCAGGAATTCAGAAAGGGCCATAAACTGCTGTACTCCTTTACAGGCAGTAGGTGGCAGGGGCCCTACACCGCATCAGCCCACAGAGGGGAATTATTTTCGGGAACTACCCAAGACCCCCTTTAGCGCTGCACTGAGGGACCAGCCTGGTCCTCCGCAGCCATCGTCGCCTGGCCGGTCCTGCAGGAGGCATGTCCCCGGGGATGGACAGGAGTGATTGGGGTCCCACAATAGGAGGGGTGGCCGTCCCCAGTAGCCTGCACTACCAGCCATACCTCCCTGTCACTCGTCACCCCGCCGGCCGGTCTAAAGGGAGAATATACAAACATCTCACAGCTGGAGCCATGGTGGGAACCAAACCAATGCCATCAGTGCTGTGAGGCAGTGATGCTAACCATTACAACATCTGTAATGCCGGGAACGCCAGAGGGGCGTGCCGCGCTCGTGGCAGGAGTACACCGCCCCTTACCTCTAACGGCCCCATTATATAATATGGTGGTGCCCCTTAAGGGGTTTGAGGCCTGCCTCATGGCGTTAACCATTGCGCCAAGATGCCGCACCCCCCCAATGGCGGGGACTGGGCAGTGGCTTTATCACCCAAGCGGCCCTGCCGCGCCCCGGGGTCGATGCGCCATAGGCACTACTCTGCCCAACCCCCAGGCTGCCAGGAGGTCCTGGCGCCATTGCCGCGGCCTACCCCTTAGTGATGGGAAATCTAGTTAATTTTCGTGACTATTTATTATGATCTAGTTCGCCCAACGATTAGCTCAGAAGACTACCCTATATCTATATACTCGAGTATAAGCTCACATCTCGATAACATTTTTATGTTGAAAAAATGCCCGTCCCGGCCTATACTCAAGTGAGGGTCCCACTTGAGTCAATAACCTTCCCAGTATTTAATGTAGACCCAGGTGCTTAGGCTTATATTGGACGACCTCCACTCGAGCCTACATACGGCAGTCCGTCCGTCTCATTATTCCATCAGAGACTGAGAGGCGTGATTATAACTAGATGAACCAGACTAACCAATTACGCGCAGAGCAGGGATTTCTAATATTAGCGCATTGGAGGAGTAATATTCTTGTTAGGATGATCAGATGGGAATTAATCTGATTTATTAAACCTATTTTAGAAGGAGTAAAATATACAGCACCCTTATACCCCCTTCACACTGCACTGAACGGTATATTGCCGTTGTTTCACAATTTAAACACGTTTAAGGCAAGCAGAAAGTGCCAGCTGATTTACCGGTGAAAGATCCCCGATATTCCAAAACGGTCCTACACGTTTTAGGGCCATCTGTTATGCAGTGAGAATGGCTCGAGACGGTATTTAGCAAAACAAACATCAGACTACAGACCCGTCCCCTACCTTCTGCCTTGAAACGTGTTGAGGGGATCAAACGGGTTGATTGATGTGAATAGTATTCAAATGGCATTCAAAGCGGCCATCTACTGCAATGTCAAGGCTCAGACCTGGCTTGAATACCGCCTTAAATACAGCTTTGAAAAGCGTTTAGGCAGTGCGAAAGCGCACTATAGTGACCCATTCTTTGTTTAGCTCTACCAAACTTATCCCATTTTGGTTATTATCTTCAATTCCATAATATGCCATTAAAATACCCAAATTCAGAGTAATATACTGTCACTATTTTTGCTTTTAAAATACAGTATTTAACCTGTCCCTTTCCCCCAATGTAACTGACTTTAGCGAGAGATAAAGTAAAGAGTTTGCAAAATATCCCGTCAGTTTCTGACATTTATCTTCCACAGCCCAAATGTGACCTAAGCCGATCGGTTGCCAGGGGAAACTGCTCCACTTTATGTCTCATGGAGGTTCATACATATCCCTCTTTGTCCTGTGGAGTAAACAGAGCTATCGTATATAACATCCTAAACATGATTGGGAGTGTAGCTCGTGACCTAATAGGAAGGCAGCATGGCAGTGCCTACCATAGTTCAGCTCCATACACACCCTACGTGTGCCTGAGCACGGCAGTTCCCACATGGCAGCCCAGAGGCACTGTACAGTCTCGCTATGGCTGTATGAGTCAGGGATTAGTTTTGGGAGCTGTAGGAAGGGAACTAACTGAACTACTGAACTATTTACATGACTCATGAGCCAACAGTACAATGTAGGTCCACAGAGTCTAGACCAGGGTTCGCCAACCCGTCGCTCGCGAGCGACGGGTAGCTCGCCTGCTGTTTTACAGTAGCTCGTTTGCCTTTCTGCTGACCTCCTGCCGCGATGAGGCTCCTTGTTTGGCGGCAGGAGGTCAGACACTGCTTTAAAGGCGCTTTCAATCCGCTTTGTGTAGCCGCGACTTTGCGGCTGTGACCCCCTCCTCGCTTTGCGGCAGGTCTTATGCCGCGTGACCTAATGACGTCCCGAGCACGTCCCCAGCGTATGATTTCGCGGGCTTGCTGGAGACGCCACAGCAGCGCCTCTGCAAAATAACACAGTCCTGCGCCACAGCCTCTGATCGAGTCCTGCATCACAGCACTGGTTTAGGTAAAAATTCGGTTGCCACTGCTTGAGCCTCGAGGTATAATGGGCATAATGTGTGTGGCATATGTTTGATCATTAAACATATGCCACACACATGATGCCCATTAAACATATGCCCCACACCTTGGGTGTGGGGCATATGTTTAATGGGCATCATGTGTGTGGCATATGTTTAATGAGCAGCAATGTGTGGGGCATATGTTTAATGGGCATCATTTGGGGGGCATATGTTTAATGGGCATCATTTGTGGGGCATATGTTTAATGGGCATCATTTGTGGGGCATATGTTTAATGAGCAGCAATGTGTGGGGCATATGTTTAATGGGCATCATTTGTGGGGCATATGTTTAATAAGCATCAATGTGTGGGGCATATGTATAAAGGAGCTTCACTTTGTGGGTCATAGGCATAATCGTCATCACGGTGCGTGTTGTGTGGCATATGTATAATGGTGCCTCACGGTGTGTGGCATATGTGTAATGGGCATCACGGTGTGTGACATATGTATAATGGAGCATTACGGTGTGTGGCATATGTATAATGGGCATCATGGTGTGTGGCAAATGTGTAATGGTGCATCACAGTGTGTGCGGCATATGTATAATGGAGCATCACGGTGTGGGGCATATGTATAATGGAGCATCACGGTGTGTGGCATATGTATAATGGGCATCATGGTGTGTGGCAAATGTATAATGGTGCATCACGGTGTGCGGCCTATGTATAATGGAGCATCTCGCTGTGGGGTATTTGTATAATGGAGCTTAACATTGTGGGGCATATGTATAATGGGCATCACGGTGTGCGGCATATGTATAATGGTGCATCACGGTGTGTGGCATATGTATAATGGAGCATCACGGTGTGGCATATGTATAATGCTGCATCACGGTGTGGTAATTCTCAATTAGATTTTGGGGGGCAAAATGTGTGTGTGTGTGCTGACTATTTACAGTGCTCATCCATACGGCAGTATTTCAATTTGCCTATAACTCCAGCCCGCAGCTCGTCTCCGACACATGCACTCCCGCCTGCCTGCTTGCTTGCCTGCCTGTGCGGAAACACCACCACACCCCTGACCTTCACAACCGATTTGAAGTGAATCTGCAGAAGTTGCTGTTGGAAGTTCAACAAAGGTAATGCACTGCATTCACTACTAATAGGCATCATGTGTGTGTGTGTGGCATAAGTGTAATGGTGCATCAAGGTGTGGGGCATTTGTATAATGCAGCATCACGTTGGGGCATATGTGTAATGGAGCATCACAGTGTGTGTAGCATTTGTATAATGGTGGGGTCTATGTTTAATGGAGTATCACGCTGTGGGGCATTTGTATAACGGAGTATCACGGTGTGTGGCATATGTATAATGGGCATCGTGTGTGTGTGTGGCATATGTATAATGGAGCATCAAGCTGTGGGGCATTTGTATAATGGAGCTTCACATTGTGGCATATGTATAATGGAGCATCACGGTGTGGGGCATTTGTATAATGTAGCGCCACGGTGTGGTAATTCTCAAGTAGATTTTGTAGGGGCAACCTGTGTGTGTGTGCTGACTATTTACAGTGCGCATCCTTACTGCAGTATTTCAATTTGCCTATAACTCCAGCCCGCAGCTCGTCTCAGACATATGCACTCCTGCCTGCCTGCCTGCCTGTGCGGAAAAACCAGCACACCCCTGACCTTTACAAGCCATTTGAAGTGAATCTGCAGAAGTTCCTGGTGCAAGATCAAGAAAGGTAATGCACTGCATTCACTGCTGAATAATAGGCATCATGTGTGTGTGCGGCATATGTGTAATGGTGCATCACAGTGTGTGCGGCATATGTATAATGGAGCATCACGGTGTGGCATATGTATAATGGAGCATCACATTGTGTGCGCCATTTGTATAATGGAGCGCCACGGTGTGGTAATTCTCAAGTAGATTTTGTAGGGGCAACCTGTGTGTATGCTGACTATTTACAGTGCGCATCCTTACGGCAGTATTTCATTTTGCCTATAACTCCAGCCCGCAGCTCGTCTCAGACATATGCACGCCTGCCTGCCTGCCTGCCTGTGCGGAAAAACCAGCACACCCCTGACCTTTACAAGCCATTTGAAGTGAATCTGCAGAAGTTCCTGGTGGAAGATCAAGAAAGGTAATGCACTGCATTCACTGCTGAATAATAGGCATCATGTGTGTGTGCGGCATATGTGTAATGGTGCATCACATTGTGTGCGCCATTTGTATAATGGAGCGCCACGGTGTGGTAATTCTCAAGTAGATTTTGTAGGGGCAACCTGTGTGTATGCTGACTATTTACAGTGCGCATCCTTACGGCAGTATTTCATTTTGCCTATAACTCCAGCCCGCAGCTCGTCTCAGACATATGCACTCCTGCCTGCCTGCCTGTGCGGAAAAACCAGCACACCCCTGACCTTTACAAGCCATTTGAAGTGAATCTGCAGAAGTTCCTGGTGCAAGATCAAGAAAGGTAATGCACTGCATTCACTGCTGAATAATAGGCATCCTGTGTGTGTGTGGCATATGTGTAATGGTGCATCACAGTGTGTGCGGCATATGTATAATGGAGCATCACGGTGTGGCATATGTATAATGGAGCATCACATTGTGTGCGCCATTTGTATAATGGAGCGCCACGGTGTGGTAATTCTCAAGTAGATTTTGTAGGGGCAACCTGTGTGTATGCTGACTATTTACAGTGCGCATCCTTACGGCAGTATTTCATTTTGCCTATAACTCCAGCCCGCAGCTCGTCTCAGACATATGCACGCCTGCCTGCCTGCCTGCCTGTGCGGAAAAACCAGCACACCCCTGACCTTTACAAGCCATTTGAAGTGAATCTGCAGAAGTTCCTGGTGGAAGATCAAGAAAGGTAATGCACTGCATTCACTGCTGAATAATAGGCATCATGTGTGTGTGCGGCATATGTGTAATGGTGCATCACAGTGTGTGCGGCATTTGTACAATGGAGCATCACGGTGTGGCATATGTTTAATGGAGTATAAAGTTCGGGGGCACATGTATAATGGAGCATCACGGTGGGGGGCATTTGTATAATTGTGCATCACGGTGTGTGGCATATGTATAATGGTGCATCATGGTGTGTGGCATATGTATAATGGAGTATCCCGTTATGGGGCATATGTATAATGGCCATCACAGAGTGCACTATTTTGGTCAAATGTGTATCACTACCCCCATTTTCAATTTCAAAGCCTTATGTTGCATGTGACCACAGCCATTTTTTTGTGCCCCAAGCAGTGCCATATATACACATGCCACCATCAGTGCAAGTGACGCAATGTGAAAAATACCCTCAGTAATGCAAGATAAACAATGCTTCCAAAGTCTGGAAAATGTAATGGTACTGCATGCACGAAGTAAAGTTGTGTATTTCTAACATTGCCAAGGGCATTATGTGTAAACAAAAAATGGTACTCTTTACCTAGAACGGCGCCCGCGATCAGAATCGCGGGCGTCGGGGGTAAAAAATCGCGGTCATCGCGGGCATCGCGGGTAAATCGCGGGTACATCAAAATCGTGTACCCGCGATGACCGCGATTTTCCCATATGGAACAATGTTAAAAAGCCTAATTGATCGCGATTTTAATGTAAAATGCCTCAATGCCCGCGATTTTCCCATAGGAATCAATGTTAAATGGGCTACAGAGCCCAAATAGACCCAATTAACCCTTAAATGTCACCCCAATTTTTTTACGCCACCCCACGATCCACGGCAACCCGAAGCGTGGCGAGCGCAGCGAGCCCGCGAGGGGCGGCGGTACGCGTCCTCCGACCTTTTCATGCCCTACTATCCACGTCGGCGTGGAGTTGAGAATAGAATAGTGTGGCGAGCGCAGCGAGCCACCGAGCCCGAAGCGTGGCGAGCGCAGCGAGCCCCGCGAGGGGACGCGGATACCTTCACAGGTAAACGCGTCCCTTCGCGGGCTTCACAGGTGTCGGCGTCGCCACGGACACCTGTGAAGTCCGCGAGGGGACGCGTATAACTGTGAAGGTATCCGCGTCCCCTCGCGGGGCTCGCTGCGCTCGCCACGCTTCGGGCTCGGTGGCTCGCTGCGCTCGCCACACTATTCTATTCTCAACTCCACGCCGACGTGGATAGTAGGGCATGAAAAGGTCGGAGGACGCGTACCGCCGCCCCTCGCGGGCTCGCTGCGCTCGCCACGCTTCGGGTTGGCGTGGATCGTGGGGTGGCGTCAAAAAATTGGGGTGACATTTAAGGGTTAATTGAGCCTATTTGGGCTCTGTAGCCCATTTAACATTGATTCCTATGGTAAAATCGCGGGCATTGAGGCATTGAATGCAAAATCGCGGTCAATCTGACTTTTTAACATTGTTCCCTATGGGAAAATCGCGGTGATCGCGGGCATCGCGTCGCGGCCGTTTATGTACTGCCCGCGATCCCGCGATCACCCCGATGGGCGCCGTTCTAGGTAAAGAGTACCCAAAAAATTCTTTATCTGTAGGTTCCTCCGCTGCGACTTGTGTCAACTGCAATTCACAGTTACAGTCATCCTACACCTGCAGTAAAATGAGCGTCATAAAAAAATAAAAAAAAAATTATTACTTTCACCCAGAATGGGAACATGATTATTTCTTTACCGAAATAAAAGGCAAATGTGTTTGCTTAATATGCAGTGAAAGTTTATCCGTTGGAAAAAAGTGCAATGTCGAAAGACACTTCAGAACACACTATTCCAAAATTGATCATGAATTCCCGTTAAAGAGTAACTTAAGAAAAGAAAAATTGAGACAAATAAAAAAAGGACTAACTGACCAGCAATCAGTTTTTACTAAAATTACGAAAAAAAACACATCTGTAACTCTTGCTTCTTTTCGAGTGGCACAAATACTTGCCAAGAACAAAAAACCATTTGAGGATGGCGAAATCATTAAAGAAGCTTTTTTGGAAGCTGGAGATGCCTTGTTTGACAATTTTAAAAATAAATCAGAAATCATTTCAGCCATTAGAAGCACACCACTCTCAGCAAATACCGTTATGAGACGGGTTGAGGTTATGGCAGATAACTTTGTTAGTCAATTAAAAAAGGATCTGAGTGAGTGCTGCTATTTTTCGTTACAGCTTGATGAGTCTGTGGATGTTACAGATATATCTCAGTTGTCTATTTTTGTGAGGATGGTATTTGATGATTTTAGTACTAAAGAAGAACTTCTGAGAATTCTTCCTTTGAAAGAACGCACCAGAGGAGAAGACCTTTTCACAGAGATTAAAAAATGTTTTTATTCTGAAAATATCCCTCTTCACAAGCTGGTTTGCATTACGACGGATGGTGCTCCAGCATTTACAGGTGTCAATAATGGTTTTTTAGCACTATGTAAAAAGGATCCCAGCTTCCCAAAGTTTATAACCTATCACTGCATAATTCACCAGCAGTCACTTTGCGCAAAGTTCCTTAAAGTAAACGAAATTATGAGGCTTGTCATCAAAATTGTAAATAAAATTCGAGCCCATGCCCTCCAACGACGATTGTTCAAAGTCCTGGCTGATGAGCTGGAGTGCCACTATGGAGATCTTTTACTACATTCCGAAGTTCGTTGGCTAAGTAAGGGCAAAGTCTTACGTCGTTTCAAAGATGTCTTACCAGCCATCATCTTATTTTTAAAGGAAAGTGATGAAAACATCCCTGAACTAGAAAATCCAGAGTGGAAAAATAACTTTTCTTTTCTAGTCGACATAACCGAAAAACTTAATGAGCTTAACCTTCAGCTGCAGGGAAGAGACAAAGATATTACAAAGATGATATCTGACATCCAGGCATTTCGCCAGAAACTGGAATTTTGGGAAATGAATCTCCGAAAAGGAGATCTTAAACATTTCCCATGTTTGAAAGAAGAAATCGAAATGCAAGATAACTCAAGTAATTCTTTTGAGAGTCATATAGAAATAATTACCCACCTAACAGCTGAGTTCCAGCGGCGTTTCAGTGAATTTAAAAAAATTGAGCCTCTTGTTCAGTTTCTTTCATCCCCTTTTATGGAAGTTGACATTGAGCATATGTCCAGTTTTATTGAAAAGATGTTTCAGGAAGATATGCCATCAACAGAAATGGAAATTGTAGCACTACAAAGTGACCTTACAGTGAAAAGTATAGCCTCAGGATCCACCATTTGGCCCCTTCTTTCGAAAGATAAATATCCTGTACTGGTTCGAGTTGCACTTCGTGTCAAATCTTATTTTTGCTCAACGTATTTATGCGAGTCTTCATTTTCAACAGTGAAGATAGTGAAGAGCAAATATAGGAACAGGTTGACTAATGAACATGTCGACAATTGTGTTCGGATGGGAGTTTCAGGTTACCAGCCTAACTTTACAACGATCATTGAAAGTTTGGAATGCCAGCCATCTCATTAAAAATGGTTGGATATGAACCTTTAATCCCGAAAATGTAGCTGTACGCATGTTTGCAAGCATATTTTGCACCCTTGAGCAATAGCCATCTCTTACATTGGCACAAGTCTGTAGATGAGAGAGGATTTGGGGGTGGGTTTTGTTTCTAACTATATTTTAGCCTGGTATTTTTTGATGTATCTGCACTTAAAAAGGGTTGGATATGAACCTTTAATCCCAAAAATGTAGCTGTACGCATGTTTGCAAGCATATTTGCACCCTTGAGCAATAGCCATCTCTTACATTGGCACAAGTCTGTAGATGAGAGAGGATTTGGGGGTGGGTTTTGTTTCTAACTATATTTTAGCCTGGTATTTTTTGATGTATCTGCACTTAAAAAGGGTTGGATATGAACCTTTAATCCCAAAAATGTAGCTGTACGCATGTTTGCAAGCATATTTTGCATCCTTGAGCAATAGCCATCTCTTACATTGGCACAAGTCTGTAGATGAGAGAGGATTTGGGGGTGGGTTTTGTTTCTAACTATATTTTAGCCTGGTATTTTTTGATGTATCTGCACTTAAAAAGGGTTGGATATGAACCTTTAATCCCAAAAATGTAGCTGTACGCATGTTTGCAAGCATATTTTGCACCCTTGAGCAATAGCCATCTCTTACATTGGCACAAGTCTGTAGATGAGAGAGGATTTGGGGGTGGGTTTTGTTTCTAACTATTTTAGCCTGGTATTTTTTGATGTATCTGCACTTAAAAATGGTTGGATATGAACCTTTTAATCCCAAAAATGTAGCTGTACGCATGTTTGCAAGCATATTTTGCACCCTTGAGCAATAGCCATCTCTTACATTGGCACAAGTCTGTAGATGAGAGAGGATTTGGGGGTGGGTTTTGTTTCTAACTATTTTAGCCTGGTATTTTTTGATGTATCTGCACTTAAAAATGGTTGGATATGAACCTTTTAATCCCAAAAATGTAGCTGTACGCATGTTTGCAAGCATATTTTGCACCCTTGAGCAATAGCCATCTCTTACATTGGCACAAGTCTGTAGATGAGAGAGGATTTGGGGGTGGGTTTTGTTTCTAACTATATTTTAGCCTGGTATTTTTTGATGTATCTGCACTTAAAAAGGGTTGGATATGAACCTTTAATCCCAAAAATGTAGCTGTACGCATGTTTGCAAGCATATTTTGCACCCTTGAGCAATAGCCATCTCTTACATTGGCACAAGTCTGTAGATGAGAGAGGATTTGGGGGTGGGTTTTGTTTCTAACTATTTTAGCCTGGTATTTTTTGATGTATCTGCACTTAAAAATGGTTGGATATGAACCTTTAATCCCAAAAATGTAGCTGTACGCATGTTTGCAAGCATATTTTGCACCCTTGAGCAATAGCCATCTCTTACATTGGCACAAGTCTGTAGATGAGAGAGGATTTGGGGGTGGGTTTTGTTTCTAACTATATTTTAGCCTGGTATTTTTTGATGTATCTGCACTTAAAAAGGGTTGGATATGAACCTTTAATCCCAAAAATGTAGCTGTACGCATGTTTGCAAGCATATTTTGCACCCTTGAGCAATAGCCATCTCTTACATTGGCACAAGTCTGTAGATGAGAGAGGATTTGGGGGTGGGTTTTGTTTCTAACTATTTTAGCTTGGTATTTTTTGATGTATCTGCACTTAAAAATGGTTGGATATGAACCTTTAATCCCAAAAATGTAGCTGTACGCATGTTTGCAAGCATATTTTGCACAGTTGAGCAATAGCCATCTCTTACATTGGCACAAGTCTGTAGATGAGAGAGGATTTGGGGGTGGGTTTTGTTTCTAACTATATTTTAGCCTGGTATTTTTTGATGTATCTGCACTTAAAAAGGGTTGGATATGAACCTTTAATCCCAAAAATGTAGCTGTACGCATGTTTGCAAGCATATTTTGCACCCTTGAGCAATAGCCATCTCTTACATTGGCACAAGTCTGTAGATGAGAGAGGATTTGGGGGTGGGTTTTGTTTCTAACAATAAGTCAGCATGATGGATGTGGATATGTTTTGGTTAATGTCTGTATTACTGTCTGTATTATTTTTTTAAATAAATACCTTGTATTTCTACGAAAAATGTGGTTATTAGCCTGTTTTTATTGTTTAAAAATTTTAGTAGCTCTTACAGAGATTTCATTTTTTCAAAGTAGCTCTCACCCCGACCAAGGTTGGAGACCACTGGTCTAGCCCATGTCTGAGCTCAGCATTGCCCCCTGTGGAGCAATTATGCACTGCCACCTATGTACTGCATGAGAGCTGAATAACATGGCTGCTGAGGAAACCCTACCCAGATCCCAGCAGAAGATTTAGCACAGCAGTATGCTCAGGCCCCTAGGGGTGTCAGCGGGGGCTGCTGGACCAACTGGGCCCTATTCGGCCCCTGACCTCCTCCCCTGGCTCGCCCACGGCCCCTACCCGGTCTACTAATGGTGGGAGAGGGGGCCCCTGAAGGGAGACCCCTCTGTGGCACTCTAGAGGCCAGGATGGGGATGGATGAGGGGCGAGTACTGTGCGGGCGCCTAACCGTGCCCTGAGCCTGCGTGGGGGTGATCTGTGGGGCCTGTAACTGAGCGACGCTGGCGCTGGACCGGGCAGAAGGCCGCGATCCAGGCCTGGCGGTATTGCCCGGCGTGCGGGGGCCTAGCCCTCTCGCACGGGTGTTTGCTGCACGGGCGCTACCCCTGCCCGACCCCCCTTGGCTGCCGCGAGCACCGCCGCACGCGCCGAGGCCTCCGCAAGCACTACGCGAGGTCCGGCGCCCGGCCGCGTCATCAGCCGGCGCCGCGACCATCGCGCCATGACGCGCGGGCGGCACAGGAGCCGCAGGACCCCGCCGCGATCCCCTCCGGTCCCCACTGGAACCACCAGGGACCGCGCCGCTAGGCCCCGCAGCCTCCCAATCCGCCCCCGCCTCAGCAAGGCGGGCGGGCGGGTAGCTCAGCGCGGCCTGTAGGCCATAATGCAGTTGACAGAGAGGGACAGGTGGAAAAGAGGGACAGATCTATTAAGAGGGGAAAGAAGAGACAGAGCAGTGTTAGAGATGAGAAGAAAACGTTTTAAAGACAAACGGAATTTTGATTGCTGCAGAGCAGCCTTGCCTGATCCTGCAGCAGCTTTTTCAGACAGAGGAAGAACTTCCTGTGAGTATGTTCCTTTTCTTCCCTGTCTATACTCCTCCCACAGCTCTGATAGGCCTTGTGCCCATCCTATTAACATATCAGCTGACCTTCCAGCGTAACCTGGGGAACCATCAGGGGTTTATGCTCACTCAGTGCTTACTCAGCATTCGTGGTTCTTTGTAAAGACCTGATTTTTAATTGTATAGTCACCCATGGGTGATTTCATACCCCCACTATCCCCCACTTCATACCCCCACTATCCAACTAAGCAGCGAGCCCCGCGAGGGGACGTGGATAACTTTACATGTATTCTGTGTCCCCTCGCGGGGCTCGCTGCGCTCAACACGCTTTGGGCTCGGTGGCTCGCTGCGCTCGCCACATTATATAAAATCAACTACATGCGTAGCTGGATAGTGGGGGTATGAAATCAGCCATACAATTAAAAATTGGGTCTTTACAATAAAAAATCGCATTGCATTGCATTGTATGCCACTATATTGCATGCGATGCAATGAAAAAATTGGGCGCCCAGATATTACATAAGTACCCACATTTCTTAGTAACAGCATATGGCAGTGATGTATCAAGCAGCAATGTTAGCTGAGTGTGACTGGGGGAACCTACCAAAAGATGGCGCTGTTTTCCTTATCCCATATAGTGTTATCCAGTCAGCTCCCTCCCATCAGTACGCAGAGAAGGGAAGGGTACTAATTACCTAGGACGGCTGCTGGACAGACCCGGTATGGGCCTATGGCCGCTGTCTTGTCTGGAGGTAGTTGGTAGTTTGCAGCAGCTGAGAGATCACACAAGTTAGTTGTTGGCTCAGCTGTCCTCAGATAGTTTTATTGGGTGGGATTCTCTAATAACCCCCGCCGCACATCGCCAGCACTCGCAGTGTTAATAATCGCATATGCAGTAACATATGCAAAGGCGATAGCCGGCGATGTGCAGCGGGTCCCCCCTCCCTCCCTGAACCCTAACTCACTTTGTGGGTGCTCCATTTCCCGTAGCTGTGCAGGGGGGAGGAGGTCACTGGTCCTGGCAGCGCAGCAGGAGGCTGTCCCGACACAGGTGAGGGACGGCAGCGCGAATTGGCGTGGGGGGGGGGGGCGCGGGGCCTGTCAGTTAGGGGTATTTGCAGTGGCGACATGCGGCCAGCTTCTATAGGCTGCTTCGGATTCAGTATTGAATCCCGGCGGTCGGGATCCCGGCGTTCAGAATCCCGACGCCGGAATCCCGACAGCCGAAATGCCAACAAGGGGGGGACGTGGATCGCCCCCCCTTGCGGGCTCGCTGCGCTCGCCACGCTAATTTATTCTCCCTCCAGGGGTGTAGTGGACACCCCAGGAGGGAGAATGTGTCGGCATTTCGGCGGTCGGGATTCCGGCGTCGGGATTCTGAACGCCGGGATCCTGACCGCCGGGATTTTAACTGCATCCCGCTGCTTCGGCTCCCGGCGCCTGTACAATATAAATGGCAGGCGCCGAGACCAGCGAGTGCGCAGTACCGATATAGGTACTGCGCATGCGCAATTGCCGATTTTAGACGGCAGCCCACAGAAAGGCGTCCCGGAGGGAGGGAACACCTACCAATGGGACTGCCTTGGTGACTGGCAGGTCGGACTTCCAATAGGAAGTCACTGCCAGTCACAGTGAAGCCAGAGCAGTTTCACAGACTGCATCTGGCTTCACTACAGCAGCGGATTTTACCTGGGGGGGGGGCTGACCTGCAGTCCATACGTAAAAAACACCCCTTGGTATTTGCCAGTAACCTTTTGTTCATACTTGCCTACTTTTGAAAACTAGTTTCAGGGAGATTATAGTTAGTAGTAGAATTTTGCACAGCGCCCCACTGAGCGGGCCTGTCATATCCCACCCAAAGGGCGTGTCTAGTTCCTTATATGGAGAGATTGGGTACTTGTGGAGTATCACGGCTCCCACGACCTGCATCGTATGCAGATCGTATGCTAAAAATCGCATCGCATTGCATCGCATGTGGCATACGATGGCATACGATGCGATGCGATGTTTTACCGATTTTTGACTATTTTAGCTCAAAAATCGTATGCCATCGCATAACATCGTATGCCATATGTAGTGGCATACGATGTCATACGATGCGATACGATGTTTTACCGATTTTTATGCAAAAATGGTCAAAAATCGGTAAAACATCGGATAACATCGTATGCCATATGTAGTGGCATACGATGTCATACGATGCGATACGATGTTTTGCCGATTTTTGAGCAAAAATTGTGAAAAATCGGTAAAACATCGGATAACATCGTATGCCATATGTAGTGGCATACGATGTCATATGATGCGATACGATGTTTTACCGATTTTTGAGCAAAAATGGTGAAAAATCGGTAAAACATCGCATGGCATCGTATGCCATCGATGCGATACGATGTTTTACCGATTTTTGAGCCATTTTAGCTCAAAAATCGAATGCGATCGCATCGGATGCCATACGATGGCATCCGATGCGATGCGATGACACCCGATTTTGCACTGAAATGCATCAGAATGCATTGAAATGTGTATTAAAGTAGTGAAATGCCCCCAAATGCCATTTTTCATAGTGCACCACCCCCACTATCAACGTCAACCCGAAGCGTGGCGAGCGCAGCGAGCCCGCGAGGGGCGGCGGTACGCGTCCTACGACCTTTTCATACCCCCACTATCCACGTCGGCGTGGAGTTGAGAATAGAATAGTGTGGCGAGCGCAGCGAGCCACCGAGCCCCGCGAGGGGACGCGGATACCTTCACAGCTAGACGCGTCTCCTCGCGGGCTTTACAGGTATCCGCGTCCCCTCGCGGGGCTCGCTGCGCTCGCCACGCTTCGGGCTCGGTGGCTCGCTGCGCTCGCCACACTATTCTATTCTCAACTCCACGCCGACGTGGATAGTGGGGGTATGAAAAGGTCGTAGGACGCGTACCGCCGCCCCTCGCGGGCTCGCTGCGCTCGCCACGCTTCGGGTTGACGTTGATAGTGGGGGTGGTGCACTATGAAAAATGGCATTTGGGGGCATTTCACTACTTTAATACACATTTCAATGCATTCTGATGCATTTCAGTGCAAAATCGGGTGCCATCGCATCGCATCGGATGCCATCGTATGGCATCCGATGCGATCTCATACGATTTTTGAGCTAAAATGGCTCAAAAATCGGTAAAACATCGTATCGCATCGATGGCATACAATGCCATGCGATGTTTTACCGATTTTTCACAATTTTTGCTCAAAAATCGGTAAAACATCGTATCGCATCGTATAACATCGTATGCCACTACATATGGCATACGATGTTATCCGATGTTTACCGATTTTTGACCATTTTTTGCTCAAAAATCGGTAAAACATCGTATCGCATCGTATGACATCGTATGCCACTACATATGGCATACGATGCCATGCGATGGCATACGATTTTTGAGCAAAAATGCTCAAAAATCGGTAAAACATCGTATCGCATCGTATGACATCGTATGCCACTACATATGGCATACGATGCTATGCGATGGTATACGATTTTTGAGCAAAAATGCTCAAAAATCGGTAAAACATCGCATCGCATCGTATGCCATCGTATGCCACTACATATGGCATACGATGTCATACGATGGGAGCCGTGATACTCCACAAGTACCAGAGATTGTGATAAGAGATTGTGAATGTGGCACCTAGAAGCGTGGGTGTGTACTGCGACATCTGAGAGGAATCTTTTAAAATTACGAAATATAGATGAGCCCCACAGCAGTTAGTAAGAGATACTATACTTGATAAAGTGCTGGGAAATGGCGCTGATGATTCAGTGTAAATGTATCTCTCTCTCATTCCTTCTTTCCCCAAACATGTAACAGTGTAATGTGGGCTAGGTGACATAAGGGAGATTGCCAGAGTAATGAGGGAGAGAGGGAGATTGCTGCTATGTCAGGGAGTGTCCTGCAGAATGCAGGAGGGGAGGTAACTATAATGTAACAGTGTAATGTGGGCTAGATGACATGAGGGAGATTGCTAGACTAACGAGGGAGAGAGGGAGATTGCTGCTATGTCAGGGAGTCTCCTGCAGAAAGGGGAGGTAACTATGATTTAACAGTGTAATGTAGGTTAGGTGACATGAGGGAGATTGCTAGACTAATGAGGGAGAGAGGGAGATTGCTGCTTTGTCAGGGAGTCTCCTGCAGAATGCAGAAGGGAAGGTAACTATGATGTAACAGTGTAATGTGGGCTAGGTGACATGAGGGAGATTGCTATACTAATGAGGGAGAAAGGGAGATTGCTGCTATGTCAGGGAGTGTCCTGCAGAATGCAGGGGGGGAGGTAACTATGATGTAACAGTGTA
The DNA here is from genome assembly GCF_055691185.1 of Crinia signifera. Lineage (NCBI taxonomy): Eukaryota > Metazoa > Chordata > Amphibia > Anura > Myobatrachidae > Crinia > Crinia signifera. The sequence goes on from NC_139226.1 coordinate 8,664,102, forward strand.
ATGTGGGCTAGGTGACATGAGGGAGATTGCTAGACTAATGAGGGAGAGAGGGAAATTGCTGATATGTCAGGGAGTCTCCTGCAGAATGCAGAAAATAAATAGCATAATAAATTCCTTGCAACCTGCCGCTATCTATAAGCAGAATAAGTCCTAACTCACTAAGGAAACAATACAAGAAGTTTTACCAGGTACAGCTGACTGGATTCCTTAGCGTGTATCTCTCGCAGTCTCCATAATGTCACCTCTTTCCCAAGCAGTGTCAGAGTAATTACAGGCTCACAGTCTTTATAACACACTGAAAGCTCTAATAACCCTTCTGAGGGGCTAACAGCCCAAAGACCTGTACTGGGCCTAAATGGATGGAGAACCCTCCCTCTCTTCTTCCATTCAACACCAGGAACCCTTTCTGGCTTTTAGTAAAACACAGAAGCCCTCAGCAGAGCCAATGCAATATCCCTGGGGTTTTATATTTCCCTAAGGTAAGGGGGAAATGTATCAAGCATTTGATAGAGAAATACTATTTGACCTAAGCAACCATTTCTCATTCACCGCGGTCACTTATCTCTACCACAGATGTGTAATACGCCCCTGGCATAGAACAATCTGATGTGCACCAATTACAAAAATGCCAAAACAATTTGGAAAACAATTTGGAAAGTCTTATTGTGTTTTGGCCGCACAGGTTTCTCTCTAACGTTTTATTGGTCAACTTTTTGGGCAAGTTTTTAGAGTTGTAAGAGCAAACATGGAAACAATACCCCTCCAATCCAGGGCCGTCTTTTCGTATGGGCTTATTGGGCACTTGCCCAGGGGCCCCAGGTGTATAAGGGCCCTATGCTGATAGTTGAGGATCCCCTTTTTACAGGAATACCAGAATCTTGAAAATCGGCCCTGGGGAACTGGAGATATCCAACTTCAAAGCAGCAGTCCACATCTGACCTGTTAATTGCAATTCCCAGTCATATTTCTCATGTTCTTTCTGACTTAGAGTTTTTCTGAGAGTATATTCCAAGAGCTGGGACTCTCCCCTTTCTGTCGACACTAGCGGCTTGTCTCTACCATGCCCAGAACCAGAGATATCAGCCTTCCAGTAACTGGTCCCTGCTCCAGCTCCAAACGTCTGGTGTACAGTTTTATATTTTTGTTAATGGATTGCTCTGGCTCCTGATCTCTGATCCCCAAGTCCCCAGCACCTCCTGAAAGTTGGGACTCTAGGTTTTTATACTATTAAAGGCTAAGAAATCTATTTCCAGATAATGGTCATATCTGCAGTCAAACAAGCTGCCCCTCCAGCGGAAATTGACGGATATTAAGCCCACTCCATTATCCAACCCTCCCCCGCATATAAAACAACCCCTACCTCCCTGGGAGTCATTTACAAGGGACCCTTCATTCAGCTCAGTGCCCCCTTCCACACGTTTGTGTTCTCCCTCCCACCACCTGTGCAGTAGAGGAGTAATTAGCAGAAGTTACTGCTCCAGGTCCTACATGTTGAGTGGAAGATAGAGCACCCCCTGCCACCCGTGGGGCATCAAAGCTGCTGCTGATAGCACCCCTAGGAGGGGAGAATGGGTAAGGGCCCCAGTGCATTGCTTTGCCCAGGGGCCCACACTGCTGTTAAGACGGCCCTGCTCCAATCGCACTGATCTCAATGTGGCATATGTACCAAAACATGGGACTATAATACAATATTATGAACCCCGTCCTGACGGGATGCAGTCAAAATCCCGACAGGGTCGAAATCTTGAATGGGTCAAAATCCCGACAAGGTAAAAATCCTGACATTTAAAATCCCGACAAGGTCAAAATACTGACATATAGAATGTACAGGTGAAACAGTGAACATGACTTTCGGTCGACAGGTCGCGAGGTCGACATGGGTTTTTTCACTGTTTTTCGACCCGACATGTGCCGACAGGCGGTATTTCATGCCCTACCATCCACTACGGCGTGGTGGGAGAATAAAATAGTGAGCTTAGCGCAGCGAGGCACCGTGCCCGAAGCATAGCGAGCGATGCGAGGGGCTGCGGTTCACTTGCAACTGTGTCCATGTCGACTGTGTCGACATTCGGGTCAAAAAACAGTGAAAAAACCCATGTCAACCTCGCCACCTGTCGACCAAAAGTTATGTTGACTGTTTCACCTGTACATTCTATATGTCGGTACTTTGACCTTGTTGGGATTTTAAATGTTGGGATTTTGTCCTTGTCGGGATTTTAAATGTCGGTATTTTGACCCATTCGGGATTTTGACCCTGTCGGGATTTTGACCGTCGGGATTTCATACCGAATCCGTCCTGACAGTAGATTGTGTCCATATCTGGAACAAAGCAGCGAAGTGAAGCAGAATTCCCCAGAGACGGTCTCCCAACGCCCCACCTATTACATTCCGTGTGTGTTTATGGAGCCCTGAGATCCGCAAATCGATAGGTACACAGATACAAACCATACACAAACAAATACGGATAATTTAGGCAACCGGGATTGCTGGCTTTTGTTAAAACATACAAAACATCCTGTCCTGAATCTCTAACACACCCAGAGACAGACAGAGAGGGACCCAGCCCATAAGCAATGACATCCCCTGCGACGGGGGAGGATGCACAACAACAAAACACAGCCGGAACCAGGATTTACAAACGCTTTGTGTATCGCCATGTCCCTCTATTTGTGCCTGGCACCTGGTCATGTCTTTTGCCAGAATCTGGATAGTGGATAGATATAGTGGGGGGGTGCAAATAAAGGGGGTATATTGTTCCATCACACATACATGTAAGGGAGGGGCTAATCCAATGGCATTATTAGCCCTGGTGACACCTGGTGCAGATTAAAGACTCCACGTGTGCACCAATAAAAAGGGGGAGTGATTTTGAGTAAGGGGCATGGCTTATTTGTAAGGCGACATGGCCTCACAGCCTGACCCCCCATTTTTGGCATTCACTAGGTCCCAGAAATCCTGGGCTGCCTGCCCTGGACCCCAAACTGAGGCAAAATCTTGTGATCCTGTGGGGTTTTGCCTCAAGCACAAAATTGCAGTCACAGGCCAGATTTACTAAGCTTCAAAAGTGATAAAATGGAAAGTGATAAACAGCCAGCCAATCAGCTCCGACCTGCCATGCCATAGACTGTGTTTGAAAAATGTCATGCAGGAGCTGATTGGCTGGTTGTTTATCACTTTCTATTTTATCACTTTTGAAGCTTAGTACATCTGGCCCTCATTGAGTTCAATGAACTAACTGCTAATTGGCTGAGAAATCTATATGTCAGGGCTTTCAGCCATTAAGCAATTGCGCGTAGACTGCAATGGGCAGCACAGGAGCAAAGATACCCTCACACTGCTGCCTCTTTGCACTGAGGACACTGCCCCCCCCCCCCCCTTCCCCTGAGGACAGCGCTGGCATCCTTACACTGTTGACATTGCCGGCACTTCCGCACTGAGGACACAGTCAGAATCCCTGCACTGTTGACACCCCCAGCACCCATGGTAATGTTATACGGTTGACATGGAAGAGATAGTTACTATATGGTATAAAGGGTCAACAGCCAAAAGGTCGACAGTGTCTAGGTCGGGTCAAGGTCGACATAAACAAATCAACAAGTCAACATCAAAAAGTTGACATGTTTTTTTAATGTTTTTTTTTTTGTGTCAATTTGAAGATTTCAGCACGTGGCTCCCAAATGAGTGTACCACATCCCATCCCATCGCTCAATTTCTCGTTCCCAATCGCAAAGGTGTGAAAAATTAAAACAAAAATCATGTCAACCTTTTCATCTGCCATGTTGAACATTTCACCATGTCGACCAAAAAGTATTGACTGTCAACCTATCTACCGGATACCACAAAGAAGTGCTCCCGTCAGGGAGAGACCTTGGATATTCACCATCCTTGGAGGGCAGTGTGGTAGGTGCGTAGAGGACGTGGCCAGCGCGATGGTGATATAGGTATAGTTATAACATCATCAAAAGCAGGCATCACTTTAATGCAAGAAGGATTCCAACTCTTCTATTTAATATGAGCAGTGGAGGAGTCCGTATGTCATGCTATTATCTGTCCCAGGGCTGCACCATTAAATAACAAAACAAAAAACAACATATCTTATATCGCACCAGTACAGAAGCAGCTGGGGAACCAGTCAGTGTTCTCCGTGAAGCAGTAGGGTAGAGGTTACAATCTGGGCCCCGTACTCAATGTCTCCCAGAATAAGTTATTTTTAGCATCAAGTTATTTTGAGCCCTATTTAATAAAAGAACAATGAGATGCTCCAGATCCAGGAAGGTCCCCACTGAGCCCTAAACATTCGCTACATTAATAATAAAGTCATTGTCCGCGCCATCTGGGAGACAGAGAAACGGCGCGTGTGCACACGGCTGGGGGACAGTAACCTGCGACACAGGAATCGGCCGCAGTATGGACAATGCCAGAGATGTAGCTGGAAAACCAGATGGCACGCAAGGACGGTATTCCCACTCGCGGGTTCTATGGGATAGACTGTGACATTGAGGACGGAATTTGAGCCCATTTAATAATCCATTCTAAATTAATGAAATAAAGTGAATATGTCGGAATTCTAAGATATGCAATAAGCCGCTTATTGATGTCAATGAAGGAGGCCTGTGGCATATATATATATATATATATATAAAGACCAAAAAGACACACTCTCCAGACTGTTTGATGCAAAATAAAAAGCTGTGTATTTGTATTCACATAAACATCAAATGTAAAAAGAAGGGTACTCAACGTTAGCGTTTCAGTCCATAAAGGACCTTCCTCAGGAGTTAGACAACAAGGGCATCCATTTGGGGTGAAGCACAGCGTGGACCACACTGGCTGTAGGAACCTGCTGTGTGGTCCACGCTGTGCTTCACCCCAAATGGATGCCCTTGTTGTCTAACTCCTGAGGAAGGTCCTTTATGGACTGAAACGCTAACGTTGAGTACCCTTCTTTTTACATTTGATGTTTATGTGAATACAAATACACAGCTTTTTATTTTGCATCAAACAGTCTGGAGAGTGTGTCTTTTTGGTCTTTATATACATGGACTTTGTTTCTTGTAAGGAAAGTTCTGGACGTCACCCCAGCGGTTGAATATTTTTTGTATGGAGTGCGATCTTATTGCATATATATATATATATATATATATATATATATGCACAAAAAGATGGATTTATCGGAGAGCGATGGACTTAGTACCACCTAGTCAATTATATAGTAATAATCACAACTGAATGATACATCAATCACACTTGATATGACAAGACGAAGGCCATGTTGTGTTTATATATATATATATATATATACTAGGTGATTCATCGCGCCCTACGGGCGCTCTTCACACCGTCGTAGGGGGCTGCGCCCCCTTAATTTGTGAACGTTTGTATATGAGAAATATGGTTAGAATTGTATGAAAGATGCCTGTATTGCAACTTGAGTTATAGGTGAAATGTGTTAAATAGAGAGCATATGATTTGGAAGGGGGTGTGTATTGTTTTGTTTAATTAAAAAGCGGTTACAGAGTAAGATGTACATTGATAGTGTGGATGGTACAGTGACATTTGTGGGTGTGGGGGGGGGGGCTGTGTGTGCATGTTGTTTAGGTGTATGTGTGTGTAATAGTATAGTAGGGTGTTTTTGAGTCAGCGGCTCCCCACTGGCGGAGGTCACGACACAGGAAAACAGGAGGCTGGGTAGTGATAGGGGTGTGTGGGCATAAGGGGGACTAAAGAGGAGGGTGGGAGATACTGTGCAGCTTCTGGCAGTGGGTGAGGGTCCAGCGTGGCAGTACAGGAGTACAGGATGGTGGCCCTGAGTCAGTGTCTCCTCCTACTGGGTGGGAGTTCGAGTGCATGAGAGCAGGAGGCTGGGCTATGAGGCATGATAGGGGCATGTGGGCAAAACAGCGTCAGCGACTCCCCAGTGGTGGAAGTTACGGTTCAGGAGAGCAGGAAGCTGGGTAGTGATAGGGGTGTGTGAGTATACGGGGGACTAAAGAGGGGCTTAGAGGTGCCGTGAATTGCGGGAGGGGCACGGGGGGTGCCGTGAATCAAGGGACGGAGGGGGCGCAGGTGTTCGCGAATCGCGGGAAAGGGCGGGGGTCCGCAAAGCGTGGGAGGGGGGCGGGAATCGCACGAGGGGGGTTTGCGAATTGCGGGAGGGGTGTGCACGGGGGTGACGTGAATCGTGGGAGGGGGCATGAATCGGGGGAGGGGGGGTGCGCGGGGGGTCCGCGAATTGCGGGAGGGGGGGCACGGGGCGCGATGATTCACCTAGTTGGTTATATATTCTTGTAGAAGGATGGTAGGATGTTGCTGTCATTCAGAATGCATTTACATAAACAGTAATAGTAGCAGTAAAAGATCTGACTTAAAACACCTACAGTAAAACAGAACAGGTGTTATATATTATACAAAGAATTGGTTGATGATGTCTAGGTTGACGTGCACATAGTTGTCACTGTAAAAAAATTGCCACAAGAAAAAATCAACACAGAAAGGTCAACACATGTAAATGTTGACATAAGTGTGGCACTTCATTGGTGTCCATGTCGACACATGAGAATGAATATGAAAACATTCAAAAAGTGAAAAATAAATCTTCAAAAACTCATGTCAACCTTTTTCATTGTCGACCATAGCCATGTCAGTGTTTTGCATGTGCCATTCAATCGTGGGGTTGCCGTGAATGGGGGGAGGGAGGTGGGGGGTGTCTGCGAATTGCGGGGGGGGGTCATGGGGGGTGGGTGACGCGAATCGCAGGAGGGGGGGTCGCGCGCGGGGGGGGTACCGCGAATTGCGGGAGGGGGTCGCTGGGTTGCCGAAAATCGCCACAAGAAAAAATCAACACAGAAAGGTCAACACATTAAATGTTGACATAAGTGTGGCACTTCATTGGTGACCATGTCGACACATGAGAATGAATATGAAAACATTCTTAAAATGAAAAATTAATCTTCAAAAACTCAACCTTTTTCCTCGTCGACCATAGCCGTGTCAGTGTTTTGCATGTGCCATTTGATCCTGGGGTTGCTGTGAATCGTGGCGGCTGGGGGGGGGTGGGGGGGGGTGTACGCGGGAGGGGGGGTCACGGGGGGGGTGTGCCATGAATTGCGGAAGGGGGGGTTGCGGGGGTGGGTGCTGCGAATTGCAGGAGGGGGGCGCGGGGGTTGCAGCGAATCGCAGGAGGGGGAGTCGTGGGGCCGGGGGGTTTGCCGCGAATCACGGGAGGGGGGGTCAGGGGGGGTGGGCGCGGGGGGTTGCAGCGAATCGCGGAAGGGGGGGACGCAGGACCGGGCTGCCACGAATCGCGGGAGGAGGGGGGTCGCGGGGGTGGGGTGCCCCGAATCGCCGGAGGGGGGGTCATGGGGGCTGGGGTTGCCGCCAATCGAAAAGATCAACACAGAAAGGTCAACACATGTAAATGTTGACATAAGTGTGGCACTTCATTGATGTCCATGTCGACACATGAGAATGAATATGAAAACATTCAAAAAGTGAAAAATAAATCTTCAAAAACTCATGTCAACCTTTTTCATTGTCGACCATAGCCATGTCAGTGTTTTGCATGTGCCATTTAATCGTGGGGTTGCCGTGAATGGGGGGGGGAGGTGGGGGGGTGTCTGCGAATTGCGAGGGGGGTCGCGGGGGTGCGTGACGCGAATCACAGGAGGGGGGGTCGCGCGCGGGGGGGCGGTACCGCGAATTGTGGGAGGGGGTCGCTGGGGTGCCGAAAATCGCCACAAGAAAAAAATCAACACAGAAAGGTCAACACATTAAATGTTGACATAAGTGTGGCACTTCATTGGTGACCATGTCGACACATGAGAATGAATATGAAAACATTCTTAAAATGAAAAATTAATCTTCAAAAACTCAACCTTTTTCATCGTCGACCATAGCCGTGTCAGTGTTTTGCATGTGCCATTTGATCCTGGGGTTGCTGTGAATCGCGGCGGCTGGGGGGGGTGTCCGCGGGAGGGGGGGTCGCGTGGGGGGGTTGGGCCATGAATTGCGGAAGGGGGGGTTGCGGGGGTGGGTGCTGCGAATTACAGGAGGGGGGGCGCGGGGGTTGCAGCAAATTGCGGGAGGGGGGGTCGCGGGGCCGGGGGGTTTGCCGCGAATCACGGGAGGGGGGGGTCAGGGGGGGTGCTGGGAATCGCGGGAGGGTCGCGGGGGTGCAGGGGGGGATGGGCGCGGGGGGTTGCAGCGAATCGCGGAAGGGGGGGACGCGGGACCGGGCTGCCACGAATCGTGGGAGGAGGGGGGTCGCGGGGGGTGGGGTGCCCCGAATCGACGGAGGACGGGCGTGGGGGCTGGGGTTGCCGCAAATCGTGGGGGGGGTGCTGCGAATTGCGGTAGGGGGGGTTTGCGGGGGCCGGGGAGCGCGCGAATCATGGGAGGCGCCCCGCGAATAGCGGGAGGGGGGGTTGCGGGGAGGGGTGCCGCGAATCGCGGGAGGGGGGGCGGGGGGAAGGTTTTCTCCACGAATCGCAGGAGGGGGGTCGCAGGGGGTGCCGCGAATCACGGGGGGGTCGCAGGGGGGAGGGTGCCGCGAATCGCGGGAGGGGGGTGGGGGGGTGTCTGGCACTGTGGGCTCACTGGGCTGGTTCTTTGTCATGTGAGTCAGTCATGTGAGTCAGAGGCTCCACCCAGTGTTAGAGAGTCAGACACACTTTGAGTGACAGATGTAGCCAAATATATAAGAGATAGCCTTGATATATATATAACTATATATATATATATATATATATATATATATATAGGCTAACTACTCTTCACCACTATGAGGCAAATTATCGCCAGTGACCACTAAACAGACCAGATTACTCCTATGTGTGCTTAAAGATGTCACAACAGATTTACTGAATAGGGTTAGATTAGGGTTAGGCTGTTAGAAAAGCCAATGTAAAGGCCCCCATACAGTGCCACCAGTTTGTCTTAGTTGCCCGGAGACAAGATAAATACTGGTGCCCCACCTCTCCCACATACCCAGGATTAGAACCTGTAACTTGTCTGACTGGAGGCAGACACCTCACTGATAGAGCTATACGTATGCAGATTCTGACCATGTATAATTGTTAGTTCAAAACCAAAACCCATTTTATAGGTATGGGCCCCTATCGATGGTGTAGCTAGAAATCCCCCCGCCCCCCATAAGAGGTGATGGACTATATAAAATATATAATATATAAAATACTATAACATTTAATGAAAAAGACATACAGACATTAAAACATGATGTATCAGGAAAGAAATATATAAAATGAATAAAAAGTCTGTGATGACAAGGGGAACTAATAATGGATATCAGTCCATACAGTACCGTATTCCCAGGGTCCTGTGTTGGAGGGGTCCGTTCCTATAATGCCTCTGGGGGCTACTTGAAGCCCATTTCTGGTAATTCCAGCAATTTGGAGAATGGTGCTGTAGTAAGTCCAACTGTCCCGCGGTAGGTGTTATAAAGGGATGGCTCTCCCAGATGGATTGGGAACCTCCATTCGGGTGAAAAGAACCAAGGGGCTGTGGTCAGAATGGATGGCGAATGTTGGTCTTTCAGCAGAGATTTTGAGAGACTGGTCCGGAACCCAATGATGGCAGGGGCAATGGTACAGGATAGGACTGAATTTGTGCGTTCCCTTGGGTCCACCTATCAGTGAGTGCTGAGCTAGTCCTGCTCAGTGCATATGTATTGAACGGGGACCCAGCGCAGTGCATATTTAGTGAGCGGGACCCACTCATTACATATGCACAGGGCGGGGACCTGCTCATTCAATATGCACAGCACTGGGTCCCTGCTCATTAGATATATACAGGGCGGGACCAGCTCAGTGCTCACTGCTGCCTGGGTCGCCTGGCAGTTCAGCCAGCGGCGCCCACCACAGACCCCTCTGGTGCTGCTCCCCCAAGCCGCAGCAGGGTCTGCCGCAAATGTAGCTACGCCACTGGGCCCATTCTACTGCGGTTATGGTTAGATTAGAGTTAGGCTGCAATTAGGATTAGCATTAGATGGAAAGGGCATTAGAAATCATTGTCAACATGCCCGCTGTCCACAAAATTCATTAGGCCAGTGTCTGCATTCTAAATGACGACTCAGTATACCTCACCCACTTAAACTGCTAGATGCTATCTTAGAATTACACTAACCTAATAGTTATGTCCTTTGTGCTACAGAATACACAGCATCGGGTCGATAGTCAATATGTCGGCATATAAAAAATGGTTCAGATTGACAAATGTCGACACAAGCAAAAACATGTCAATGTTCGACAAAGGGAGACCGAGGGAGAATATAACAGTGCGCCCAGCAAGGGGACTTGGTACACTAATACAGTGTCAATATAGACACCGAAAAGTTGAAAAACGCGTGTCGACCTTTTCCTGTGTTGCTCATTTCCATAGCGACCTTTTGCTTTTTCATGTTGACTTTTTTCTTGTGTCAACCAATAGTGGTCAACCTATTGACTGTCAACATAATAATCCACACTTTATTATACACAATAATACTGTATAATAAATACCAATCATCTAATGTATGTGTCCAGTGTCCGTCAGTCTCCAAAACACTGCCACCTGCTGGCAGAGGGTGAGACTACATCACTTTCTCACACATGCACAAACACAGAAGGTAGCAGACTAGCTATCGAAGCTTTTGCTTGGAGCAAGCTTACTAGTATAGAATAATCCTGTATGGTATAGCAATGTGGCATAAATCAGGATGAAAGAGTGATATCATATGAGGAGCATGTGGGTTGTACAGTGATGAATTACCCCATAGTTACCCCGCAACATGAAAGAAGATGGCGGCTTACCTACGGCCTTTTTCATAATGAGATAATTATCGCCGATGATGTCACCAGTAACATAAATATTTTGCAGCTCGTGGGATCCGCATCCCCCATAAAGGAAGATACGGCTATTATTAGTGAGGTTTATTTTTATAATATATTATTGTAATTGTATTTTTTTGTTTCTTTAAGTAAAGGGCAATAAGTGTAAACATTCTATATACAGACATGAGCGCTAGGGTTCCGTGTCCTCCTTATTTCTTCTGATGAAATAATATACTGGGTACTACTGTGCGTTTCCTGCACTTCCTGTGCTCTGCCGCATTGTCAGGAGGGAACCTGAGATAAATCATCCACTGAATATTCCTCCCACTGGGACTATTCTCCGGGATACGGTCGTATTATCGACCGCACTTAGGTCGACAGTCATTAGGTCAACACCGTTGGGTCGACAGGCACCTAGGTCGACAGGGTTCTAGGTCGACATGGATGAAGATCGACAGGTGTCTAGGTCGACGTGGGACAAGGTCGACAAATGCCTTAGGTCGACATGGGTTAGGTCGACAGGTCACAAGGTCGACATGGGTTTTTCACTGTTGTTTGAGCCGACATGTGCCGACAGGCGGTATTTCATGCCCTACCCTCCACTAGGGCAGGGGTGGGGAACCTCAGGCCTGGGGGCCGTATGCGGCCCCCGTAGCCGGTCTGAGTGGCCCACCCGCCCGGGAGTACTTTGCCGGGAGGCCAGTACAGGGGAATTCTCGCGAGAGGTCGGTAGTTCGAGAGATTCCTCTTGATCAGCAGCAGCCGGAGACTGTCAGTCCTATTCAGCGGCAGCCGCCGGAGCGTGGGACGGCTGCAGCCGGAGACTGTCAGTCCTATTTAGCGGCAGCCGCCGGAGCGTGGGACGGCTGCAGCCGGAGACTGTCAGTCCTATTCAGCGGCAGCCGCCGGAGCGTGGGACGGCTGCAGCAGGAGACTGTCAGTCCTATTCAGTGGCAGCCGCCGGAGCGTGGGACGGCTGCAGCCGGAGACTGTCAGTCCTATTCAGCGGCAGCCGCCGGAGCGTGGGACGGCTGCAGCCGGAGACTGTCAGTCCTATTTAGCGGCAGCCGCCGGAGCGTGGGACGGCTGCAGCCGGAGACTGTCAGTCCTATTTAGCGGCAGCCGCCGGAGCGTGGGACGGCTGCAGCCGGAGACTGTCAGTCCTATTCAGCGGCAGCCGCCGGAGCGTGGGACGGCTGCAGCAGGAGACTGTCAGTCCTATTCAGCGGCAGCCGCCGGAGCGTGGGACGGCTGCAGCCGGAGACTGTCAGTCCTATTCAGCGGCAGCCGCCGGAGCGTGGGACGGCTGCAGCCGGAGACTGTCAGTCCTATTTAGCGGCAGCCGCCGGAGCGTGGGACGGCTGCAGCCGGAGACTGTCAGTCCTATTCAGCGGCAGCCGCCGGAGCGTGGGACGGCTGCAGCAGGAGACTGTCAGTCCTATTCAGCGGCAGCCGCCGGAGCGTGGGACGGCTGCAGCCGGAGACTGTCAGTCCTATTCAGCGGCAGCCGCCGGAGCGTGGGACGGCTGCAGCCGGAGACTGTCAGTCCTATTCAGCGGCAGCCGCCGGAGCGTGGGACGGCTGCAGCAGGAGACTGTGAGTCCTAGTCAGCGGCAGCCGCCGGAGCGTGGGACGGCTGCAGCAGGACAATTTGTAAGAGAAATTTTTACTTATGGCCCCCGAAGGATTTTTTCCCCATACAAACGGCCCTTGGCACAAAAAAGGTTCCCCACCCCTGCACTAGGGTGTGGTGGGAGAATAAAATAGTGTGCCGGGCGCAGCGAGGCACCGTACCCGAGCATTGCGATTGACTTCCAACTGTGTCCATGTTGACCGTGTCGACATTCGGGTCAAAAAATTTGAAAAAAAAACATGTCGACCTCACGACCTATACCATGTAGAACTAACGCATTTGTTGACCTAAAACCATGTCGACCTAGACACCTGTCGACCTTCATCCATGTCAACCTAGAACCCTGTCGACCTTGCTGCCTGTCGACCCAACGGTGTCGACCTAATGACTGTCGACCTAAGTGTCGTCCATAATACGATCCACACCCTATTCCCCTGGGTTAGCTGTAAGGGGAATGGTGAAACACACGCTGTGGTTGGTCCACATTACGTGACCGATGCAGAACTGAATACGAGTTTGATGCAATTTTGCCCAGGCAACATGCAAGAAAAAATATGTGTGTATTCGCCACATGGAGGGTTGTAAACATCCTTGTTCCCACATCACCGGGCCTAGATTAAGGGTGACATGGGCTTGGGGCTCAAAAGGATCAAGGTCCTTATTTGAGAAGTGGAGGAGTGTTGTGTGGTTGTGAGATCCTGGTTACGGATCCTTTTACTTACCACCCACATCTTATGTCTTTGTGTCTGTGTGGGGTACTGTCCTTACCTCTCTGCTAAGATGTGTCTGTGTGGGGTACTGTCCTTACCTCTCTGCTAAGATGTGTCTGTGTGGGGTACTGTCCTTACCTCTCTGCTAAGATGTGTCTGTGTGGGGTACTGTCCTTACCTCTCTGCTAAGATGTGTCTGTGTGGGGTACTGTCCTTACCTCTCTGCTAAGATGTGCTACAAAAAAGCAAGTATCTCGGAAGAGAAGCTCGCCAACTCAGATGCCCCTATTATACATCACCACCCTAGACCGCAACACATACCTCCAGGAAAACCGGTGAAAAAACGTTTTCCCTGTGCGTTCTGCAGCACCGTCATTTCTGCTGCCACAGGAGTCAGATGGGGTAAGTATAATAAATGGGTGCATGGTGTGTCCTACTTGATTCAAGGCCAATATTTCTGGGGTACCTGACTTATCACAAGGACCAAGGATAAGCTTGCATCTTAGACAGGGGTGTCAAACTCAAATTCATCGGGGGCCGCATCAGCAGTTTGGTCACCCTCAAAGGGCCGCTGTATAATAATAATGCAATGACACCACAGGCTGCTCCCGCTGTATAATAATAATGCAATGACACCACAGGCTGCTCCCCCTGTATAATAATAATGCAATGACAGCACAGGCTGCTCCCGCTGTATAATATAACAATAGTAATGCCATGACACAAATTATTATACAGGGGGAGCAGCCTGGGGTGTCATTGCATTATTATTATACAGAGGGAGCAGCCTGTGGTGTCATGGCATTACTTTTATATTATACAGGGGGAGCAGCCTGTGGTGTCATTGCATTATTATTATACAGGGGGAGCAGCCAGTGGTGTCATGGCATTACTTTTATATTATACAGGGGGAGCAGCCTGTGGTGTCATGGCATTACTATTATTATATTATACAGGGGGAGCAGTCTGTGGTGTCATTGCATTATTATTATACAGAGGGAGCAGCCTGTGGTGTCATGGCATTATTATTATACAGGGGGAGCAGCCTGTGGTGTCATGGCATAATACTATGACACCACAGGCTGCTCCCCCTGTACAATAATAATGACACCACAGGCTGCTCCCCCTGTATAATATAAAAGTAATGCCATGACACCACCACCAGATATACTGTATTTTATCCCTCAGGCTCCTTTACTGCTGCTGCTGCTGCGGCTCGAGTAATTTCAATTCCACTCTCTGCGCCGCGGCCTGTCCTGCTGCGGCCCCCCGACTCGGCCTGCCTTCCTTCCTCTCTGCAGACGCGTGGGTGGGAGGTGTCATCAGCATGACGTCCCCACCCAGCGTCTGCCACTGCCTCGATAAGAGGGAACAGGCTGCCGGGCCCTCCTCCACGTAGCCGTGGAGGCCGGCGGCCATGTTCATGTTTAATCAGACATCTTAAAAGACCACAGGAACATGGCCGCCGGCAGTGCAAAAAAATCCTCTCAAAAAAGATCTAAAAAAAGAGAATAAAAGGTGAAGGCTGGCGGCGGCTGCGCGGGCCACATGACGAGGTCTGACGGGCCGGATTTGGCCCGCGGGCCTTGTGTTTGACACCCGTGAATCTAGAGCATCCTAAGGACATCTCACCCACCCCAAATTTACAAAATGACTGTATAACTGGATCACACAGCCCAAATAAAGCACCTTCGATACAGTATGAAGCATTTAATGTTATGTATCAAATTCCTGTGAGCAGGGCCCTCCCACCTCGGTCTGCTATTAATACCCAGTCTTGTTTTATTACTGTGTTCCCTACTGTAGAGCACCCCAATATATACTGGTACAATAGGAATTGGCTTTCCTGCTCTAGTTATGTTGTCGTCTGTGGAACACTTTTATCTCGGATGAAACTCCATCACAATGAAATGTGGTAACAAAAGTGACACCTTCAGTTTAAACAAAGTATTGCAATAAAATGTATTTTACAAAAACAAGTTTAGAAAACAGATGAAAATTACAATTAAAACATTAAATGCATTAAAACATTAATATGTAATCTTATTATAAAATATACGATTCTGAAATGAAAATAATTAAAACAAAACATTACTTGTAAGTCAAGTATTTATACCCCGTATAGTGTACTACATCCCATTGCCAGTTCAAAATCATGCAATGCTAGATTAAAATAAATTGCAATAACGTTTACACCTCTGTTTGCGAAAATGGAAACTAGAATTTAATTTTAATTTCAGACAAAAGTATGCGAATGTCGACACGGTCGTAAAGTCAATGTTTGGCATTGACATTGATCACGTCGACACTAGAGATGTGCATGTGTTTAGGGTTTGGTTTTGGCAAAACCATATTATAGTCTTTTGGTTCGGTTTTGGTTTTTGGGTCGGTTAAAAATTTGATTTAAAAAATTATTCATAAAAATCGGTAAAACATCTAAAATCATGTTATTTTTGCAATTCAAAACCTGAAATTTGGATTTAAATTCCAAAGTCCAAAACAAGACTTGGTTCAAATGAGATCCCCTCAGGAGATCCAGTCCGGATTTTGGTTTGGTTCGGATCCAAAATTCAGATCGATTCAGATTTCTCTAGTAGAAATACTGATGAATGTCGACATGATTAGAATGTGAAGCTAGTATGGCTAAATGCGGCTCCAGCTGTCTTTCAGGTGTACTGTACGGTTTTATCCTGATGACTTCCAGTGGATTCTGTATGGCTTCCAATGGTGAGTATTGCTAATCCTGACCTGCATGCTAGTGCCTTACTGTAACCATCCATCCCACAGCCTTACCCTAACCTCCCCTCCTGCAGCCTAACCCTAACCCTCCCCCCTCCTGCAGCCTACCCCTAACCCTCCAACAGCCTAACCCTAACCTCCCCTCCAACAGCCTAACCCTAACCCTCCCCTCCTGCAGCCTAACCCTAACCTTCTCCTGCAACCTAACCCTAACCCTCCCCTCCTGCAGCCTAACCCTAACCCTCCCCTCCGGCAGACTAACCCTAATCGTCCCCTCCTGCAGCCTAACCCTAACCTCCCCTCCTGCAGCCTAACCCTAACCTTATCCTGCAGCCTAAAACAATCCTCCCCCTCCTAAAGCCAAACCATAACCCTACCCTCCTGCAGGATAACCTCCCCCTCCTATAGCCTACCCCTCCCCTCCTGCACCCTAACCCTCCCCTCTTGCAGATTAACCCTCCTACAGCCTAACCCTAACCTCCCCTCCTGCAACCTAACCCTCCCCTTCTGCAGCCTAACTCTAACTCTCCCCTCCTGCAGCCTAACACTATCACTCCCCTTCTGTAGCCTAACCCTCTGCTGCTGCCTAAAACTATCCTCCCTCTCCTACAGCCAAACTATAACCCTCCCCTCCTGCAGCCTAGCCCTAACCTCTCCTCCTGCAGCCTAACCCTAACCCTCCCCTCCTGCATCCTAACCCTCCCCTCCCTGCATCCTAACCCTCCCCTCCTACAGCCTGAACTTAACCCTCCCCTCCTGCAGCCTAATCTTCTCCTGCAGCCTAACCCTAACCTCCCCTCATACAGCCTAACCCTAACCTCCGCTCCCTGCAGCCTAACCCTAACCTCTCCTCCCCCAGCCTAACCCTATCCTCCCCTTCTACAGCCTAAACTTAAACTGCCCTCCTAGAGCCTAACCCTAACCTCCTCTCCTACAACCTAACCCTCCTACAACCTAATCCTAACCCTCCCCTCCCGCAACCTAACCCTAACCTGCCCTCCCTGCAGCCTAAGCTTCCCCTCTTCAGCCTAACCTTAACCCTCCTACAGCCTAACCCTAACCCTCCCTTCCTGCAGCCTAACCCTAACCCGCCACCCTCCTGCAACCTAACCCTCTGCTGCAGCCTAAAACTATCCTCCCCCTCCTACAGCCAAACTATAACCCTCCACTCCTGCAGCCTAACCCTCCCCTCCCGCAGCCTAACCCTAACCTGCCCTCCTGCAGCCTAACCCTAACCTCCCCTCCTGCAGCCTAACCCTAACCTCCCCACCTACAGCCTAACCCTAACCCTCCTCTCCTACAACCAAACTATAACCCTCCCCCTCCTACTGCCTACCCCACCCCTCATGCAGCCTAAGCCTCCCCTACCACAGACTTACCCTAACCCTTCTCTACCACAGCCTAACCCTATCCTCCCCTCCTGCAGCCTAAACCTAACCCTCCCCTCCTGCATCCGAACCCTAACCTCCCCTCCTGCAGCCTAAACCTAACCCTCCCCTCCTGCAGCCTAACCCTCCCCTCCTGCATCCTAACCCTAACCTCCCCTCCTGCAGCCTAACCCTAACCCTCACCTCCTGCAGCCTAAATCTAACCCTCCCATCCTGCAGCCTAACCATAACCTCCCCTCCTGCACCCTAACCTCCCCTCCTACAGCCTAACCATAACCTCCCCTCCTGCACCCTAACCTCCCCTCCTACAGCCTAACCCTAACCTGCCCTCCTGCAGCTTAACCCTAACCTCCCCTCCTGCAGCCTAACCCTCCCCTCCTGCATCCTAACCCTAACCTCCCCTCCTGCAGCCTAACCCTAACCTCCCCTCCTGCAGCCTAACCCTAACCTCCCCTCCTGCAGCCTAACCCTAACCCTCCCTTCCTGCAGCCTAACCCTCTGCTGCAGCCTAAAACTATCCTCCCCCTCCTACAGCCAAACTATAACCCTCCCCTCCAGCAGCCTAACTCTAACCTCCCTACCTACAGACTAACCCTAGCCTCCCCTCCCTGCAGCCTAACCATAACTTCTCCTCCCCCATCCTAACCCTCCCCTCCTACAGCCTAACCCTATCCTCCCCTCCTACAGCCCAACCCTAACCTCCCCTCCTACAGCCTAACCCTAACCAATCCCCTCCTGCAGCCTAACCCTAACCCTCCTACAGCCTAACCCTAACCTCCACTCCCGCAGTCTAACCCTAACCAATCCCCTCCTGCAGCCTAACCCTAACCCTCCTACAGCCTAACCCTAACCCTCCCCTCCCGCAGTCTAACCCTAACCTCCCCTCCCGCAGTCTAACCCTAACCTCCCCTCCTGCAGCCTAACCCTAACCACCCCTCCCGCAGTCTAACCCTAACCTCCCCTCCTGCAGCCTAACCCTAACCTCTCCTCCCACAGCCTAATCCTAACCCTCCCCGTCCATGAAGAACGTTGACATTTCATATTTTGACATTGTTAACATATCAGCATTCTGTAGATGTCATGTCCAATGTCCACATTTCAACCATGACATCATAATTCATGACATTATTAATATTGACATTGTAAATGTTGACATAATAACTAAATTTTAGCTATAATTAGAATTTAGAATGAGTCCAAGGAGACTGTGTGTGTGTGTGTGTGTGTGTGGGGGGGGGGGGGGGGGGGGGGACAGCAAAACGTGGGTCCTCGTTGTCACTTCTGATTATGTCCCAGAGATGACTTTCCCTGCCCGACAGTGGAGGAGCCACTAGCATCACATCACCACAGCTTCCCCTCCCTGGATATTTAGCGACCCCTCATCAGCGGTGGGCAATGAAAGATCAAGTGAGAGGTGTGGTGGCAGGAAACCATGTAAATAGCAATTAAGGAGAAGTAAGAAAGCACTGACTGGTTAGAGACCAATTATCAGCCCTCACCGGGAAGCAACAATCATCGAGGAACAACATCAGCATGGCATTAAGGGCCAGTCACAGACAGGACAGCCTCGACCAGGGACAGCCGTGTGCATGACAATATGGCAGCCTGACTGTTGTATCGCACATGATCCCTGGCTGGGTAACGTCATGTTCTGAGCTGATGAGTTTCTGCAGGGTGTTTAAGAGGGGGAGGGGCAGATTTATGGGTGAGTGCACCCCTAAACACAACAGTATGTCCTCTCCTCTTGCCTAATTGATTAGTCATAAGCTCTAATTTGAGGATAGCCAACTCTAATACAGTAATAAAAGGGGCAGTATCTGCATGTCCTATCCATTTACACTCTATTCAAGATGGTATATGGTAGAGCACAGTGGAAATATCTTGCAGTTACTGTTATATTTCAGGCCGACAGTACCAACACAAGCATCGGTTCTTGTGTATTGTAGCGGCGCCCATCGCATCGCATACCATTAGGCATACGATGGTATGCGATGCGATATCGCGCAATGTTGTACAATGGCATACAATTTTAAAATAGTATGTCATTGTATATGGCATACAATGCCATACAATGCGATGGGATGCGATAAAAAATTGTATAAGCACCCTAATGGGTGCTTACAATGTTAAATGCACCCTAATGGGTGCTTACAATGTTGAATGCACCCCCACGCCACCCCCCACTATAAACGTGAACCCGAAGCGTGGCGAGCGCAGCAAGCCCGCGAGGGGCAGCGGTACGCGTCCTACGACCTTTTCATACCCCCACTATCCACGTCGGCGTGTAGTTGACTTTATAAAGTGTGGCGAGCGCAGCGAGCCACCGAGCCCGAAGCGTGGCGAGCGGATGCGCATAACTTCACAGGTATACGCGTCCGCTCGCCACGCTTCGGGCTCGGTGGCTCGCTGCGATCGCCACACTTTATAAAATCAACACCGACGTGGATAGTGGGGGTATGAAAAGGTCGTAGGACGCGTACCGCCGTTTATAGTGGCGTGGGGGTGCATTTAACATTGTAAGCACCCATTAGGGTGCTTAAAACCACCCATTAGGGTGCTTGTTCAATTTTTTATCGAATACTGGTGTAAAATTGCATCTCATGCCATCAGGTGTATGGCATGCGATGCGATAAAAACATCGCACTACCAACATCGGGGGCGCCGCTATAATACACCCAAGTAATACACTCAATACCCAAGCATCTAAGCGCTGCACCCCTAACAAGTGCTGCCACCCAACAAGTGTTTCCCCCTAACAAGTGCCGCCACCCAACAAGTGTTTCCCCCTAACAAGTGCCGCCACCCAACAAGTGCCGCCACCAACAAGTGCTGCCCTCCAACAAGTGCCGCCACCCAACAAGTGCTGCCCCCAACAAGTGCCACCCCCAAACAAGTGCTGCCCAAAACAAGTGCCGCCCCCAACAGTGTTCTGCTTAAGCACTAGAGGGGGACTTAGTGATAATCTGCCGGGGGATGGGGAGGATAGGCTACAGGGATAGAAGGTTAGCCACTTAAAAGTGGGTGTTAGGGTTATGCTGTGGGGTGGGGGTTGGGTTTAGGTGACGAGGTTAGGATTAGGTAACGGGGAGTTTTGGCTGCTGGGAAGGAGGACTAGTGGGGCTGGGGTAGGGTAAGTATATTACCTGACCGATGTCCCGCCAGTATTCTGACCGCTGACATCCTGATCGCTGGTCCTCCGCACTAGTAATCTTGGGGCCTGAGATTACAGTCCGGGTCCCCCCTCCGCTCCCACATGAGCACCCTCCCAGAGCTGACCTTCTGTCCGGGCACCCCCTGTGCACCCGCACCATTACTTACCTAGCTGCTGCATCGCCCTTGTTCCTGCACAGACGCCTCCACTTCTCCTCGGGAGCGCACACTGCACAGTGCAGCCTGCAGAGCACCGAGCCCCCCTTTGTCTGTGTCTGCAGGGTGCACTGTGTATTGTGTGTGCCTGGCTGGGGGGCCACCGGGTGGGGGAGGCAGTGTGCGGCCACGGGGTGGGGAGTGGCACCATGCCGCTTACACTGTGGACAGCTGCCCGGGCCCCTCCAGCTGTACCCACAGCACCCCCCTGTCGGTGGCCCTGGTCCTCCGTATACACTAGCGCACAAAGAGGGGGTTTCTGAGTACCCCTAGGAAAGAAGGGGTTGAGGTGGAGCCAATATGACTAGATTCTATTACAATCGTTTCATTTTAGCCCCACCCCCTCTCAATAGACCAGCCAATAGGGGCATTCTGCAAAGCTTAGTAATATTATTTTTTCTTTATTTTTTGGAAACCTCTACAGCAAAGTCCAGCATTTGCCCCTGGTATGTAGGTCCAGCAATTGCCCCTGGTATGTAGGTCCAGCATTTGCCCCTGGTATGTAGGTCCAGCATTTACCCCTGGTATGTAGGTCCAGCATTTGCCCCTGGTATGTAGGTCCAGCATTTACCCCTGGTATGTAGGTCCAGCATTTGCCCCTGGTATGTAGGTCCAGCATTTACCCCTGGTATGTAGGTCCAGCATTTGCCCCTGGTATGTAGGTCCAGCAATTGCCCCTGGTATGTAGGTCCAGCATTTGCCCCTGGTATGTAGGTCCAGCATTTGTCCCTGGTATGTAGGTCCAGCATTTGCCCCTGGTATGTAGGTCCAGCATTTGCCCCTGGTATGTAGGTCCAGCATTTGCCCCTGGTATGTAGGTCCAGCATTTGCCCCTGGTATGTAGGTCCAGCATTTGCCCCTGGTATGTAGGTCCAGCAACGGAATCTGCTGCGCTATATAAGAAACTGCAAATAAATAAATAAATAACATTTGCCCCTGGTATGTACCCTCTGTCCATATAGTGTTTCTGTAAAGGGCTGCGTAATATATTAGTGAGATATTAGTCTGTACTTTATTTCCGTTCACTTTATCTCTCTCCAAGACTTAGTACATAGACCCCATACTCTCACATGTCAGTGGTAAGTATATTAATAGCGATAATGATATACGCCACATCTGTTCCTACTGCCCTATGCTGTGGATGGAGTTATTTGAAGTTGGACGGCAGTGTAAGCCCTCTTCCTTCCTGCACAGGACAGACACACGTCTCCTCTCCCAATGGTCCCCCCCCTTCCTCTCCCCTATGGATTCCGAAGTCCCCTATCCTAGCTCCTGGCGCCTGACAGACTTCAGGATGACATGGTTGTGAGGTGAGCAGAGAGCTGGACGTGATGTGGGGTGAGGAGGGGGCCGAGGGGGACAGAGGGCAGGGTCCTGGGGAGCAGGGTATAAATCCCATAGGGATGAGCTGATACACCGCACACGGACAGTCCCCAGGACCAGAAAACATCCAATATGTCACCACTAAGATGCTCTGTGGTCTTACTGGTCTTACTGGCCGGCCCAGGTGAGCAGTCTCCTCCGCACTCGTGTTATCGGCTTATGCTGTAGTATTATTATTATTATTATTATTATTATTATTATTATAATATAACATGCGCTGTATCCTGTAGCAACTGATCACACTAATGTGCTGTAACCTGTAGCAACTGATTATAACACTTATGGGCAGTAACCTGTAGCAGCTGATCACATTAATGTGCTGTAACCTGTAGCAATCGATCACACTAATGTGCTGTAACCTGTAGCAACTGATCACACTAATGTGCTGTAACCTGTAGCAACTGATCACACTAATGTGCTGTAACCTGTAGCAACTGATCACACTAATGTGCTGTAACCTGTAACAACTGATCACAACTATGGACTGTAACATGTAGCAACTGATCACACTTTTGGGCTGTAACCTGTAGCAACCGATCACAACTATGGACTGTAAACTGTAGCAACTGATCACACTAATGTGCTGTAACCTGTAGCAACTGATCACAACTATGGACTGTAACCTGTAGGAACCGATCACACTTATGGGCAGTAACCTGTAGCAACTGATCACATTTATAGGCTGTAACCTGTAGCAACTGATCACACTAATGGGCTGTAACCTGTAGCAACTGATCACCCTAATGTGCTGTAACCTGTAGCAACTGGTCATACTAATGTGCTGTAACCTGTAGCAACTGATCACATTTATGGGTTGTAACCTATAGCAACTGATCACACTTATTGGCAGTAACCTGTACCAACTGTTTAAATACTAATGTGTTGTAAACACATCAAGCAATCTTAATAATATGCTGTAGCCCATAGCAACTATTCACACTAATGTGCTGCAACTCTAAGCATCTGTTCATACTAATGGTCTGTAACCTGTAACAACTGCTTAAACACTAATGTGATGTTACACAAAGCAATGGATTTTAATAATGTGCTGAAACCCGTAGCAACTCCTTAATGCCAATGTGCTGCAATTTGTTGCAACTACTGTCTATAATGTGCTGTCATAACCATAGGAACTGTTCAAACTAATGGGCTCTAACCTGTAGCAACTACTCAGACAATAATGTGTTGTAACCTATGGCAACCAATCTTACTAATGCGCATTCATTTGTTGCTAATCCTAACACTAATGTGCTTTAACCTGTAGCAACTGTGCAAACACTGATGTGTTGTAACTCATAGCAACCAATCTTACTAATGTGCTGTAATCCATTGCAACTACTCACACTAATGTGCTGTAATAACTCTAAGCAACTGTTCACACCAATGGGCTCTAACTTGTAGCAACTGTTCAAACACTACAGTGTTGTAATAACCCATGGCAACTAATCTTACTAATGTGCTGCAATTTGTTGCAACTATTGAATACTGTATAATGTGCTGTAATAACCATAAATTACTGTTCATACTAGTGGTCTCTAAACTGTGGCAACCGCTCAAACACTAAAGTGGTGTAACCCATAGCAACCCATATTACTAATGTGCTGTAATCCATTGCAAATGATCACACTAATCATGTGCTGCAACCTATAGTAACCGATCATACTACTGTGTTGTAATTCAAAGCAAATAACCATATTGATGTGCTGTTTCCTATAGCAACCAATCCTTTTAATTTGCTGTAACACATTGTAATTGATTTACTGATCACACTAATATTCCAAAGCCATAGAAATAGCAAATACTAATCTACTGTAACCTATAGCAACCAATCACACTACTGTGTAGTAACCCACAGCAACCAGTCATATACTGCTACCAAAAGTGTACTTACAGGCAGGGGCTTTAAAATGTCTGACCATTTATTTTTGTGTTGAGACTGTTCCGCTATCGGTATCCTTAGAAATGTAGCATTGTTTTACATTCTATGTATTGCTATTGTTTACATTCTATGTATTGCTATTGTCTACATTCTATTTATTGCTATTGTTTTACATTCTATGTATTGCTATTGTTTTACATTCTATTTATTGCTATTGTTTTACATTCTATGTATTGCTATTGTTTTACATTCTATTTATTGCTATTGTTTTACATTCTATGTATTGCTATTGTTTACATTCTATTTATTGCTATTGTTTTACATTCTATGTATTGCTAGTGTTTTACATTCTATTTATTGCTATTGTTTTACATGCTATTTATTGCTATTGTTTTACATGCTATTTATTGCTATTGTTTTACATGCTATTTATTGCTATTGTTTTACATTCTATTTATTGCTATTGTTTACATTCTATTTATTGCTATTGTTTTACATTCTATTTATTGCTATTGTTTACATGCTATTTATTGCTATTGTTTTACATTCTATTTATTGCTATTGTTTTACATGCTATTTATTGCTATTGTTTTACATTCTATGTATTGCTATTGTTTTACATTCTATTTATTGCTATTGTTTTACATTCTATTTATTGCTATTGTTTACATTCTATTTATTGCTATGGTTTACATTCTATTTATTGCTATTGTTTACATGCTATTTATTGCTATTGTTTTACATGCTATTTATTGCTATTGATTAACATTCTATTTATTGCTATGGTTTACATTCTATTTATTGCTATTGTTTTGCATTCTATTTTTTGCTATTGTTTTGCATTCTAGCGTATTGTTCAAAACCGAGCCTGCAAATCGTCCCTCCCGACGGAGCGATATATTTAGGGGAAAGCAAGTTCTTTTTATGTAAAGGTAAGTGCATGGCGGTCGGCGCGCTGTGCGAATAGCCCTTGTCTCTATAGACGGCGGGTCAAGTGTCTACCGGAGATTTCCATGTAGCTAGTCTTTGATGTGGTCCTTTCTTTCTCATGTTATTCCAACAGCTAACGTTGAGACAACATTGAAGTGGCTCGCTGAAGATGATGATGAGATTAGTGATGAGAAAGATCTCTATAAGATCAAAGAGATTGATGAGGTCACGCATGGTATCACAGTAACAGCATCCAAGGTGGAGCCTGAGCGCATCATCAAATGTCAGGCGGAGACCTCGTCCGGAGAGGCGACAACCGCAGTACTCAAGCTGACCGTCATCCGTAAGTTCTGTTGGGCTGAGGTCACGCTGTACACACCCTGTATACCTGCAATCACTATAGCTCAAACCTTGCCTCCATTGTTTTATTGAATAGATCTAAAAGAATAAGGATAACAAAAGCCTTTTGAATCCTAAAGAGAAGCAATGTCCCTTATTATGGGGAGATAAAGTAATCGAATCCATGATGGAATCCCCCAAAAAACTTTGCAGATGCCTTCTCAAGATTCTGGGTCTTCAGGGCCTCCTCCTGAGCCCAAGAACATTTGACATCAGCATATTACAGAATAGGGGTCTGGGACTAGGATCCTGAGCACTAGGTGGCACTCCTGGCTGCATGGTACCATCTTAGGTCAAATACTGGTGCCACAGGAGCATCTAAAGGACCACCATACTTAATTGGGTGGAACTCTCAGATGCCCAGAAGAGTGGGCATGCTTTTTCCCACTGCATCGCCTGATGTGGCTATACTTTCCTAGAGGGGGGCAGTTAGAAAGGCCAAAGCTATGGGAATTGACCCCTCAGCAGCTGCACCTGTCTAGTTGTGGACCGTAATCCACTAATCATAGTAATGCTATTTGTTAGAAAATGATTATGTGTGTCAAAAGGCTTTGTATCAATGGTTAAAACCCCTTCATAGTCAGAAAAAGCACTGGTGGATTTGGGGGGTCACTCGCGCAGGACTCTAGAGATATAGATACTTCTATGAGAATGGCCCCCTGTGGAGTGTGAATGGTTAGTATAATCACTGTTTAAGTTACAGGGGTGTGCTACCACGGACAAAGAATTGAAATGCGAGAAGAGACAGAGTTTAGTTTGTCACAATGCGGTGCACCATGCAGAAAAAGTTTACTCAATACAATAAAATATACCTTTTAATCAGAATAAATAAAAATGGCGAAATATGACAGACTACATGAAACATATACACAAAAAATGTGTACAAAAATTGACTATCACAGCATATATCTCTTCCCATATAATGAAGTGGCCACATAAGCCACCTGTTGAGGAATATATAAGAGAGCATACTTAGATTGATACAATATATTTAGGAGGAGTCAGACACATAGGGACTCCGTACGTGTCATTTTAACTTGCACTTTTGTTCACATTTTT
Source organism: Crinia signifera (assembly GCF_055691185.1). Classification (NCBI taxonomy): domain Eukaryota; kingdom Metazoa; phylum Chordata; class Amphibia; order Anura; family Myobatrachidae; genus Crinia; species Crinia signifera. The sequence continues at coordinate 8,690,414 of NC_139226.1, forward strand.
TGTGTATTTGTTTCATGTTTTATGTAGTCTGTCATATTTCGCCATTTTCATTTATTCTGATTAAAAGGTAGATTTTATTGTATTGAGTAAACTTTTTCTTCATGGTGCACCGCATTGTGACAAACCAAACTCTGTCTCTTCTTGTGTAGGCAGAAATAGCAACAGTGACACCTACAGGTGGTAAAAATTAACTACATAGAATTGTAATGAAGCAGAACTTTATTACAAAACATGTTACAAATTAAATACATTTCAAGATTGCGTGGATTTGGAGACAGGTCACTTGCGAGTGCTCGAATGCTGGATGTAAGCATTGGATCACTGTGACACCATCGGCGGCTTGCGGCTGTCCCAGTACTTTTTAAGAGACCAGGAAATCTCTATCCAATGACAGAGAGTCTGGCTTCTTCCCTCCTCCTAATCAGCAACAATTTGCATACATTTTAACAAACAGAGGCCATCACCACTCCTCCCCACCCCCAAATGACATTAGACTGTCAATTATTGCAAGCACAGAACAGGTCGTCCACAAGCACAAAGTTCCAGCAATCAGTACTTTGCAGCAGGAGAAGCGATTGAGGTCCTATGTGCAGCATTGCTATATAATGACCGATTGGTTTCATATGTGTTTATAATTGCTGTATGTGGGCCTCTTTCAGTATTCATGTTAAATACTCCCTGTGACTTTATCTCAAAATAGCACTCCCCAGCCATGTAGAGTAATGCATTCTTTTTGTGTTCTCTGTGAAGCCACATCTCCTGTCATTAACCAGATGTGTCTGCTTCTCTTGCGTGGTGGAGTAAGAAGACACATTTTACTTGGCGTAGCGAACAGGATGCATCTTTGATAAACGGCAGCTTGCTCCCAGCTCAGCAAAGGCCACTGTATTTAGATAATTAATGTGTCACATATTATTTCTCTGGTCACATGACACATCATATCAATCTGGCTTTTTTTTTGTCTTTTCCTACAGAGAAGCCTAAATTTGTGAAAGATCAGGAGACTCGGAAAGAATTTACAGCAGATTCAGTCGCTCAACTGCCCTGCGCAGTGGAAGGAATCCCGCCTCCCCAGGTCAACTGGTTACGGGATGGGATTGCTTTAACCAACATAGCAGGTTTGTCTCAAATATGGGCTTTGCAAATAATCTTCCTTTCCCACACAGGACCTACATCAACATAGACTTTGTCCCTGGTGGCCCCTCTCATAAGGATATCAGTATAACACATTCTAAAAGCAATTTCAATTCTGAGGAACATTGTTAGAAATTATACGCAATGATTTGTCCACAGGGGGGCGCTGTTCCTTTGCAAACTGGATTTTCTTTTCCAAAGCTTAAAATCCTCAAAGGCTTATAATTAACTACACAAAAAAAGGTCATAGTGCAATATGACGAATAGTTTAATGTAAATATAATTAAAAACATTACAAAACTGAATTTAGCTAAACTATCTCCTCTGTCTGTTCTCTCCCCTATAGGTCACTTCTCTGCCACTAAAGATGGAACTTTGACCATAGAGAAGATTCAGTTGTCAGACGCTGGAATGTACTACTGCCAGGCCTATATCAGAGACAGGAAGGAGGTTGCCTACAAGAATGTCTCCGTCATTGTCAATGGTAATATTAATTCATAGAGTGCTCTTTCTCTGATAGGACTCAAGGTGTTGAACTGAATTAACATAATACAGACACCTTGGGTCCTGGTTATGTAGGGTGGGAAACTCCTTGGGTGAGATTTAATAGGATGAGAGATTCAGAAAGTGAGAGATTTGGGAAGAAATCTCCAGTTTTTTTAAAGCGGCAATCATTTACACTGCAAAATCAGTGTGATTTTGTAGTGTAAATGATTGCCGCTTTAAAAAACTGGAGATTTCTTCCCAAATCTCTCACTTTCTGAATCTCTCATCCTATTAAATCTCACCCAGTAAGTCAATCTTGAAGACACAATTATTATGCAATGTACAGAACCCCCCCTCAAGACTGAACACTGACCCCTAAAACCTCCGTCAAGCAAATAACTCATCCCCCAAATATAACAAATATCCCCAACCCTTCCCCAGTTGAGCCCAAAAACACCCCAGACATTTTTACACCCCCAGAGAGCAGCCACTAGGGAATCTTCCCTGCCATGTCTTTGGCCAATCCGCCCCTGTCTTTGGGTGTTGTGAAACTTCTGGGATTTGTAGCCCACAACAGCAGTAAAGTTGCTGCAGAGTAAGTTCCTCAAGAACTGCTTTTGATTGGCTGCTACAACCGCTGCAGCGGGAAACAGAAACTATGGTACAATCTGAATATTTTAACAGTTATAATTTATTTTGGTGTTTTTTTTTTCAGCGGCTCCAGTTGTGCATTTCCAGAATCCTTTGGTTAATCTGACCTCGAAATCCAACGCATCCTTCACCTGCTTCGTGACCGGACATCCAGATCCGCATATCACCTGGAAAAGGTAATTTATGTCATAGTTATATAGTTCTGATAAGAGAAAGAATTTCACCTTTTGAGCTTAATTTGTCTACATCAGCCAGATTAAGAGCAGGGCACATAGGATACTGTACCACCCCCCACCCCCCCCCCCCCCCATATGGAGCATAATTACATCACTAGCTCTCCCTCTTGTGCAGAAGCAGAACCGGAAATTGTATTAGTTGAAATCTGATGTACAGTACACCATTGGTTTAAATTTAATATACAAATTCCATGCCTCCCAACATGTTCTATTCCTGGACTTCGATATGATTACAAGGCTTAATTCGGCTGTGGTCTACATTCATTTTCTGATTTAAAAAAATCTATATTCCCTTTAACAATCTCCTTTGTGATTGGTCCACAGAGGGGAGGAGCCAGTAACTCTCGATGGGCAGAAATACATCCTAAGTTCCAACAGACTGGAACTGTCTATCACTGATCTGGAGACGTCGGACGAGGGAGAATACACCTGCCACGCCAGTAACAGATTAGGGGAACACAACTCCACGTTGATACTGCAAGTCATCAGTAAGTAGCATAGGAATTTGCTAGCTAGCAATTATAGCTGGACCCTATCTTAACTGTAAAATTTATTTACTAAGACATGAAAAAAACAACCAATCAGCTTCTTTCTTTTATTTTAAAGGCTGTGCTTGATAAACGACAGCTAGAAGCTGATTGGTTGGTTGCTTTACTTCTTTGCAATATTTTACGGACCTGACATCTACATTTCCTTCTTGTTTGTAAGAGTTTACATTAGATGTCCCTAATGAAAACCAGATTGAAGATTGGATGTTTCCCATAGCAGCCAATCAGATTAAATCTATTATCTTCTAATAGGTGCAAAATAAATTAGTACAATCTGATAGGTTCCTTTGGTCAACACTCCATCTTCTATAGATCTCCCGTCTTATTAATGGCTCTACAACAGTAATTCCCAAGAAGAAATGTGAAGACCAATCTCCCATTGTTTTGGGGACTTAGTCCAATAAGGATCCACATCTGATTCCCATGCGTCATTCCAGATCCCCCGCAGGGCTTAGGAGCCGGACTGATCGTCGGGATCATTCTACTGATATTCTTGGTCACTCTGCTGGCCGTGGACTTGAACTGTTACAGGACCAGGCGTCGTGGGTGTCTCATGTTCTTCATTACCAAGGTCTTGGGCAGGCCATCCCCGAGGGTCAAGCTTGAGGAGACCGACATTAAGTAAGTTCTCCAACCAACTAATTATACCAAGCACCGGGCTCCTGCTAAAAGTCATCCAACCTCTTCTCCAAACTTATACCATCTCATTGTCTGTTTTGCAGGAAAGTGACCTCCAGCCACGTTGTAAATGTCTCAGGCATTGATGCCTGACACCATCCCAAAGGTAGAGAGATATCAGAGAGGATTCTTTGGGATACAAAGGCAAATCATGAACTTTTTCAAAGTAGCTTCCGGGCAACAGAGAGGACTCTTCCTTAAGGGCTGTCCGCTGTACATAAATTACCTCTTTCAACCACCCCAGCCATTAGAGAGAGCACACAATCCAACATCATTTTAACATATTTGTATTTGTTTTTAAATACGTTATGTAGGCTTAAATCATATATGTACTGTATACTGTATGGTGACCCGCTTTCAGCTAGGACTTCTCCATATTACCGTAGCTTTGAAAGTCTTGTATTTCCCAGGCAGCCTCTGGTTTCTGGAAAAGGAATCTGGTTGTTGTAGAAAGTCGGTGACTTTGAACTTCTTGAGGTCTTATACAACTGCCATAGGTGCAGGGATGGCAGCTGCTATGGGGCCCACAGCTGAAAGGGGCCACCTTCATTGTCTAAGGCCCTTGAAAACTTATTCTGTGTACGTTAGCTATCAGACCAGTGGCGTAACTAGATATTTGTAGGCCCCAAAAGCAGTGTCCAACACACCTTACAGCCTGGACAAACCTTCACCATTAGTCATCCCGACTTTTTATACTACACCCTCATGGTTGAATTATGGTGGAGCAGCTGAGTGGACAAAGTCACATGTGAAGACCTTGGGACAATAAAAGTTCTGTAATGATTCTATAATATTTTTGAAGTTTAAAGTGTGATTAGTTGCTATGGGTTACAGTATTTTTTTTTCTCTACTGGTAAGTACCACGGCACATTCCTTTACCGCAGTACCTTCCGTTGATTGCGATATGCAACTCTGTCCTTTTAAAACCATCATCCTTGTTTTATATTGTGCAGAATTTAACTTATATGTCTGTATTGTTGCATAGGAAATTAATTTTATATATATATATATATATATATATATATATATATATATATAATCAATGGTGTGGTTGGCCGGCACTCCGCTGGATGCTGGAAATAATCTGGGTGCCCTCCCAGGAAATGAAGACAAGCTCTCTCCAATATAACTGCAACACGGGGGCGGCACTCCGACAGAAAAACAACTGAAGTGGTGGACCGATGTTTCAAATGTGTTTACACATTTTTACACCCTGATGAAAAATGTGTAAATACATTTGAAACGTTGGTCCACCACTTCAGTGTGCTGAGTTGTTTTTCTTTCGGAGTGCCGCCCCCGTGTTGCAGTTATATATATATATATATATATATATATATATATATATATATATATATAAAACGATGTAGATGGCGCGGCACTCGTGACTAGTTCAAAGGAAACCAGATAGGAGCCTAATAGCTTATCAACGTTTCAAATTTTATTTGTCATCAGGATCCTGATGACAAATAAAATTTGAAACGTTGATAAGCTATTAGGCTCCTATCTGGTTTCCTTTAAACTAGTCATGAGTGCCGCGCCATCTACATCGTTATACTGCAATTACTGCTGCGGGGGCACCAACGTCTGACTCACCTGTTGTCTTTAGTGCCGGACCACATATGTAAATATATATATATGTATATATATATATATATATATATATGTCTGCAAGGATGTTACATGTCTGTTTCTGATAAAACAAAGAGCCTTTAGAATCAATAGTAAGTGGGAGAGGTACCAAGGCTTCATAAGACAAGTGGAGGAAACGGCCCATACAGTGCTATCCAATCAACTTGTGGCCTTCGTTTATGTTCTATAAAATTATAGCAAGTACCTGATTGGTCGCTTTAGGTAACTTCTATAGAAGGTTTAATACATCTCCCCAAAGCACCAAATTATAACCCATGCAGTGGTTATCGTATAGTAAATTAGGGAGCCCCTTACTCGTTGGCTCTCCATATGATGCTATAATATATTGTACATAGAGTTTGTATTGTCTCCCTATGCCGACAACTGTTTCAATAAAACTCATTTTATAAAAACAAAAATCTCCGTGTGACAATATGTGATGAGTTATGACAGATCTCCTGTGTATATACTGAGTGTGAGCGGTATATACATATGTAACAGTAGGGAGGCCGGCAGTACTCTGCTGACAGGTGCAGCCACTATCTCCTGTGTATATACTGAGTGTGAGCGGTATATACATATGTAACAGTAGGGAGGCCGGCAGTACACTGCTGACAGGTGCAGCCACTATCTCCTGTGTATATACTGAGTGTGAGTGGTATATACATATGTAACAGTAGGGAGGCCGGCAGTACACTGCTGACAGGTGCAGCCACTATCTCCTGTGTATATACTGAGTGTGAGTGGTATATACATATGTAACAGTAGGGAGGCCGGCAGTACTCTGCTGACAGGTGCAGCCACTATCTCCTGTGTATATACTGAGTGTGAGTGGTATATACATATGTAACAGTAGGGAGGCCGGCAGTACACTGCTGACAGGTGCAGCCACTATCTCCTGTGTATATACTGAGTGTGAGTGGTATATACATATGTAACAGTAGGGAGGCCGGCAGTACACTGCTGACAGGTGCAGCCACTATCTCCTGTGTATATACTGAGTGTGAGCGGTATATACATATGTAACAGTAGGGAGGCCGGCAGTACACTGCTGACAGGTGCAGCCACTACCTCCTGTGTATATACTGAGTGTGAGCGGTATATACATATGTAACAGTAGGGAGGCCCGGCAGTGCTCTGCTGACAGGTGCAGCCACTATCTCCTGTGTATATACTGAGTGTGAGCGGTATATACATATGTAACAGTAGGGAGGCCGGCAGTGCTCTGCTGACAGGTGCAGCCACTATCTCCTGTGTATATACTGAGCGTGAGTGGTATATACATATGTAACAGTAGGGAGGCCGGCAGTACTCTGCTGACAGGTGCAGCCACTATCTCCTGTGTATATACTGAGTGTGAGCGGTATATACATATGTAACAGTAGGGAGGCCGGCAGTGCTCTGCTGACAGGTGCAGCCACTATCTCCTGTGTATATACTGAGTGTGAGCGGTATATACATATGTAACAGTAGGGAGGCCGGCAGTACTCTGCTGACAGGTGCAGCCACTACCTCCTGTGTATATACTGAGTGTGAGTGGTATATACATATGTAACAGTAGGGAGGCCGGCAGTACACTGCTGACAGGTGCAGCCACTATCTCCTGTGTATATACTGAGTGTAAGTGGTATATACATATGTAACAGTAGGGAGGCCGGCAGTACTCTGCTGACAGGTGCAGCCACTATCTCCTGTGCATATACTGAGTGTGAGCGGTATATATATATATGTAACAGTAGGGAGGCCCGGCAGTACACTGCTGACAGGTGCAGCCACTATCTCCTGTGTATATACTGAGTGTGAGTGGTATATACATATGTAACAGTAGGGAGGCCGGCAGTACACTGCTGACAGGTGCAGCCACTATCTCCTGTGTATATACTGAGTGTGAGCGGTATATACATATGTAACAGTAGGGAGGCCGGCAGTACTCTGCTGACAGGTGCAGCCACTATCTCCTGTGCATATACTGAGTGTGAGTGGTATATACATATGTAACAGTAGGGAGGCCGGCAGTACTCTGCTGACAGGTGCAGCCACTATCTCCTGTGTATATACTGAGTGTGAGTGGTATATACATATGTAACAGTAGGGAGGCCCGGCAGTACTCTGCTGACAGGTGCAGCCACTATCTCCTGTGTATATACTGAGTGTGAGCGGTATATACATATGTAACAGTAGGGAGGCCCGGCAGTACTCTGCTGACAGGTGCAGCCACTACCTCCTGTGTATATACTGAGTGTGAGCGGTATATACATATGTAACAGTAGGGAGGCCGGCAGTACTCTGCTGACAGCTGCAGCCACTATCTCCTGTGTATATACTGAGTGTGAGTGGTATATACATATGTAACAGTAGGGAGGCCGGCAGTACTCTGCTGACAGGTGCAGCCACTATCTCCTGTGTATATACTGAGTGTGAGCGGTATATACATATGTAACAGTAGGGAGGCCGGCAGTACTCTGCTGACAGGTGCAGCCACTATCTCCTGTGTATATACTGAGTGTGAGCGGTATATACATATGTAACAGTGGGGAGGCCGGCAGTACTCTGCTGACAGGTGCAGCCACTACCTCCTGTGTATATACTGAGTGTGAGCGATATATACATATGTAACAGTAGGGAGGCCGGCAGTACTCTGCTGACAGCTGCAGCCACTACCTCCTGTGTATATACTGAGTGTGAGCGGTATATACATATGTAACAGTAGGGAGGCCCGGCAGTACTCTGCTGACAGGTGCAGCCTCTATCTCCTGTGTATATACTGAGTGTGAGCGGTGTATACATATGTAACAGTAGGGAGGCCGGCAGTACTCTGCTGACAGGTGCAGCCACTATCTCCTGTGTATATACTGAGTGTGAGCGGTATATACATATGTAACAGTAGGGAGGCCGGCAGTACTCTGCTGACAGCTGCAGCCACTACCTCCTGTGTATATACTGAGTGTGAGCGGTATATACATATGTAACAGTAGGGAGGCCGGCAGTACTCTGCTGACAGGTGCAGCCTCTATCTCCTGTGCATATACTGAGTGTGAGCGGTATATATATATGTAACAGTAGGGAGGCCCGGCAGTACTCTGCTGACAGGTGCAGCCTCTATCTCCTGTGCATATACTGAGTGTGAGCGGTGTATACATATGTAACAGTAGGGAGGCCCGGCAGTACTCTGCTGAAAGGTGCAGCCACTATCTCCTGTGTATATACTGAGTGTGAGTGGTGTATACATATGTAACAGTAGGGAGGCCGGCAGTACTCTGTTGACAGTTGCAGCCACTATCTCCTGTGTATATACTGAGTGTGAGTGGTGTATACATATGTAACAGTAGGGAGGCCGGCAGTACTCTGCTGACAGGTGCAGCCACTATCTCCTGTGTATATACTGAGTGTGAGTGGTGTATACATATGTAACAGTAGGGAGGCCGGCAGTACTCTGCTGACAGGTGCAGCCACTATCTCCTGTGTATATACTGAGTGTGAGTGGTGTATACATATGTAACAGTAGGGAGGCCGGCAGTACTCTGCTGACAGGTGCAGCCACTATCTCCTGTGTATATACTGAGTGTGAGTGGTATATACATATGTAACAGTAGGGAGGCCGGCAGTACTCTGCTGACAGGTGCAGCCACTATCTCCTGTGCATATACTGAGTGTGAGTGGTGTATACATATGTAACAGTAGGGAGGCCCGGCAGTACTCTGCTGACAGGTGCAGCCACTATTATGCCACTATAACTATAAAATGAAGGAATAGGCATCACTCCAGGACTACTGATGCCCATTTCGGGCATATATCCTGTCTTCAGGACGGCGTAGACCATTGCAAATATTGCATATACACCTTCATTATTAGATTCCGTTAGTGTCTTATATAGCAGCAGATTCCGTTACAGTGTCTTATATAGCACAGCAGATTCCGTTACAGTGTCTTATATAGCGCAGCAGATTCCGTTACAGTGTCTTATATAGCGCAGCAGATTCCGTTACAGTGTCTTATATAGCGCAGCAGATTCCGTTACAGGGTCTTATATAGCGCAGAAGATTCCGTTACAGCGTCTTATATAGCTCAGCAGATTCCGTTACGGCGTCTTATATAGCGCAGCAGATTCCGTTACAGTGTCTTATATAGCGCAGCAGATTCCGTTAGTGTCTTATATAGTGCAGCAGATTCCGTTACAGTGTCTTATATAGCGCAGCAGATTCCGTTACATCGTCTTATATAGCGCAGAAGATTCCGTTACAGCGTCTTATATAGCTCAGCAGATTCCGTTACGGCGTCTTATATAGCGCAGCAGATTAAGTTACAGTGTCTTATATAGCGCAGCAGATTCTGTTACAGTGTCTTATATAACGCAGCAGATTCCGTTACAGTGTCTTATATAGCGCAGCAGATTCTGTTACAGTGTCTTATATAGCGCAGCAGATTCAGTTACAGCGTCTTATATAGCGCAGCACATTCCGTTACAGCGTCTTATATAGCGCAGCAGATTCCGTTACAGGGTCTTATATAGCGCAGAAGATTCCGTTACAGCGTCTTATATAGCTCAGCAGATTCCGTTACGGCGTCTTATATAGCGCAGCAGATTCCGTTACAGTGTCTTATATAGCGCAGCAGATTCCGTTAGTGTCTTATATAGTGCAGCAGATTCCGTTACAGTGTCTTATATAGCGAAGCAGATTCCGTTACAGCGTCTTATATAGCGCAGAAGATTCCGTTACAGCGTCTTATATAGCTCAGCAGATTCCGTTACGGCGTCTTATATAGCGCAGCAGATTAAGTTACAGTGTCTTATATAGCGCAGCAGATTCTGTTACAGTGTCTTATATAACGCAGCAGATTCCGTTACAGTGTCTTAAATAGCGCAGCAGATTCTGTTACAGTGTCTTATATAGCGCAGCAGATTCAGTTACAGCGTCTTATATAGCGCAGCACATTCCGTTACAGCGTCTTATATAGCGCAGCAGGTTCCGTTACAGCGTCTTATATAGCGCAGCAGGTTCCGTTACAGCGTCTTATATAGCGCAGCAGGTTCCGTTACAGTGTCTTATATAGCGCAGCAGATTCCGTTACAGTGTCTTATATAGCGCAGCAGATTCCGTTACAGCGTCTTATATAGCGCAGCAGATTCCGTTACAGGGTCTTTTATAGAGCAGCAGATTCCGTTACAGTGTCTTATATAGCGCAGCAGATTCCGTTACAGTGTCTTATATAGCGCAGCAGATTCAGTTACAGCGTCTTATATAGCGCAGCAGATTCCGTTACAGTGTCTTATATAGCGCAGCAGATTCCGTTACAGCGTCTTATATAGCGCAGCAGATTCCATTACAGCGTCTTATATAATGCAGCAGATTCCGTTACAGCGTCTTATATAGCGCAGCAGATTCCGTTACAGCGCCTTATATAGCGCAGCAGATTCCGTTACAGCGTCTTATATAGCGCAGCAGATTCCGTTACAGTGTCTTATATAGCGCAGCAGATTCCGTTACAGTGTCTTATATAGCGCAGCAGATTCCGTTACAGCGTCTTATATAGCGCAGCAGATTCCGTTACAGTGTCTTATATAGCGCAGCAGATACCGTTACAGCGTCTTATATAGCGCAGCAGATTATGTTACAGTGTCTTTTATAGTGCAGCAGATTCCGTTACAGCATCTTATATAGCGCAGCAGATTCCGTTACAGTGTCTTATATAGCACAGCAGATTCCGTTACAGTGTCTTATATAGCGCAGCAGATTCTGTTACAGTGTCTTATATAGCGCAGCAGATACCGTTACAGCGTCTTATATAGCGCAGCAGATTCCGTTACAGCGTCTTATAAAGCGCAGCAGATTCCGTTACAGCGTCTTATATAGCGCAGCAGATTCCGTTACAGCGTCTTATATAGCGCAGCAGATTCCGTTACAGCGTCTTATATAGCGCAGCAGATTCCGTTACAGCGTCTTATATAGCGCAGCAGATTCCGTTACAGCGTCTTATATAGCGCAGCAGATTCCGTTACAGGGTCTTATATAATGCAGCAGATTCCGTTACAGTGTCTTATATAGCGCAGCAGATTCCGTTACAGTGTCTTATATAGTGCAGCAGATTCCGTTACAGTGTCTTATATAACGCAGCAGATTCCATTACAGTGTCTTATATAGCGCAGCAGATTCCGTTACAGTGTCTTATATAGAGCAGCAGATTCCGTTACAGCATCTTATATAGCGCTGCAGATTCCGTTACAGTGTCTTATATAGTGCAGCAGATTCCGTTAGTGTCTTATATAGCGCAGCATATTCCGTTACAGCATCTTATGTAGCGCAGCAGATTCCGTTACAGCGTCTTATATAGCGCAGCAGATTCCGTTACAGCTTCTTATATAGCGCAGCAGATTCCGTTACAGTGTCTTATATAGCGCAGCAGATTCCGTTACAGTGTCATATATAGGGCAGCAGATTCCATTACAGTGTCTTATATAGCACAGCAGATTCCGTTACAGTGTCTTATATAGCGCAGCAGATTCCGTTACAGCATCTTATATAGCGCAGCAGATTCCGTTACAGTGTCTTATATAGCGCTGCATATTCTGTTACAGCGTCTTATATAGCGCAGAAGATTCCGTTACAGCATCTTATATATCGCAGCAGATTCCGTTACAGTGTCTTATATATCGCAGCAGATTCCGTTACAGTGTCTTATATAGCGCAGCAGATTACGTTACAGTGTCTTATATAGGGCAGCAGATTCCATTACAGTGTCTTATATAGCACAGCAGATTCCGTTACAGTGTCTTATATAGCGCAGCAGATTCCGTTACAGCATCTTATATAGCGCAGCAGATTCCGTTACAGTGTCTTATATAGCGCTGCATATTCTGTTACAGCGTCTTATATAGCGCAGAAGATTCCGTTACAGCATCTTATATATCGCAGCAGATTCCGGTACAGTGTCTTATATATTGCAGCAGATTCCGTTACAGTGTCTTATATAGCCAGTGGCGTAACAATTAGGCCGCAGCCCCCGCGGTGGCGGGGAGGCGCCGGGGGGCTGCGGGCGCTGGTGGATCTCCGCCAGCTCCCCACTGCATGTGGGTGCAGCGGGAGCTGGCAGGGGGGTCTGTGCGGCGCGGAGGTACCTGTTTAAGGGAGAGCCTGGAGGTCCCTGCGCCTGCGGCGCTGAGTATGATGCTGCCGGGGTCCCTGCAGTGAAGTGGAAATAACGCGCTATCTCCGCTGGAGATAGCGCGTTATTTCCACTTCACTGCAGGGACCCCGGCAGCATCATACTCAGCGCCGCAGGCGCAGGGACCCCGGCAGCATCATACTAGGCGGCGCAGGGACCTCCAGGCTCTCCTTTAATACAGGTACCTCCGCGCCGCACGGACCCCCCTGCCAGCTCCCGGGGGGGTCTTTTAACGGGGGGGGGGGCAGCTGCAAAATTGTCCCGGGGGGGGGCGGTGAAATTGTCCCGGCGGGGGGGCGCAAAAGTTTTAGTTACGCCACTGTATATAGCGCAGCAGATTCCGTTACAGTGTCTTATATAGCGCTGCATATTCTGTTACAGCGTCTTATATAGCGCAGAAGATTCCGTTACAGCATCTTATATATCGCAGCAGATTCCGTTACAGTGTCTTATATATTGCAGCAGATTCCGTTACAGTGTCTTATATAGCGCAGCAGTTTCCGTTACAGTGTCTTATATAGCGCAGCAGACTCCGTTACAGTGACTTATATAGCGCAGCAGATTCCCTTACAGTGCCTTATATAGCGCAGCAGATTCCGTTACAGTGTCTTATATAGCGCAGCAGATTCCGTTACAGTGTCTTATATAGCGCAGCAGATTTTGTTACAGCGTCTTATATAGCGCAGCAGATTCCGTTACAGCGTCTTATATAGCGCAGCAGATTCCATTACAGTGTCTTATATAGTGCAGCAGGTTCCGTTTCAGCGTCTTATATAGCGCAGCAGATTCCATTACAGTGTCTTATATAGCGCAGCAGATTCCATTACAGTGTCTTATATAGCGCAGCAGATTCCGTTGCGCTTTACAATAGTAGACAGTGATAAAACAAACCGGGTAACAACAGACAGACTTGGAGGTTAGAGGGCCCTGCTGCAAGCTTACAATCTATAGGGACATAGGAGGGAAACACAAGGACAGGCACCAGTAATAGCGTTAATTCAGCTACTGTCACACAGCACCCCCGTCATATCACTGTGTCCACACTACACAGTATTTTCCCACCCTGTTCAATGTGAACACTAAAGCATTCCCCCTTCCCCCCAGCACTCTCCCTGGGTCTCCAATATTCACCCCTCAGCACACACAAATTTACCTTTTCCCTGTTGTAGTGTGGCAGGCTGCTGCCTGAGGACGGCATGCTCAGCCTCCCAGCTTCCAAGTTCTCAGCATCAGCAAGTATTACAGTGCAGAGCGGCCAGGCAGCAAGCGTCCTCTGTGCCTGCCTATCTCCCACAGCCAGCTGTGAGCAGTGTGGCTGTGGACCTGAGAGCAGGGCTAAGCGGGGGAGGTGAGCGGCAAAGCTGTCCCCTTTGAACCCCCCTATTCCCGGTCCTTGCTGATTGTGCGGGAGATGGGCAGGAGAGCTCGGCTGTCAGGAGGCGGCCGAACTCTACTGTCAATCTTCTGCCTGATCCAGCCGCCAGGCACACAAAGCCAGACCAAGGACACGGCAATACATACTGGACCGGGGGGCATGTGGCACCCTGCCCCCCAGCCCAGCCCGCCACTGGATAGGCTTGCCAGAAGGGGTGAGTTTTCAGGGAACGCTTGAATGTTTGGAGGCTAGTGGAGAGTCTTATTGTGCGTGGAAGGGCATTCCATAGGGTGGGAGCAGCCCGATGAAAGTCCTGTAATAGTGAATGGGAGCTAGTGATCCGTGCAGAAGAGAGACGCAGATCTTGTGTAGAGCGTAGTGGTCGAGATGGGAGATATTTTGTGATAAGTGCAGAGATATATGCTGGTGCAGTATGGTTAATAGCTTTATATGCAAGTAGAAGTGTTTTATATTGAATACGGTATGATACAGGCAACCAATGGAGGGACTGGCAGAGCGGATCAGCAGACGATGAGCATCTTGCAAGGAAGATCAGCCTAGCAGCAGCATTTAGCATGGATTGCAGTGGTGAGAGTCTGTTCTTGGGAAGACCAGTTAGGAGACTATTGCAATAATCAATGCGGGATATAATGAGTGCATGGATAAGAGATTTAGTAGTGTCTTGTGTGTGATACGGTCGCATTTTGGATATGTTTTTTAGATGCATGTAACATGATTTATGACCTAATGTTCGGGTCATCCTTTTGACCCTGCTGACCTTAGCCATGTTTACCTATGTGACCTAAGCCCTGTCGACCATCAGTGAACGACCCAATGCATGTGGTCCTTAATAGTGTGGTCCTAAACGACTGTATCCCCTTTTTGCACAATCCTTCAAATAATATGGCTGAGGATCCTTGAGGAGCTGTAATGTTCACAAATGGCCACAAGGTGTCACATTACCCAAAGAACAAGGTGAAGATGGATTACAGTGCAGCGGAGATCGGATTCCGGACAGAAAAGGCCGGGGGCAATGTCCTGTGTCCATATAAGCAGAGAAGCCGCTTCCCATGCATTTCTATTGCTGGCATCTTGCTGGATTCCCACTGACGTAAATCTAGCGTATAAATGCATCTAGCGCACAGATGCAGCAATCAGCATCATATCGTTTAAAAATATTGCATAGTGTGTACGGACCATTATGCCAGATACACACTGGCAGATATGATTGGTTGATATATCGGTATGTGATTGGCCAGTGGGAACCAGCGATAAGTCTGGTTTTGCAAGCATATCACGTAGGCTGATATATCTAACGCTATACAGATGCATCGGCCTGCGTGTATGGGCGATTCACCGACCGGCTGTACACACAGCACCAGCAGCCGGCGGCAGTGCCAGATTAAGCCTTCGGGGGGCCCGGGGAACTTTAGACAGGGGTGCCCCCTTGAACTTGTCATTACTGGCCGCAAACTGCACGGGAGAATATTACACTGTCAGAACACAGAGTAATGGCAGTATAAACATATGTAATACCCTGCTCCTGTGATGTATTACTGTATGTCTGACAGGGTGCATTGTGCTACACACAGGTCTGTAATTTTACAGGCAGACAATTCCCAGCAGTCTCTGCAACTGTTTCAGAGGTCAGGAGTTGGTCACATGACCAGTGTCAGGAGATGACAGTTGAGAGTGAGGAACCATTGGGGAAGGCAGTCAGAGGTACTGATGAGAGAGGTGAGAAATGCTGCGGTGTTACAGCCAATGGAGGCTGTGTGGGGCCACATACCAAGGAGACAGTGATCTGAGACCCCAGTGCTGAGAGACATGCAGTGACAGCGAGGCAGTCTACAACCTCAGCATCCACCAGAGAGGGCCAGTGCAAAGGAGCGGCCTAAGTGACTGACAGTGGGCTGAATCTGCAGCATTGCAGCTGCGTTGGCACAGGTACCTTAGCGACAGGCCTTGAAATCTAATCCAGAGCTTCTATATACAATATAGGGAGGCAGACCAAACTGTATAAATATCCCAGCCGTGGTATGTGACAAGGAGGCGAGACACAGTAGAAATCCCGGAAGGATTTTAGTGACCAAGCTACTACCTTTTAAGTAATCTGTGTGAGGGGCTCCAATAGACTGGTGTTTAGCTACACTACTCACAAAATCAGACAATCTGCGGAGCACTGCAAAGAGTGGAGAAAGAACAGAGCGAGAGATTACACAGGATCCAATAGGAAACATGAAATGGAATACAGTTTGTTACTAAAAGTACCCTTCAGTAGCTATTAACAATTTACTTGTCAGCTGACTAGGAGACAAAATATATAAATAGCTATTTATATCTTCGGACAATTGGCTTTAGCGAAAAACATCAAAGGTTACAGTGACTATATTTATCAATTAAAGAAGTGTTACCTTGTTAACGTTCCGTGAAACAAAGTTATGGTTCAGTGGAGTGATCATACTCTCATTCTACAGAAATAAATCTAAGAGCCTTTCCATAGAGACTTTCAACAGCAATTTAGAGAAGGAACTTGAACTTTGCGTATTGTTGTGTTAAGGTATATGGTACTGTAAGGTATTTGTATAATTTCTTATGTCATGCGATGTCTTATTAAAATGTATACAATATTTGTGGTAAATTAACCATTATATATAGCTTGGAGAGTGAATAGCTTGGAAGTTGGGAGATGCATTAGGTAGCTGTAAAATAAATATTGTGTTGATATTTATTAATTGTAAATTATATTGTGTATAAATAAAGTTTTGTTAAACTTTTATCCAAGCTGGTACAAGATACTTTAAGGGTCATTACAACTTGGCGTCCACGAACAGGATCAAACCAGAAGACAGCAATTAAGGAAAGACAAAATGTCGGGAACAGAGCCCCAAACACCTGCCGTAACAAAAAGGAGAATCCTACCATCACCAGATGGAGTATCCACCAGAAGAAGGGGGAACACCATGGAAAACTCACTTATCACGATTCCTTATTACTTTGGGGCCCCGTGGTTACCCATATACTCAGGATGTAACCGTGTTGCAGGTGCAACCACGTTTAGAGACTTTAAGGACAGAATGCAGTCCATGTTTAAGCTGTGTCCCTTGAGCGATGCTCAACAAGTTGAAATCCTTATAGGACAGTTAAAAGGGCCTGCAAGGAGGGAGGTAAAATCATGGACAGAAGAACAGAGAGCGACTGTACAAGGAATGCTTAAGAAATTAGCCGGAATTTTTGATGCACGGACAATAGCTGACCTAAAGGGACAACTTTATGCCAGGAAGCAGAAACCGCAAGAGTCTCTTCGGGATTATGCATTGGCACTGCAGGAGGCCATGCAGGCCATACGGGCAAGAGAACCTGGAGAGAGAACACAGGATGACAAGACCCTGGTGAATTTATTCATCGAAGGAGCAAAGGGGGAATCCACATGCGCACAGTTGCGAATGTGGAGAAAGCAGAATGTAAAGAGTACCTTTCCGGAGTTCAAAGAATCGATTTTTCAGATCTTAGGCTTAAACCAGAGTGATGAGAATGAAAACAACTTGGCTTTGGGGGCTGAAGAAGAGGATGATGCAGGGGAAGAAGAACAGGCAGCCCAGATTTTGACACATGCTGTAAGAGGAACTGGCACACAACAAGCCCAGACCGGTCGAGATACGTCCAGGGCTCTCACGGACAAACTTGACAAAATCATGCAGAGTCTTGCTGAAATGGGAAGGGAGTTAAAAGATCTACGTGAAGAACAAGCAGTACTCAAGCGCAGAGGGTGGTACCAGGAGCAGGATAGCCGAGGCCAGACCCAATGGGTGACCACAAGAGGCCAAGGACGAAGATCGTCAGATCGGTTTGATGAACAAGGCAAGCCAATATGCAGATTTTGTCAGAGAAGCGGGCATATTGAACGGAACTGTAGACAGCCCAGAGATGTGGATCTTTATGCTGTAGTCCAGAACCAAATTAGAACAGTTGTCACATTAGCTACAGACCCAGAGCCTGAAGGTAGCACAAGAAAAGTTATGGGGAGAGTTGTTTGGTTTAGTTTGAGATATGGCTATGGCTTTATAAAACGGAATGACACCAAGAAAGATGTTTTTGTACATTACACTGCCATTAAGACCAACCCTGAAGAGTGCTTCCGGAGTCTGGGAAGTGGAGAAGTAGTCGAGTTCAATTTGGCAAATGGAAAGAAGGGCATCAAAGCCATAAATGTAACTGGTCCAAACGGTGCTCTGGTGCAAGGGAACAGACCAATCACAGAACACAGCCAGTACTGGCGCTGTCCACGCTATAGAGATCCTCCTTGCAATTGTCAGCAGATTTACCAGAACAGCGGTAGAGAAGAACCAAGAAAAGTTCAATGCACTGAGGAAAGAGTTGAAAGCGTTACACCTAATAGATGGAATGCAGATCCTCCGCAGCCCGACCAGAAATATCAGGACCTGCCAAATGACCAGCTGAGACCAAGTAGACACGGACAACAAGAACACAATGTCATAAAGCAGAATGAAGCATTAGTTAAAGTGGACGAACCAGACATTGTGGAACAGAGTGAGATGACACAACAGATCCCACAGGATGTAGTCTGGTGGCGACTTCTTCCAGAAGCAGGAGGTGAGAACAAACTGAGAGTTAAAGACACCGATGCTAATTTGGCCAACTCTGGTCAGACAGATTCAAGTACCGATGATCGTGAAATAGACACAAAAAAGGTGATCCAAACATCCCAGGTTGAGAGATCAGGTCCAGTTAAGCCTCATAGTTCAGATTCAGTTTTGTCACAGTCTAAATCTAATGTCCCTGAAGAGATCCCTAGAGTGGCTAAGGAGGCCAAGACATGTTCTTATGAAGATAAGTTTGGCCCGGATAATGGTTACACTACAATAAGTGGAGAGAAGTTTGCCTTCATGATACAACAGGCTATATGGAGGTCAAAGCAAAATAATAAAGGTGCACCACATGTTCAGTGTAGACCTTATTCTGTAATATAGAGTGATCTGTTATATAATGTATGTATTTCTCTTTTTGATGTTTAAATGTTTAATTGTCATGTAAAATTATAGTAGGTACTGCTCAACCTTCCATTGTAAATAATGCCCGTTGCATGAGGACATGCAAGATTCTAGTGGGGTAGTATGTAATACCCTGCTCCTGTGATGTATTACTGTATGACTGACAGGGTGCATTGTGCTACACACAGGTCTGTAATTTTACAGGCAGACAATTCCCAGCAGCCTCTGCAACTGTTTCAGAGGTCAGGAGTTGGTCACATGACCAGTGTCAGGAGATGACAGTTGAGAGTGAGGAACCATTGGGGAAGGCAGTCAGAGGTACTGATGAGAGAGGTGAGAAATGCTGCGGTGTTACAGCCAATGGAGGCTGTGTGGGGCCACATACCAAGGAGACAGTGATCTGAGACCCCAGTGCTGAGAGACATGCAGTGACAGCGAGGCAGTCTACAACCTCAGCATCCACCAGAGAGGGCCAGTGCAAAGGAGCGGCCTAAGTGACTGACAGTGGGCTGAATCTGCAGCATTGCAGCTGCGTTGGCACAGGTACCTTAGCGACAGGCCTTGAAATCTAATCCAGAGCTTCTATATACAATATAGGGAGGCAGACCAAACTGTATAAATATCCCAGCCGTGGTATGTGACAAGGAGGCGAGACACAGTAGAAATCCCGGAAGGATTTTAGTGACCAAGCTACTACCTTTTAAGTAATCTGTGTGAGGGGCTCCAATAGACTGGTGTTTAGCTACACTACTCACAAAATCAGACAATCTGCGGAGCACTGCAAAGAGTGGAGAAAGAACAGAGCGAGAGATTACACAGGATCCAATAGGAAACATGAAATGGAATACAGTTTGTTACTAAAAGTACCCTTCAGTAGCTATTAACAATTTACTTGTCAGCTGACTAGGAGACAAAATATATAAATAGCTATTTATATCTTCGGACAATTGGCTTTAGCGAAAAACATCAAAGGTTACAGTGACTATATTTATCAATTAAAGAAGTGTTACCTTGTTAACGTTCCGTGAAACAAAGTTATGGTTCAGTGGAGTGATCATACTCTCATTCTACAGAAATAAATCTAAGAGCCTTTCCATAGAGACTTTCAACAGCAATTTAGAGAAGGAACTTGAACTTTGCGTATTGTTGTGTTAAGGTATATGGTACTGTAAGGTATTTGTATAATTTCTTATGTCATGCGATGTCTTATTAAAATGTATACAATATTTGTGGTAAATTAACCATTATATATAGCTTGGAGAGTGAATAGCTTGGAAGTTGGGAGATGCATTAGGTAGCTGTAAAATAAATATTGTGTTGATATTTATTAATTGTAAATTATATTGTGTATAAATAAAGTTTTGTTAAACTTTTATCCAAGCTGGTACAAGATACTTTAAGGGTCATTACAACTTGGCGTCCACGAACAGGATCAAACCAGAAGACAGCAATTAAGGAAAGACAAAATGTCGGGAACAGAGCCCCAAACACCTGCCGTAACAAAAAGGAGAATCCTACCATCACCAGATGGAGTATCCACCAGAAGAAGGGGGAACACCATGGAAAACTCACTTATCACGATTCCTTATTACTTTGGGGCCCCGTGGTTACCCATATACTCAGGATGTAACCGTGTTGCAGGTGCAACCACGTTTAGAGACTTTAAGGACAGAATGCAGTCCATGTTTAAGCTGTGTCCCTTGAGCGATGCTCAACAAGTTGAAATCCTTATAGGACAGTTAAAAGGGCCTGCAAGGAGGGAGGTAAAATCATGGACAGAAGAACAGAGAGCGACTGTACAAGGAATGCTTAAGAAATTAGCCGGAATTTTTGATGCACGGACAATAGCTGACCTAAAGGGACAACTTTATGCCAGGAAGCAGAAACCGCAAGAGTCTCTTCGGGATTATGCATTGGCACTGCAGGAGGCCATGCAGGCCATACGGGCAAGAGAACCTGGAGAGAGAACACAGGATGACAAGACCCTGGTGAATTTATTCATCGAAGGAGCAAAGGGGGAATCCACATGCGCACAGTTGCGAATGTGGAGAAAGCAGAATGTAAAGAGTACCTTTCCGGAGTTCAAAGAATCGATTTTTCAGATCTTAGGCTTAAACCAGAGTGATGAGAATGAAAACAACTTGGCTTTGGGGGCTAAAGAAGAGGATGATGCAGGGGAAGAAGAACAGGCAGCCCAGATTTTGACACATGCTGTAAGAGGAACTGGCACACAACAAGCCCAGACCGGTCGAGATACGTCCAGGGCTCTCACGGACAAACTTGACAAAATCATGCAGAGTCTTGCTGAAATGGGAAGGGAGTTAAAAGATCTACGTGAAGAACAAGCAGTACTCAAGCGCAGAGGGTGGTACCAGGAGCAGGATAGCCGAGGCCAGACCCAATGGGTGACCACAAGAGGCCAAGGACGAAGATCGTCAGATCGGTTTGATGAACAAGGCAAGCCAATATGCAGATTTTGTCAGAGAAGCGGGCATATTGAACGGAACTGTAGACAGCCCAGAGATGTGGATCTTTATGCTGTAGTCCAGAACCAAATTAGAACAGTTGTCACATTAGCTACAGACCCAGAGCCTGAAGGTAGCACAAGAAAAGTTATGGGGAGAGTTGTTTGGTTTAGTTTGAGATATGGCTATGGCTTTATAAAATGGAATGACACCAAGAAAGATGTTTTTGTACATTACACTGCCATTAAGACCAACCCTGAAGAGTGCTTCCGGAGTCTGGGAAGTGGAGAAGTAGTCGAGTTCAATTTGGCAAATGGAAAGAAGGGCATCAAAGCCATAAATGTAACTGGTCCAAACGGTGCTCTGGTGCAAGGGAACAGACCAATCACAGAACACAGCCAGTACTGGCGCTGTCCACGCTATAGAGATCCTCCTTGCAATTGTCAGCAGATTTACCAGAACAGCGGTAGAGAAGAACCAAGTGTGATACGCCAACGGCAGGGGTGTATGGTTTACCTTGAGTTGCTGGATACTCGTGGTTCCGCACTGATTCTTCTTCTTGTCGGCTGCAGGGACCGCGCTGCCTAAGAACTCAAGCAAGGCGTTCAGCAAGTACAACTGTTTGCATTTTATTTAATGTAAATATAACATCCAAGTTTAGCGTATACTAAGTTGGCACGGTACTGTAACAACTCACTCAGTTAATAACACTTCATAGCCGCCTAGCGGATTAATGATCCAATACTGTCAATGGGTTCTAGAAACCAATACATACAATTACTTGGTGTTTAACGTTACCGGTGACAGACAAATTATAACATATCACATGTCCTCCAACCCGACACATTTGATGTGACACGGGGTGAATATCAGCCAATATTCCCTGAATGAGTAAGGGTAATCCAGTACTTATCAGTTTTCACCGCCAGATGGCAGTGTCTCCAAAGCTAACAGTAATGTGCAGGAACAGTGAGAACTTACACCTGGGGGGGGCTTGCCTGACTTCCCTGGGTGTCACTGAATTAAAGTTAAATGGGTCTCGTATCCGTTCTCATGGAGCAGTAGGTGGAAGAAAGTGAATCGGACAAAAGGATCTAGTGGGTCCTCCTGGGAGTCCCTGAGGCTCCAGCATTGAATCACGTTGGTGACAGGGAGTGGAGGATGGACTCCTAATATTTGACACACAGTCACGTTGGTGGCAGGGAGTGCGTAGTGGGCTCCTATGGATTAGCCCAAAGTCACGGTGGTGGCAGGGAGTGTAGCCTGGGGATCCAGCCTGGGGGCCCTTGCAGAGAAAGGTACCTGTTGCTGGATCAAGGTGCAGGCTCCTGCCCGTCTCGACTGGTCCTCTGGCCGTCTGTCAGGCTGGGGCTGGCTTCCTCTCTGGTGCAGGGGCACTCTAGTGTGGGCGCTGCTATTGCAGCGTTGCCACACTCAGATGCGCCGCTCCTGCTCTGGGGTCGTCCTCAGCGCGGCAGCGTCTCTCTCTGGCCTCCGCTTCTCCAGGCCGTTCTCTCTTCTCCCCGGCGTTCTCGCGGGGTCGGCGGGGGTCACGCGCCTCGTGCGCTGCCTCTCCTGCGGCGTGGGTCTCCGGGTCGGCGGGGGTCACGCGGTCATCACCGCACCGCTGCTCCGTCCCTCTCTCTGCAGATCACCCCCTCGTGCGACTCCGGGTCGGCGGGGGTCACGCACGCGTCACCGCGCGTCGCTAGCCTCCTCCTATACGTCCCCAGAGCTGTCAGTCAGCCTGGGGACGCTCTTTCGCGCCCTGCACTGTACGGGGGTTTTTAACCCCTGAGGTCCCGCTGCTGGGACTCTACAAACAAAAAGTCCGGGGTGCCACACATCCACCCACTTAAACGATGCTCGTCCTCGGGCATCGAACTAGATAAGAGCATTTTTCCAGAAAAACCCTTCTGGTTTGAATTTGGGCCCAAACGTCTACTGTCCTCAGAGAGGGGGCCACGTATGTGAGTAATTTTACAGTTTTAACCACAACATATACAGTACACAACGTTTAAGCAAGACATTATGAGCGGCGGAACTACTCTCTGTACCGCAGAGGCAACACGCCTCTCGTGCTCCTAACTGAACGCCTCACTCCAGTCCCCAGGGGCGCGATCTCAACGAGCTCCGGAGCAGGTTCATCGGTCATCAGGTTGGAAGGCGGAGGTACATCCGGAGTGGACGGCATAGACCATCCCACACTCAGCATCCGTTCCGTCGGGTCTTGGAGCCATCTTGCGACAGGATAATCGTTATTCAGGCTCCCTTTGCTGCTCGACTCGAAAAGGACGGGGGTTTGAGTCGGATACGGTTCGATCCGGTTGCAATGGGTCCGCTGTGAGTGGGCACCCTCCCACCTCGCATCCAATTTACTCTTGGAACGATTGTTTCTTTTGAACAATGGGGTCCCAGCTGGTATGCGGTCAGCGTGGGTCTTCTGGTAGTCTCTACTTTGCGCCAACTTTTGGTTACCCAAAGCCCTGGTGGAAGCCAATCTGAGTCGACGTTCTTGTACCCGGGGCGGTACTGGACTGGTGAAAGTTGGTGTCTCTACTTGTTCGCTGCTATCCTCCACCTTTCCCTCCGGGTGTAGCGGTAAGCGGGAGGGGGCGTCGGGGTTGGTGTGGTTGCGCCTGCTTCGGCACCGGTGAAAACGCCTGCGGCCACGGCGCTTGTCGGGATCAAACCGGCTTCCATTTACGGGTACCCCCCCTGGGCCCGTCACATCTATCGCTCTGGCACCCTTTTCTCCTTCTGCCACATTGAATTCCAGCATCTCGCCATCGTTGACACTGTGCAGGAACCTCTGCGGGTGGTTTCTCCTTATGGCCGTCCGATGGACGAAAACATCCTCTTTCGTGTCATTCCGTTCAATGAAGCCATATCCTCTTCGGACATTAAACCATTTGACAGTTCCTTGTGCCCGTGTGGCCGGCAACTTCTTCACCACCTGGCACCTCTGGACGCAGATGATGTGCTGCAGTGTTACCTCCTCGGCCTGATCCGGGTTAACCTGTTCCTGCTTTAGCGTCACCATAAGCTCTTCCGGGCAATGTCTTAGGATGTTCATGCCCAGGATGATGGGGGCAACCTTTCCTTCCCCGCAGGTGATCACCAGAAACCCCTGTTTGGGTAAATGCGTCCGTCCAATCTTCAGGTCGGCTTCCCAGTCCCCGTTGCAGGTGACCTCTCGACCGTTGGCAGCAACCACTTTCACCTGCGTGGGGGGTGGTCTAAATGGTACTTCTTTCCCCCAATATTTTTGAAGAGTGGGTAATTGTATCATCGATACTTGTGACCCGGTGTCGATCATGGCTATTGTTTCTATCCCGTTGATCCACACCTTGGTCCTCGGGCATTCTCCTACATATTGGGCCCACCAATCCTCCGGGTCTGGATCTACTCCCGGTGTTCTCCCCGAGGTTCGGGCCCTGGCCTCGGGGCGTTGAAGTTTAAAGGCTCCGGACGGTAGCAATTTCGTTCCACGTGCCCTGGTTCCTGGCACCGTCTGCAGATGGGGCGCCCTTGCCCATCGAATCGGTCAGTGCTCCGGCGGCCGTTTTCGCTGGGGGTGTCCCACCGGTTGCCCGCTTCCCTGCGGCTTTCGGCCCGCCGCCCGGGTTCTCTCTCATTGTACGTTGGTGTTCTAGGTCGCTGGCGCATTTCTCTCTGTATGTCGGCCATGCCGACTGTGAGGTTCTCGATTTGTTTTTGTAACATCTTGAACTGGTCATCTGGCAGGTTCTGTGCAGCCTGTATGACCGTGTCTCTGTCCTTCTTTGCCCTTTCTGGGCTTGTAGGGGGAATTCTCCGGGGGTACTGCTGTTCACGGAATCCCAATAGTTCGGGGTATTCCTCTTCCTCTTCCTCTTCTTGCGTCCCGACTACCCCAAGAGCAGCATCCTTGAAGTCGGCGAAGGTTACGCCCACCATCTGTCTTCGCAACAACCTCAGTTGCGCCCGTATGTTCTCTTGTCTGGTCCCTTCGATCAGCTGGACTATTAGTGTCTCGTCCACGTTCCTCATTTCCTCCGGGTCGACGGCTTGTATTGCCTTACTTAATTCTATTAGGCTGAGAGCATAATCCCGTAGCGTCTCGCCTGCTCGTTGCTTCCTTCCGTACAGCTTCAATTTTAATTCTGGGAGACTTCGCGTCTCAAAGGTGGTGGATAGCTTCTTCAGTATCTGTGCTACTGTCATTCTGTGTTCGGGTGCCCATGATCTGACCTCCCGGAGAGCAGATCCCGTTAGTTGTCCTATCAGAATCTGAACCTTCTGTTGTTCTTGTAGGGTGTACAATAAGCTTGTTGACTCCATCCCCCTCTTGAATTCCTCGAATGTGGTTCCCGGCGCCTTCCTTTTGTCTCCACTGTAGCTGGGTAACCATGACGCCCCGAAATAGTACGGAAGTGTGATTGGGGTGGTTGGTGCAGCAACGGCTTGTCCTTGTTGTTCACCTCCGGGTGCTGGTATCCCTCCGCCTTGTGCTGGCGCCGCTGGTTGCGCCGGTGCTTGTACCGCCGGTTGTGCGGCTTGCTGCTCCATCTTTCTTGCTTGACTGTTCTCTCAGCCGACTCGTATCCTGTTCGGTCTGACGCCAAGTGTGATACGCCAACGGCAGGGGTGTATGGTTTACCTTGAGTTGCTGGATACTCGTGGTTCCGCACTGATTCTTCTTCTTGTCGGCTGCAGGGACCGCGCTGCCTAAGAACTCAAGCAAGGCGTTCAGCAAGTACAACTGTTTGCATTTTATTTAATGTAAATATAACATCCAAGTTTAGCGTATACTAAGTTGGCACGGTACTGTAACAACTCACTCAGTTAATAACACTTCATAGCCGCCTAGCGGATTAATGATCCAATACTGTCAATGGGTTCTAGAAACCAATACATACAATTACTTGGTGTTTAACGTTACCGGTGACAGACAAATTATAACATATCACATGTCCTCCAACCCGACACATTTGATGTGACACGGGGTGAATATCAGCCAATATTCCCTGAATGAGTAAGGGTAATCCAGTACTTATCAGTTTTCACCGCCAGATGGCAGTGTCTCCAAAGCTAACAGTAATGTGCAGGAACAGTGAGAACTTACACCTGGGGGGGGCTTGCCTGACTTCCCTGGGTGTCACTGAATTAAAGTTAAATGGGTCTCGTATCCGTTCTCATGGAGCAGTAGGTGGAAGAAAGTGAATCGGACAAAAGGATCTAGTGGGTCCTCCTGGGAGTCCCTGAGGCTCCAGCATTGAATCACGTTGGTGACAGGGAGTGGAGGATGGACTCCTAATATTTGACACACAGTCACGTTGGTGGCAGGGAGTGCGTAGTGGGCTCCTATGGATTAGCCCAAAGTCACGGTGGTGGCAGGGAGTGTAGCCTGGGGATCCAGCCTGGGGGCCCTTGCAGAGAAAGGTACCTGTTGCTGGATCAAGGTGCAGGCTCCTGCCCGTCTCGACTGGTCCTCTGGCCGTCTGTCAGGCTGGGGCTGGCTTCCTCTCTGGTGCAGGGGCACTCTAGTGTGGGCGCTGCTATTGCAGCGTTGCCACACTCAGATGCGCCGCTCCTGCTCTGGGGTCGTCCTCAGCGCGGCAGCGTCTCTCTCTGGCCTCCGCTTCTCCAGGCCGTTCTCTCTTCTCCCCGGCGTTCTCGCGGGGTCGGCGGGGGTCACGCGCCTCGTGCGCTGCCTCTCCTGCGGCGTGGGTCTCCGGGTCGGCGGGGGTCACGCGGTCATCACCGCACCGCTGCTCCGTCCCTCTCTCTGCAGATCACCCCCTCGTGCGACTCCGGGTCGGCGGGGGTCACGCACGCGTCACCGCGCGTCGCTAGCCTCCTCCTATACGTCCCCAGAGCTGTCAGTCAGCCTGGGGACGCTCTTTCGCGCCCTGCACTGTACGGGGGTTTTTAACCCCTGAGGTCCCGCTGCTGGGACTCTACAAACAAAAAGTCCGGGGTGCCACACAAGAAAAGTTCAATGCACTGAGGAAAGAGTTGAAAGCGTTACACCTAATAGATGGAATGCAGATCCTCCGCAGCCCGACCAGAAATATCAGGACCTGCCAAATGACCAGCTGAGACCAAGTAGACACGGACAACAAGAACACAATGTCATAAAGCAGAATGAAGCATTAGTTAAAGTGGACGAACCAGACATTGTGGAACAGAGTGAGATGACACAACAGATCCCACAGGATGTAGTCTGGTGGCGACTTCTTCCAGAAGCAGGAGGTGAGAACAAACTGAGAGTTAAAGACACCGATGCTAATTTGGCCAACTCTGGTCAGACAGATTCAAGTACCGATGATCGTGAAATAGACACAAAAAAGGTGATCCAAACATCCCAGGTTGAGAGATCAGGTCCAGTTAAGCCTCATAGTTCAGATTCAGTTTTGTCACAGTCTAAATCTAATGTCCCTGAAGAGATCCCTAGAGTGGCTAAGGAGGCCAAGACATGTTCTTATGAAGATAAGTTTGGCCCGGATAATGGTTACACTACAATAAGTGGAGAGAAGTTTGCCTTCATGATACAACAGGCTATATGGAGGTCAAAGCAAAATAATAAAGGTGCACCACATGTTCAGTGTAGACCTTATTCTGTAATATAGAGTGATCTGTTATATAATGTATGTATTTCTCTTTTTGATGTTTAAATGTTTAATTGTCATGTAAAATTATAGTAGGTACTGCTCAACCTTCCATTGTAAATAATGCCCGTTGCATGAGGACATGCAAGATTCTAGTGGGGTAGTATGTAATACCCTGCTCCTGTGATGTATTACTGTATGACTGACAGGGTGCATTGTGCTACACACAGGTCTGTAATTTTACAGGCAGACAATTCCCAGCAGCCTCTGCAACTGTTTCAGAGGTCAGGAGTTGGTCACATGACCAGTGTCAGGAGATGACAGTTAAGAGTGAGGAACCATTGGGGAAGGCAGTCAGAGGTACTGATGAGAGAGGTGAGAAATGCTGCGGTGTTACAGCCAATGGAGGCTGTGTGGGGCCACATACCAAGGAGACAGTGATCTGAGACCCCAGTGCTGAGAGACATGCAGTGACAGCGAGGCAGTCTACAACCTCAGCATCCACCAGAGAGGGCCAGTGCAAAGGAGCGGCCTAAGTGACTGACAGTGGGCTGAATCTGCAGCATTGCAGCTGCGTTGGCACAGGTACCTTAGCGACAGGCCTTGAAATCTAATCCAGAGCTTCTATATACAATATAGGGAGGCAGACCAAACTGTATAAATATCCCAGCCGTGGTATGTGACAAGGAGGCGAGACACAGTAGAAATCCCGGAAGGATTTTAGTGACCAAGCTACTACCTTTTAAGTAATCTGTGTGAGGGGCTCCAATAGACTGGTGTTTAGCTACACTACTCACAAAATCAGACAATCTGCGGAGCACTGCAAAGAGTGGAGAAAGAACAGAGCGAGAGATTACACAGGATCCAATAGGAAACATGAAATGGAATACAGTTTGTTACTAAAAGTACCCTTCAGTAGCTATTAACAATTTACTTGTCAGCTGACTAGGAGACAAAATATATAAATAGCTATTTATATCTTCGGACAATTGGCTTTAGCGAAAAACATCAAAGGTTACAGTGACTATATTTATCAATTAAAGAAGTGTTACCTTGTTAACGTTCCGTGAAACAAAGTTATGGTTCAGTGGAGTGATCATACTCTCATTCTACAGAAATAAATCTAAGAGCCTTTCCATAGAGACTTTCAACAGCAATTTAGAGAAGGAACTTGAACTTTGCGTATTGTTGTGTTAAGGTATATGGTACTGTAAGGTATTTGTATAATTTCTTATGTCATGCGATGTCTTATTAAAATGTATACAATATTTGTGGTAAATTAACCATTATATATAGCTTGGAGAGTGAATAGCTTGGAAGTTGGGAGATGCATTAGGTAGCTGTAAAATAAATATTGTGTTGATATTTATTAATTGTAAATTATATTGTGTATAAATAAAGTTTTGTTAAACTTTTATCCAAGCTGGTACAAGATACTTTAAGGGTCATTACACATACATACCACATGAAAAGCCTATAAAACATACATACCACATGAAATGCCAGTATTTGTCCCTCTGCCCCTTACTCTGTAGAACTGTAGGAGATTGTGTGCTTCCTCTGATTAAAAACCCTCCCATGACTAGGCTGCTGCTGCTGTTCTCCATGGGCCTGAGAAGCATGTGATGAGCTCCACCAATCAGATCTCAGCACAAACCTCTCAGCCTCTGCCCTCTGGTGCAGAGTGTCATGGGACTTAGTCACCTCCCAGTAATACTCTGCACACTTGTGCAGTCAGTGTGCCTTGGCTCCCGATGCTCAGCACCATTAATCATTGGCACATGGGGAGACAGGTGAAGCTGCAGCACTACCCCACTCCCATGCACAAAACCTTTAGCTAAAAAATATGTGCCAACCACAGGGGGCCCCTAGCTAGAGATCACTTAAATGAAAATAATGTGGGAATAATTTTGAGTTTTGTGTCCAGTGATAAATGTGTAAATTTTTTGGATTTAACGGTATATGTTGAAGGAGACAGAATTTTAACTAAATCATACCAGAAACCAACAGACAGCAATTCCTTTATTGACATGCAGAGTAACCACCATCCACAGTGGCTTAGAGGTATACCGGGTAGCCAATTTCGCAGAATAAAGCGAAATTGCACAAAAGAAAATATTTATAGAGACCAAGCGGAAAAAATGAAAAATGATTTTTTAGTAAAGGGTTATGGTGAGGCAGATTTACAGAGAACTTTGGTAGAAGTGGATCGGGTGAAACGTGAATCATTGTTAAAAAATAAACAGAAAGAAACGAATAAAGGTGGAAATATGGCATTCATAACCACATATAATAGTGACTACAAAAGAATAGAAAAAGTGTTAAATAAACATTGGGGTCTGTTGAAAGCTGACCCAATACTTAAAGAATACATCCCAGAGAAGGCAAAAATAATATACAAGAGAGCACCCAATATAAAAAACTGGGTAGTTAAAAGTGCCCTTGCCCCAAAAGTGACTATGCACACAAGGTTTAAAACCAAGGGCTTTTTTCGATGTGGATTGTGTGCGGGGTGTAAACAATGTAAAAACACAGAAGGCAATAAAATTGAATCTTTCACATCTACTGTAACCGGTAAAAAATATAATATTGAACACTTTGTCACTTGCAACAGCAGTGACGTCATTTACCTGATCCAATGCAAGTGTAATAAACAATACGTAGGGAGAACAGGGCGACAATTTAAGATAAGATTAAGAGAACATCTAAATAATATAAAAAATTGTGTTGAAACGCACTGTGGGTGACATTCTATGCTATGCGATTAGCGCTATTTTGCGGTAATTAGACCACAAAATGGCGCTATCGCATTTTCCCATTAAATCGCCGATGCTCTGGATGCGCTGAAATGTTACTCCGTCTGCGTCTATATTCAGAATGATTTCTGGCCAATCAGGAGCCGAGTTTCTCGGCTCCTGATTGGCCGAGAAATCATTCTGTTCAGAGACGTCGAGGGAGCAACATCTCAGCGCCGGACCAACTCCTTGAAGCCGGGTACCATTCGGGAGCAGCGCTGTCAGCGGAGGTCGACGCCGGGGAGCAGGTGAGTAGGATTTTCCTCCTTAGGTACCCCTCTAGACTACCACGGATCCCGGACCCCGGATTCTTCACGCCAGGAGCCCCGGAACCCCAGGACCAGCCCCGGAACCAGGACCAAGGCCCCGGAACCGGACTCTTCTGCCCTGGAGCCCCGGAGGACGAATCCAGGATCCAGGGACCGCCCTACGGGCTCAAGGTAGGTAAGTATCAGTGTGTTTTGTGTGTATTAAAGTTTTATTTTTCAGGGTGTCAGTGTGATTTTGTGCACTATTTTTTACACTGCAGAACTACAAGTGCCAGCGGGCCCTTTAATGCCCCGCATGCTGGGAATTGTGGTTCCCCAAGTCCCAGCATGCGGGGTAGGCTTGCTGGGACTGATAGTTCGCCAGTGTAAAACAATAGTTGACATTCTTTTTTTTACACAAAGCATCAGCTCCATGCCCACAGCCCAGGGGCATGGAGGACAGCCCCGGACTATCAGCATGGGCTGGTAAGTCCTGGAGGGGGGGGACCCCTTCATTGGGGGGGTCCCCACTTCCCCAGGACCCCTGCCCATGCTGACCAGCCAGGGGGTTAATGCTTTGGCCGGGGGGACTTGTATAAAAAGTCTCCCCCCGGCTGTGGCATTAGCCTGCTGGCTGGTTGTGTCCGGTGCTGGTTCTTAAAATACGGGGGACCCCTAGTCACTTTGTCCCCCGTATTTTGGGAACCAGCGCCGGACCTTGAGTCTGGTGCTGGTTTCATAAAATCAAGGGGACCCCTATTTGTCGGGGACCCTGATTTTATGTCACCAGCACCGGCTCTGTGAGCCCGGGGCTGGTTACACTCGGGCGGGGGACCCCACGTTTGTTTTTTTTTTTTACAACCCTGTGCTGTCCTGCAAATGTGCGATTTTCAGACATGAAAATCGCACATTTTCAGGACTAAAAACAGCGCACTACATCGCCGCAAATCGCCCCTATTCGCACTTTTCAGCCTCCAATGCGCATCACATTAAATATGCGCATTTAGGCAGAAAAATGCGATTTCAAAAAAGGCGATTTGCGGCGATATGGTGCGCAAATAAAACATGCGCATTTAGCGCTGATCATAGAATGTCACCCTGTATGTCAGCCCATTTCAAAGCTGAACATAAATGCTCACCTAATAGCATTGTCAGCTTTAAGATCATAGACTCCATTAAGGGAAATTGGAGAAGGGAGGACAAGAAAAGTGATCTAGCCCGCGCAGAGATGCGATGGATCTATGAGCTGGATACACTGCACCCAAAGGGGTTAAATGGGGAGTTCGAAGTAAAATGGTTTTTGTGATCGGCTCCCCATCTTTCCCCTTTTCCTCCCTTCATATGTGTGATATATTCTTTGTACTTCTGCCTCTTCATATTTTATGTATACATTTTATATTTTATATTCTATATATATTTTATGCACATTATCATTTTTGTGCACATTATTATCTTTGTGCAATATATCGCAGCAGATAATTTTTCATGGTATTTTAGATGTATGTACAACTTTAAGAGAACCCTGGGTGATGTATAGTATAAGGGCCACCCAGGAACCAGTACACCGGAGCTCTGGGGGAGGTATAAATAATTGGGAGCTGCGGCCTCCAGCTGCACCTTGAGAAAGACCGATTACGGTAGAAACGCGTTGGTGAGCAGCTGGAGACCGGAGTTCTGAGAGGAGACAGCCACCAGACACAGGGGAGGAGTGCCGAGGGAGACCTTTGCAACCTCGGGCGGCTTAGTAAAATCATTAGCCGGGGAGAGACCACATACCAACAATGGAGCATCCAGTGGCGTAACTAAGCCTCCGCAGCCCCCGCCATGGCGGGGAGGCGTAGAGTAACTATGGGCGCCTGGGGGGCTGCGGTGCTATAGTTACCCGCTGCGCTGCTGCCCGGCCGCATCTGCGGTCACTGTCCCGTCACTCGCTCCCGGCGCCGGCTCCTGCTGATAATGAAAAGTGACACTTAGAAAATGGCTGCCCCCGTATTGCAGACAGTTTTGGCAGCCATTTTCTAAGAGTCACTTTTCATTATCAGCAGGAGCCGGCGCCGGGAGCGAGTGACGGGACAGTGACGCAGATGCGGCCGGGCAGCAGCGCAGCGGTGACTGAGGGAGACTGGACGGGACAGTGACCGTCAGGTAAGAGTATGGGGGGGGGGCGCCGAAAAAATTTGGCGGGGGGGCGCAAAATATATAGTTACGCCACTGGGAGCATCGTGACATATAAACATCCTTGCCACGACCCTGCCAGACTGCGAGCGCAGGCAGATTCTGACAGGAGGGAGCACACCTGTTATCAGCGATCCGTGCACCTAGCTCCAGGCTCTCTTCTGTTTTTCCCTTACCACCAGGAAAACCAAACTAGCACAGGGAAAACCCAAAGGCTAACCACAGTGGCAGTGTGGCGCCTAAGGGAAGAGTACCAGTGTGGGAAAATCCTGTTTAAGATCAGTGGGTTTAAAAGGTGAAAAATCACATCCCCCAAGAGGTCCGGTGACCTGTAAAATTTTCTCCTTACAAAGAATTTTTTCCGATGTTTTTTCATGTGTTTGATGTTCTGTGGATTTTTTATATATTTTTATTGGATTGGTCTGATGGTTTGATCCATTTTTTTTGCAAAATAAAGTGACTAAATTTTTAAAGATAACGGAAATCACGTGGCTTCATTTTAGAGAAATTGTTTCCCTACAAATCCTACAGATTTATTGAATATATTATCCCTGCGCTGTGGTCAGCCCGTTTACATATTGTTTTTGCATTCTATTTTGAAAGTGTATTGGGATTGAGCCTTTCTAATTTGGGCTAAACAGCAGCAGGGAAAAAAGCGCTTGAGACTGTTTGGATTACCTTTTTCCTTAAAATGGCCACAAGGTGTCACATTACCCAAAGAACAAGGTGAAGATGGATTACAGTGCAGCGGAGATCGGATTCCGGACAGAAAAGGCCGGGGGCAATGTCCTGTGTCCATATAAGCAGAGAAGCCGCTTCCCATGCATTTTCATTG
Organism: Crinia signifera; assembly: GCF_055691185.1. Classification (NCBI taxonomy): domain Eukaryota; kingdom Metazoa; phylum Chordata; class Amphibia; order Anura; family Myobatrachidae; genus Crinia; species Crinia signifera. The sequence continues at coordinate 8,724,435 of NC_139226.1, forward strand.
CTGGCATCTTGCTGGATTCCCACTGACGTAAATCTAGCGTATAAATGCATCTAGCGCACAGATGCAGCAATCAGCATCATATCGTTTAAAAATATTGCATAGTGTGTACAGACCATTATGCCAGATACACACTGGCAGATATGATTGGTTGATATATCTGTATGTGATTGGCCAGTGTGAACCAGCGATAAGTCTGGCTCTGCAAGCATATCATGTAGGCTGATATATCTAACGCTATACAGATGCATCGGCCTGCGTGTATGGGCGATTCACCGACCGGCTGTACACACAGCACCAGCAGCCGGCGGCAGTGCCAGATTAAGCCTTCGGGGGGCCCGGGGAACTTTAGACAGGGGGGCCCCCCATTACTGGCCGCAAACTGCACGGGAGAATATTACACTGTCAGAACACAGAGTAATGGCAGTATAAACATACATACCAAATGAAAAGCCTATAAAACATACATACCACATGAAAAGCCAGTATTTGTCCCTCTGCCCCTTACTCTGTAGGACTGTAGGAGATTTCACAGGCTCAGTGCTTCCTCTGATTAAAATCCCTCCCATGACTAGGCTGCTGCTGCTGTCCTCCATGGGCCTGAGAAGCATATGATGAGCTCCACCAATCAGAGCTCAGCACAAACCTCTCAGCCTCTGCCCTCTGGTGCAGAGTGTCATGGGACTTAGTCACCTCCCAGTAATACTCTGCACACTTGTGCAGTCAGTGTGCCTTGGCTCCCGATGCTCAGCACCATTAATCATTGGCACATGGGCAGACAGGTGAAGCTGCAGCACTACCCCACTCCCATGCACAAAACCTTTAGCTAAAATATATATATATATATATATATATATATATATATATATAATATATGCCAACCACAGGGGGCCTCTAGCTAGAGGGGGGCCCAGGGGTACTGACCCCTTTTGCCCCTTTATTTATCCAGCCCTAGCCAGCGGTGACTAACCGCTCATCTGGGCGGGTGCTTTTACATGACGTCAGTCGCAATGGATTGGGCAGGATAGCCCGCACTGTGGCCAATATCGTCCAGTGACGTCACCCGCGGCGACGGAACATGCAGGTCGTTGCTACAGTACCTAGCCAAAATTGATCTGCACGTTACGCTGGCGGCAGGGGGAGGGGGTTGGGGTTTTAATAATGATACTGGGGTAAATTCACTACAGGGGAGTTTTAATGAAGGTGGGATGTTGCCCATAGTAACCAATCAGAATCTGCATACTATTTAATTAGCCCCTTCTAGAAAATAATTTATATAGGGGGTGATTCTGGTTGGTTTTCAAAAGCAAACTCCTTTTTTAATGGACAAAACCATGCTGCACTGCAGGTGGGGCAGATGTAACAGGTGCAGAGAGAGTTAGATTTGGGTGGGGTGTATTCAAACTGAAATCTAAATTGCAGTGTAAGAATAAAGCAGCCAGTATTTACCCTACACAGAAACAAAATAACTCCATCAAATCTAACTCTCTGCACCTGTAACATCTGGCCCATCTGAATCACCCCCATAATCTGAATGGTTGCCCATAGCAACATCCCATCTTTAATTGAATTCCCATCTTAGTAAATAAACCCCACTGAGTATAGACACTACACGTTTTTTTTTCAATATATTGCTTTCATTATTAATAATAATAATAATTGTATTTATATAGCGCACTTTCTCCAATAGACGCTTTAATTTAATTCTTCCTTAGTTGCGGTCGTTGTTCATTTCACGTCAGTTTAAGGCAATCTCCTGCACTGTAACTTTGTTCGTTTTTATTTAATTAAGAATGATTATATTGTCCGCAGCCGGTAGGATTTAATACTGTTTATGTGATTAATGAGCAGATTTTATGGGGATTTAATATGATTGTTTAATATGTGTCATACGCACCATTTATTTACAATATTTAGTATCTAATATATAGAATATTGATGTAATATCCACAACGCTGTATCTGTATATTTCAGTATATTTATCCTATTACAGGAGGCTGGTCACATGGGCAGCGCCAGCGTGATTCATCTCTGTCGCTGTAATTGGATCACACTGCCAGTGTGAGGTCATACCCGGCTGGCTGGCACATTATTATAATTGTACTACTTCCTATGAGTGATGTAAATGGATTAGGGTAGCTTTCACCCCAGACGCCCCCCCCCCCCCCCCCAACCACCACCACCACCACCACCCCACCACCACCACCACCACCACCACCACCGCAATAGTAATGGGACATGACAGTGCTGCTGGTGACTTATACCTCTATCACATAGCAAAGTCGGTCGGACACGGGATCTTGATCCAGGGTCCATCATGGTCCTTTCACACTAAACCCATGCCCATTATACACAGGACAACCCGGGTTTAACCCTTCTTGCCAGGTTGGTCATTAGGTTTGCTGCTTTCACACCGCACATGGACCCGGGTTGACCAGACAGCGACTGTGTTATACACAGTCCCGATAACCCAGAATCTGTCCGGTCCTGCTACCTGTCGACATAGACAAAAGAGCAACACGTGAATTGGTCAACACATGTTTTTCACGTTTTCTGGGTGGGTCAATATCGACATCTGAGCACCTGGGCCCCAATTAGTGCAGCGCTTGGCACATTTTACAGTTCCCAGTTGGAGTTTAGGATAGGTGGGCAATCTATCCCGCTTTCCCTGCGGTCCCCCACCCCCATTACCTCGGCGGAATGCTGCATTGCCCGCGCTCCATTGTTACCACCAACAATAAATGTGTAAGCACTTTCCGAGGCCGGCTTCCCCGCTACAATGTCACATTGCATAGTGCTTAGCCAGCATTACTGGACTAACTGTTATGCAGAGCAATTTTTCTGCAATTCAAAGAGTCTGGTTTAAATGTTTAAATGAATTGTAATTTTTAAAAAAAAATTTATTAAAAAAGTTCTACATTGAATGTCGAACGATGTTAATCTTCTTATTATAAAGTGGCTCACCATCGGCTCTGCTACTAGCGCTAGGACTTTTGAACCTGACTAGACGTTGGACCTGAAAGGGTTAACCCAGGGCATATATGTAAAGGTTCCTTTTCTCCTATAGCTGCATGTTCCTTTCTGCAGCCAAGGGGCTTCTCCTATAGGTAAGGATTCCAGTATGTATATTTACTAAGATTAACGTTTGGCATAAACCATATTTAACACTCTATTGCTACAAGGACGAGAACATTCATCGCTTACACGGCTTTGTGTGTTTTCTGGGTATGTGCATTTGTTACAACGGAGGGCCTGATTCAGGATCGCTGCTGTGTGAATTTGCAGAGCCCTGCGATCCAATAGCCGCCGCCCAGACAGTGAAATCCCGCCCCCAGTGCAAGTCTGCGAATGGACCACTGATTGCCGGCCATCTGCAAATCCATCCGCAACTCCCAGTCTGCGCAATTGTTTGTAGCGTTGACCCTTCTATAACTGTGTGACAGAGACAGGGGGACCGAGGCCGGCGTTGACGCCATATGCCTTCTTTGGAAATGCCTGGGCGCGCCTCCCGGACACTGACAGACAAAGGCCGGTCACCAGCCACAAACGGCGACTTCCTGTCCAGCAAGGGGATTGCGAAAACCGTAATTGCTGCCATTTGTTGCTGTTTGACCTCGCGTATGCGTGCTGTGATCTGTACACATGTGCTGTCATTCGATAAATCGATCGGCTTGCGAAGTCGCACAACAGCAGTCAGGTCTGAATAGTCCCAGAATGAGCAGAGAAATACACGTAACACTTATATAAAGGCTTACCGTACTATCCTCCACACAATGGGATCACTCCGGTGCTGAGCCTGTATCTCCCCTGGTTATAATCAGCCACAACCTGTATAATCCATGTGTGTCCTGGTGTAAAGGGGTCATACGGTACCCACCCTAGATATTATAATTGGGGCACCATCTTAGGGACTGGTAGGGAGTAAGTGCCACCTCAGAGACTATTATAGTTGGAGTACCATCTTAGGGACTGGCAGCATACGAGTGCCACCTTTGGAGCCCCTCCTTAGGGACTGGCAGCATGCGAGTGCCACCTTTGGAGCACCTCATTAGGGACTGGCAGCATGTGAGTGTCAACTTTAGAGCACCTCATTAGGGACTGGCAGCATGCGAGTGCCATCTTTGGAGTACCTCCTTAGGGACTGGCAGCATGCGGGTGCCACCTTTGGAGCACCTCATTAGGGACTGGCAGCATGCGGGTGCCACCTTTGGAGCACCTCATTAGGGACTGGCAGCATGCGAGTGCCACCTATGGAGCACCTCATTAGGGACTGGCAGCATGCGAGTGCCACCTTTGGAGCACCTCCTTAGGGACTGGCAGCATGCGAGTGCCACCTATGGAGCACCTCATTAGGGACTGGCAGCATGTGAGTGCCACCTTTGGAGCACCTCCTTAGGGACTGGCAGCATGCGAGTGCCACCTTTGGAGCACCTCATTAGGGACTGGAAGCATGCGAGTGCCACCTATGGAGCACCTCATTAGGGACTGGCAGCATGTGGGTTCCACCTTTGGAGCACCTCATTAGGGACTGGCAGCATGTGAGTGTCAACTTTGGAGCACCTCATTAGGGACTGGCAGCATGCGAGTGCCACCTTTGGAGCACCTCCTTAGGGACTGGCAGCATGTGAGTGCCACCTTTGGAGTACCTCCTTAGGGACTGGCAGCATGTGAGTGCCACCTATGGAGCACCTCATTAGGGACTGGCAGCATGTGGGTGCCACCTTTGGAGCACCTCATTAGGGACTGGAAGCATGCGAGTGCCACCTATGGAGCACCTCATTAGGGACTGGCAGCATGTGGGTTCCACCTTTGGAGCACCTCATTAGGTACTAGCAGCATGTGAGTGCCACCTATGGAGCACCTCATTAGGGACTGGCAGCATGTGAGTGTCAACTTTGGAGCACCTCATTAGGGACTGGCAGCATGCGAGTGCCACCTTTGGAGCACCTCATTAGGGACTGGCAGCATGCGAGTGACACCTTTGGAGTACCTCCTTAGGGACTGGCAGCATGAGGGTGCCACCTTTGGAGCACCTCATTAGGGACTGGCAGCATGTGGGTGCCACCTTTGGAGCACCTCATTAGGGACTGGCAGCATGCAAGTGCCACCTATGGAGCACCTCCTTAGGGACTGGCAGCATGCGAGTGCCACCTATGGAGCACCTCATTAGGGACTGGCAGCATGCGAGTGCCACCTTTGGAGTACCTCCTTAGGGACTGGCAGCATGCGAGTGCCACCTTTGGAGTACCTCCTTAGGGACTGGCAGCATGTGGGTGCCACCTTTGGAGCACCTCCTTAGGGACTGGCAGCATGCGGGTGCCACCTTTGGAGCACCTCATTAGGGACTGGCAGCATGCGAGTGCCACCTATGGAGCACCTCATTAGGGACTGGCAGCATGCGAGTGCCACCTTTGGAGCACCTCCTTAGGGACTGGCAGCATGCGAGTGCCACCTATGGAGCACCTCATTAGGGACTGGCAGCATGCGAGTGCCACCTTTGGAGCACCTCCTTAGGGACTGGCAGCATGCGAGTGCCACCTATGGAGCACCTCATTAGGGACTGGCAGCATGCGAGTGCCACCTTTGGAGCACCTCCTTAGGGACTGGCAGCATGCGAGTGCCACCTTTGGAGCACCTCATTAGGGACTGGAAGCATGCGAGTGCCACCTATGGAGCACCTCATTAGGGACTGGCAGCATGCGAGTGCCACCTTTGGAGTACCTCCTTAGGGACTGGCAGCATGCGGGTGCCACCTTTGGAGCACCTCATTAGGGACTGGCAGCATGCGGGTGCCACCTTTGGAGCACTTCATTAGGGACTGGCAGCATGCGAGTGCCACCTATGGAGCACCTCATTAGGGACTGGCAGCATGCGAGTGCCACCTATGGAGCACCTCCTTAGGGACTGGCAGCATGCGAGTGCCACCTTTGGAGTACCTCCTTAGGGACTGGCAGCATGTGAGTGCCACCTTTGGAGTACCTCCTTAGGGACTGGCAGCATGTGGGTGCCACCTTTGGAGCACCTCCTTAGGGACTGGCAGCATGCAGGTGCCACCTTTGGAGCACCTCATTAGGGACTGGCAGCATGCGAGTGCCACCTATGGAGCACCTCATTAGGGACTGGCAGCATGCGAGTGCCACCTTTGGAGCACCTCTTTACGGACTGGCAACATGCGAGTGCCACCTATGGAGCACCTCATTAGGGACTGGCAGCATGCGAGTGCCACCTTTGGAGTACCTCCTTAGGGACTGGCAGCATGTGGGTGCCACCTTTGGAGCACCTCATTAGGGACTGGCAGCATGCGGGTGCCACCTTTGGAGCACCTCATTAGGGACTGGCAGCATGCGGGTGACACCTTTGGAGCACCTCATTAGGGACTGGCAGCATGCGAATGCCACCTATGGAGCACCTCATTAAGGACTGGCAGCATGCGAGTGCCACCTTTGGAGCACCTCCTTAGGGATTGGCAGCATGCGAGTGCCACCTTTGGAGCACCTCATTAGGGACTGGAAGCAAGCGAGTGCCACCTATGGAGCACCTCATTAGGGACTGGCAGCATGCGGGTTCCACCTTTGGAGCACCTCATTAGGTACTGGCAGCATGTGAGTGCCACCTACAGGATGGAGCACCTCATAAGGGACTGGCAGCATGTGAGTGCCACCTTTGGAGCACCTCATTAGGTACTGGCAGCATGTGAGTGCCACCTATGGAGCACCTCATTAGGGACTGGCAGCATGTGGGTTATACCTTTGGAGCACCTCATTAGGTACTGGCAGCATGTGAGTGCCACCTATGGAGCACCTCCTTAGGGACTGACAGCATGCGAGTGCCACCTTTGGAGCACCTCCTTAGGGACTGACAGCATGCGAGTGCCACCTTTGGAGCACCTCCTTAGGGACTGGCAGCATGCGAGTGCCACGTTTGGAGCACCTCATTAGGGACTGGCAGCATGTGGGTTCCACCTTTGGAGCACCTCATTAGGTACTGGCAGCATGTGAGTGCCACCTATGGAGCACCTCATTAGGGACTGGCAGCATGTGAGTGCCACCTTTGGAGCACCTCCTTAGGGACTGACAGCATGTGAGTGCCACCTTTGGAGCACCTCCTTAGGGACTGACAGCATGTGGGTGCCACCTTTGGAGCACGTACCATGTAGGTACCACCACACCACTGACAGATTGATATCTAACTCTCCAGCATGGGTGGAGACGGCGGCGTGGTGAGAGTCTGCCATGTAGAGCCCAGAGATGCTGCGATATTTTGAGACGGCGGCGTGGTGAGAGTCTGCCATGTAGGGCCCAGAGATGCTGCGATATTTAGAGACGGCGGCTTGGTGAGAGTCTGCCATGTAGGGCCCAGAGATGCTGCGATATTTAGAGACGGCGGCTTGGTGAGAGTCTGCCATGTAGAGCCCAGAGATGCTGCGATATTTAGAGATGGCGGCGTGGTGAGAGTCTGCCATGTGGAGCCCAGAGATGCTGCGATATTTAGAGATGGCGGCGTGGTGAGAGTCTGCCATGTAGGGCCCAGAGATGCTGCGATATTTAGAGACGGCGGCTTGGTGAGAGTCTGCCATGTAGAGCCCAGAGATGCTGCGATATTTAGAGATGGCGGCGTGGTGAGAGTCTGCCATGTAGAGCCCAGAGATGCTGCGATATTTAGAGATGGCGGCGTGGTGAGAGTCTGCCATGTAGAGCCCAGAGATGCTGCGATATTTAGAGATGGCGGCGTGGTGAGAGTCTGCCATGTAGAGCCCAGAGATGCTGCGATATTTAGAGACGGCGGCGTGGTGAGAGTCTGCCATGTAGGGCCCAGAGATGCTGCGATATTTAGAGACGGCGGCGTGGTGAGAGTCTGCCATGTAGAGCCCAGAGATGCTGCGATATTTAGAAGTGACCGGAATATATTACATTCAGCAACAGGAAGATAGAGCCGGTCTGTCCCCATAAATGTCAGGGAAATTATTTCCAATGAATTGTGAAAGGGCGTCATTCAGCACCAGCTATTCCCGGGACTACGGCCAGGATTATTATAACTGGAATCTCCGTCCTTCTGATTATTCACATCCTGCAGACTGAGTGTGCCACTGCCCTTACATGTTGCCCAATGGGTGTACAGTCATATTGTGCTCCTTGAAACTCAGCATCATTTCATCAGCAGACTGTTGGGCTTGGGATCATTTGGTCTACAGTATGTTGGTCAATTTGACACCACTAGGTCGGCATCGTTCTAGGTGGACATGGGACAAGGTGGACATGGGTCTCAGTCAACATGGCTTTAGGTTGACAGGTCATTAGGTCGACACAAGTATTAGGTCGACAGTCAAAAGGTTTCATCTTTTTACCCTAATGTCAACACCGTCGACATGGGCACAGTTTGAAGTGCACCGCATCGCTCGCTGCACTCCGCACACTATTTTACTCTCCCACCATGCCCTAGTGGATGGTAGGGCATGAAATATCACCTGTCGGCACATGTCGGCTCAAAACAGTGAAAAAAACCATGTCGACCTTTTAACTGCCGACCTAGACACTGTCATCCTAATGCTTGTGCCGACCTAAGGACCTGTTGACCTAAAGCCATGTCGACATAGACACATGTCGACCTTGACCCATGTCGACCTATACCCATGTTGACCTAATGGTGTCGACCCAATGCTTGTTGACCATCATGCCGTAGATCAAATGACCGTATCCCAACTGTTGACGATGATTACGTCGACATGGCTAAACTGTCAGCATCATAAATGTCATTACCTTCAAAATGTTGACATATACAGAATGTCGGACATAGGGGGGTTATTCTGGGAGGATTTCAAAAGTCAAATCTTTCTCAAATTGACAAATCCATGCTGCACTGTAGATGGGGCAGATGTAACATGAGCAGAGAGTTAAGGCCCCCATACACTAGTCCAACCTATCCATCTCAATTCCCCTTGAGATTCCCCTGCTGCTCCGCAGGAGGCTCACTGGTGATTTGGCACTTGATTTATTGCATGCAAAACTCCCGGGGAGCTGCAGGTGGGGAACAGAAGAAATAGAAAAAATCTATTCAAAAGTATGGGCAGCTGCTGATTGGCTGAGAGAGCTCTCACAGCCAGTGCTCCCGAAAAGTGACGTATTCCGGGGGCATTGGTGTGCTGAGAGCACTAACCCCCTGTAAACAAGCATGTAGCCCCTGGCAATGTGCATGTAACCCCTTCACAGTGAGACTGTAACCCCCTGTCAATGAGCAAGAAACCCCAGATAGCAAGATATCAATAGCAATGAGCATGTAAGCAGGGCAGCAGAGAGCCTGGCAGGGTCCTGGTACTTTTTAGGGGGCGTGGTCTAGTGGAGGTATGGCCAGGCACCCTTAGAATACAATACAGAAGAAAAATAGCACTTTAAGCCCCTCCCTGTCCACACTGCAGCCTATCACACAGCAGCATGTGCTAGTTTGAGAAGAGTTTCCGCCCAGTAATGGTGCCCCACTGGGGGCCCAGGTAATTAGTGCACCCTCCCCCTCTCTCTTGTCACCACTGCATGTAACCCCTGGCAATGAGCCTGGAACCCCCACGGCAATGAGCCTGGAATACCTGACGAGTCTGGAACTCCTGGCAACGAGCTTGTGACCACCGCTAGAATTGATTTTTGCGTGCAGGGTGTAAAATTTCTAGTTACGCCACTGTGACCATAGTTAATAAATGGGGGTATCACCCTGGGCTGAATAGAATACAGCCTGGACATTATAGGAGGTAATACAATGATAGGTTTGTGCGCAATGTTAATGATGGATAATGGATACATTGGCTCAAATAAGCGTATAACACGTATTTGCACAAAAGGGTTTGGCTATATAACAAGCGCTTTAGGGTTGCAGCTGGTATCTTTCCCCAGAGACCATCCACACTCTGGAATATAGACACTTCAAAACACACAAGATGAAAGTAACCAGCGCTATATGCGAATTTTGCTTGTAGTCTTGGAGAACAGGTGGTCTGATTAGCCAAAGAGCAATTAGAACCACACTTACTTTTAAGTTCTTCCACGAGTACACATAGCAGTTTCTTTAAAACCTCAAATAGGGCACCTCACAGGGGACATAGTAATCATCAGACACTTACTTAAACATTCTTTCACGAGTACATCAAAAGGTATCTTTCACTATCCTTTTCAAATCAACGATAATCAGCCAACACAGTAATGGGTAAAAGGTGACTTACTTTATTATTCTATCTCGCATGTATGTAAAGGTATCTTGCATCACACGTCCGTAAAACAAGCCAGGTTTATTGAAAAGATCCACATACAAAACGAAAAACAGGTGCCGCTCACTTCCACATCCAAGCCAGATGGAAAACAGTCTCTCACCCCGTATATCACGCTGCAGCACGAGGGGATAAGCCGGGCGGCTGGAAGCTTCGGCGGGCGGCAGTACACAGACAGTTCTAACTCTGATCCGTCAGAGTGATGTCAGGCAGCAATCAACGCGTTTCGGACTTGGTCCTTTTTCAAGATATGCTGCTTGGTCTTCTTAGGAGGTGTTTTATAGTGTCATCTCCACATCACGTGTTTACCTTTGGCCAATAGGTAGTAAACCTAAACCGTATATATTATGGTATTGGGACATTACAGCAATTAATCCATAATTATACATACATCCAAAAAATACTCTCGCATAAGTGATAGTTAATATAGAGCCGGGTGGAGACATAAAAAAACATATATTAGTACAATGTTTATTATGTAGCCTAGATATATAGAAAAATCGGGTTAAAATGAATGAATAAAATACATATAGTAAAAGTCACATATAAAAAAATCACATGTAATAAAAAATCACATGCAATAAAAGGCGAATAAAATAACGGGCATAAAATTCATTTATATAAACCACTTATATTCGAAATCAACATTTAAGCCTTGCGGCACTAAAGTTTTCATTTCAAAAATGGTTTTCATCTCGAGCCTCGCCAGGTCCTGTTCTGTGTTTTTAGTTCTCCAATTACCTTTACATAATTTAATACCACAAAAACTTTTCATATCTTTAATATCACAATGGTGTTTTTCTTTAAAATGTAAGGAAACATTATGTAGGTCATAACCCTTTTTGATATTACGTGTGTGTTCAGTAAGTCGCTCCTTCAGCATGCGTCCAGTGCGACCTATATATTGGGAACCGCACACACATTCCAACAAATAGATTACATTTTTTGTTCCGCATGTGATGAAATCCTTAATAGAATATTCACGACCTGTGATGTTAGATTTATAGGTAGTGATTTTATTAACAGTTTTACACCCTTTACACATTGCACATTGCCCACATCGATAAAAACCTTTTGAGGTCATTCTTGATGGTCTTTTCTCTACCGGTATTGCACTTTTTACCAGGAGGCTTCGCAGATTGTCTGCTCTTTTATAGACAAACTTGGGACGGGGTCCCAGATGGGCTTTTAACACAGGGTCTTTGATTAGAACGTTCCAGTGTTTCTTTATAATACTTTCCACTGTTTTGTGTTGGGATGTATATTTGGTTATAAAGAGCACCTCTTCACTTCTTGATTTCTTTTTTTTGTTGTGACCTACTACCCAGAAGACATTCTCTGGGTGCCGATCTATTTTCCTCCAATGATTTCTCCACAAGAGAAGGGCAATATCCTTTTTGTAGGAAATTATCCTTCATGTTTCTGGCTTGTGTGTCAAAAACGTCTACTTCACTGCAATTTCGTCTTAGTCGTTGAAATTGACTTTTGGGAATGTAGGAGCCGGACTTGAGGCAAAGCCTAGGGGTAGGCTCCCCTGACAGGGTTTGTAGGGAGCTGATTAGCAGGATAGTCATAGAAGGGGTGTCAAAGGAGAGGGTCATAGGGGGAGGGGCTTAACGGGGTGTCGGAAGGGTTTATAAGCAGGGTTCAGGCGGGAAATAGGGGTCACTGGGAGAATTTTTCAACAGCTCAACAGCTAAGCAGCTCTGGCATCTCCCATGGCTTCCCCAGGCGACGCTGATGCGGAGGTATCCGCTGCGCTTGCTGCCCTTAGGGAGGCAGCGGGCACTAGAGGGGCTGATTGGCTGCAGCAGCAGATGTCCGGTCTGCTGGGGGGACTGGGAGCAGCAACGCAAGAGGCGGCTTCAGCGGGCGCACGGCCTCGGAGGTCTAGGCCTCCGGAGCGCTTCAGCCCATCGGTGTCCCCCAGGGTTCAGCGCCGTTCACGGAGCCCCGTCAGGGACCCTCCAGGCCGGGCTGCGGGCCGGGCACCTTCCGCCCGCAGGACCAGGTCTGGGAGGAATCCAGCTAGCAGGCGGAACCCTCCGCGCGGGGGGGATCCCCCCCCCGTGCATGAAGATCCGGCGGTGCGGGGTACTGGACCTGGAGCGGCGGGGCATGCGGTGCATGCCGCTGCCCAGCGCGGGGTGAGTCGTGCCAGGGGGGCAGAAGTACAGGCTGAGGAACGCAGGCCTGGTACACGGAGCGAGCGGCGCCCATCTGGCTCCGCCTCCAGTGAGGTCACGCCGGCTGGCGATGTACCTGAGGGTAGCGATGACAGGAGAAGTGAGATGCCACCGTCAGCAGATGATGGAGAAGTACCTGGTCCTTCCACATTGGCTGGGGCCCGTCAGGACGCTGGATCTGCGGCTGCTGGGTTCACAGCCCCCAGGCAGCCTGGTGAGTCTGTCTCTATGTCTGTTAATGCTTTAGCGCAGAGTCAGGGGGGGGGAGGGTTAGCCCTCCAAGGGGAGATGAGCAGGGGTTTTACTGAATTGTTGAGTGGTTTTGCAGATTGGTTGGCTGGTTTGCGGCAGGGGGCGGGGCCGTCCCCGGCGGCGGCGTGGGTGCCGCAGAATGCGGGCACACCAGCCAGCAGTAGCGTGCCAGTCAGCGGTAGTGTGCCGGTTAGCAGTGGGGTGCCGGCTAGCAGCGGGGTGCCGGTGGCCGGCGGTGGGCAAAGCAGCAGCAGTGCAGGGGCACAAGGGAGCAGTGGGGAGACGCAGGAAGAGAGTGGGAGGCTCAGTGACACTGCAAAAGGGGAGGTGTATGTCTGTTTTTAGGGGCCATTGGGGGCCCACCTGAAGCAAGAAGTGAGGGAGAAGATTTGGAAAGGGGAATACGTGGATATATTTTCACTGCTCCCTTTGGAGCGTTTTAATCTGGATAGGCCCCGTAAGGAGGAGAAGAAGGAGGAGGAGGAACGTCGGCGGTATCGGCTGATACCGCGGTCGTTCACGAACTGGTTACAAGCATTTGCTATTTTAGCTAGCGTGATTGGGAAAAAGGCACCTGACAATTGTTCAGGTTTGTTTTGTTACATGGATGCGATAGGGGAGGCGTACCGTGTGTATGGGGGCCTGGCTTGGCTCCGGTACGATGAACAGTTTAGACAGAGGAAGGCGGTGCGCCCTAACATACGTTGGGACCATAAGGATATTGCTTTATGGTTAAAGGTGACGGCTCCCATGAAAAGCGGGCACCCCTTTCGTGGGGACGGGGGGGGCCGAGGGAGGCCACAAACGGGACGGCCATGCAGAAGGGACTCTGTTTTGCCTTCAACGACGGGTCATGCCGGTTTGGGGCAAAATGCAAATTTAAGCATGAATGTTCCTCGTGTGGAGGGACCCATGGTGCAAATAAATGCTTCAGGGGGAAGTCACGGGACGGTAATTCAAAAGGGGGAGACGCCGGTTCGGCTGGAAAGGATGCTGGGCTATCTACGTAGATATCCCGACCAGCAGACAGCCGCGTTGTTGGAGGAGGGGTTTAAGGAAGGTTTTAAGATACCTTCCGACGTGCGGGTTTCAGGGGTTTTTAGGAGGAATTTGAAGTCCGCAAGGGAACACCCAGAAGTGGTTCAGGATAAATTGTTTAAGGAGGTACAGCTGGGTCGTATGGCGGGACCTTTTGGGTCGCCACCATGGCCAGATTTGATAGTCTCACGTTTAGGGGTGGTGCCTAAAAAGGAGGCGAACAAGTTTCGTCTTATACACCATTTATCTTTTCCAAAAGGGGCGTCGGTCAATGACGGCATTGACCCCGACATCTGCTCGGTGGTTTATACATCGTTTGACGCGGCTGTTCAGTGGGTGAAGCGGTTTGGGAAAGGGGCCCGGTTGGCAAAAACTGATATTGAATCGGCATTTCGTTTGCTGCCGGTTCACCCAACTAGTTTGCGTTTGTTAGGATGTTGTTGGGACGGGGAGTTTTTTGTTGATCGATGTTTACCGATGGGTTGCTCCTTGTCGTGTGCTTATTTTGAGGCCTTTAGTTCCTTTTTGGAGTGGGTGGTTAAGGATGTCTCTGGGTGCAGTTCAGTTATTCATTACCTAGATGACTTCTTATGTATTGGTCCTGGGGGGACTGGGGTATGCGACTTGTTGTTGAGGACGGTTGAAAGGGTGGCGGCAGACTTTGGGGTCCCGCTTGCACCTGGTAAGACGGAGGGCCCGGCGACAGTGATCAGTTTTTTGGGTATTGTCATTGATACCGAGAATATGGAGTGCCGCTTGCCCGAGGAGAAACTGCTGGGTTTGAAGGCTGAGGTAGGGAGGGCATTGCTGGTGAAGAAAATTAGATTGCAGGAATTGCAGTCCTTGCTGGGCAAATTAAACTTCGCGTGTCGCATTATGCCTATGGGCCGCATATTCAGCAGGAGGCTGGCAGCAGCGACAGCAGGGGTGGTTCTTCCTCATCATTTTGTCAGATTAGGTAGTGAATTGAAAGGTGACTTGCGGGTATGGGCAACATTTTTGGAGGCTTTTAACGGCAGAGCTTTGTGGATGTCGGACGCATGCGTGGCCACGGAGCTAGACCTCTTCACAGACGCGGCCGGGAGTGGCGGTTTTGGGGCATATTGCCAGGGACATTGGTGTGTAGGCCGGTGGCCTGAGTCTTGGGTGCAGAGGGGCATGGTAAAAAACTTGGCATTGTTGGAGTTGTTTCCTATTTTGGTTGCAGTAGTGGTTTGGGGGGAGTTGTTCCGCAATAGGAAGATTTGTTTTCACTGCGATAATTTAGGGGTTGTCATGGCCATTAACCAATTGTCGGCATCTTCACCGCCAGTGGTCACTATTTTGCAGCAGTTAGTATTGGAATGTCTGGCGTTGAATTTGTGGGTGGTGGCGAGGCACGTCCCCGGTGTCTCTAACGGTATTGCGGATTCTTTATCTCGTTCACAGTGGGAGCGTTTCCGGGAGTTGGCGCCAGAGGCGGACAGGGAGGGGACCGGGTTCCCGAGTCGGCTCTGGGATCTGCTGGACGGGTAGTTGACCAGCTCATCAGGGAATCTTTGCCCCGAATACATGGTCGGCGTATAATCAGGACTGGCGGAGCTGGTTGGAATGGCGTGAGGTAGCAGGTTTGAAGGAGGATGACGATGAGTTGGCCGTTCTGTTATATATAGGCCATTGTAAGGAGATTGGTTGGTCAGTGGCAAAAATCACGCGCTGCATGGCGGGCTTGGCTTTTGGGTTTCGTGCAGGCGGTAGGCCTGATGTCACTAAGAATTTCCTGATTGCGCAAGCATTGAAAGGTTGGAGGAGAGGCCATGTGGTACAGGATCAGAGAAGGCCGGTTTCCTTTCAGTTGTTGCAGAATATGGGCGTGAAGTTAGGGGCGGTTTGTAATTCCAATTTCGAGGAAAGGTTGTTCGGGGTAGCCTTCTCGCTTGCCTTCTTCGGCGCATTGCGGATAGGTGAGCTCGTGAGTCCAAGTGTGTCCAGGCCGGGGGGCTTGTTGGAAGAGGATGTAGATTTATACTCGGATAGGGTGGAGCTATTGGTGAGGAGGTCAAAGACAGATCAGTTAGGGAGGGGGAAGAGGGTAGTTCTCTTCTCAGTACCAGGGTCGGATATGTGCCCGGTGGCACGGCTAAGGAGGTTTAAGGAAGTCAGAGTGGGCAGGGGAAGTGATCCTTTGTTGGTGCATGCAAATGGGTCCTTTTTGTCACGGTTCCAGTTCACAAGTGTGTTTAGAGCAGTCCTGCGGACGTTGGGCCTCAAGGGGGAGGAATACGCTGGTCACTCTTTCCGTATTGGGGCCGCAACTGAGGCTGCTAGAATGGGGTTTGGTGATGAGTTAATTAAGCGTATTGGGCGGTGGGAATCGTCTCGTTTTCGTTCTTATGTTCGCTTAGGGGATTGTTGAGGTTGACTGCGTGTTTTTCTGTTTTTAGGGCAGTCTCCGTGCCTGATTTGGATTTTAGGACATTCATATGTCTTTTGGGGAGCTTTACGGGCGGATGTCAGACCGAACGGCCGCCAGCTGGGTTTGGATAGAGAGGAGGCATTGGTCCGCTGGCTGGGGAAGCGCGGTATGGTATGGAGTGGAGTATTGCAGGAATTTCACCGTTTTGTTCGACTCGATAGGGCTCCCGATATATTAGTGTTGCATGTGGGTGGGAACGACCTTGGGGGCAGACCATTTAGGGAGTTGATACGGGATATCAAGTTTGATCTCCTGCATTTATGGGCAATGTTTCCGGAAGTGATCACGGTTTGGTCGGACATTGTGCCACGCCAATATTGGAGGGATGCAAGGTCGGCTGACAAGCTCAATAATGCACGGATTAAAGTTAACAGGGCGATTGGGCGTTTTATGGCCAGGAACGGGGCTGTGGTGGTGAGGCACAGGGAGCTGGAGTCTGGTGCCGGGGCATTTTGGAGAGGGGACGGTGTGCACCTGAATGCTGTAGGGATAGATATTTGGTCTTTGGGACTACAAGAGGGAGTTGAAACAGCGTTCCGGATGTGGGGGGGGCGCACGGGGTTAAGGGTTTAATCCCGTGCTTGGTGGCGGAGGGGGGTCCTCGAGGTTAGTGGTATTGAGGCTTAATTATGCGGCGGGGAGGGCCCCATGAGGGGGCTGGACTCCCCTGGGTGAGGTTAAGTAATGAGCACTGGGTGTTGACAATTGGTGCCCTCGAGCCAATCGCTATCGGCTGGGGGTAAGAACTCCTGGAAGTGCTTGAACGTGTGGAAAAATTTATTGGGGGCCTCGGGGACCACCTCCGTGGGGAATGTTTTGGTTATTGTTAAACTTGTATTGTTTCAATAAAGATGGCCGCTGTGGCCAATTTTATCCAACAGGAGAGTTGTGTCATTTTTGGGTGGATATATGGGCACAGCGATTAGACAATACCCTGTCATGTAGGAGCCGGACTTGAGGCAAAGCCTAGGGGTAGGCTCCCCTGACAGGGTTTGTAGGGAGCTGATTAGCAGGATAGTCATAGAAGGGGTGTCAAAGGAGAGGGTCATAGGGGGAGGGGCTTAACGGGGTGTCGGAAGGGTTTATAAGCAGGGTTCAGGCGGGAAATAGGGGTCACTGGGAGAATTTTTCAACAGCTCCCACCCACCCTCCCTATTTTTAGAAGGTTTTAGGTAAAATAATTGATAGAATGTCTTTTTGTCACAGTGGCCTGTGCGGAGGGGGGTCCTCGAGGTTAGTGGCATTGAGGCTTAATTATGCGGCGGGGAGGGCCCCATGAGGGGGCTGGACTCCCCTGGGTGAGGTTAAGTAATGAGCACTGGGTGTTGACAATTGGTGCCCTCGAGCCAATCGCTATCGGCTGGGGGTAAGAACTCCTGGAAGTGCTTGAACGTGTGGAAAAATTTATTGGGGGCCTCGGGGACCACCTCCGTGGGGAATGTTTTGGTTATTGTTAAACTTGTATTGTTTCAATAAAGATGGCCGCTGTGGCCAATTTTATCAAACAGGAGAGTTGTGTCATTTTTGGGTGGATATATGGGCACAGCGATTAGACAATACCCTGTCATGCTATGTACCCAGTTTTTATGGTGATTGCTATTACAATCTATATATGAATTGCAGTCAGTCGGTTTAATGAAATTTTTTGTTTTAATGGAGTTGTCCTCGATGTATATACTAAGGTCCAAAAAATTAATTTCACACGCACTGATGGTAAAGGACAGTTCGATCCCCAGTGTGTTATCGTTTAGGTAATCACAATAAAGCTTCAATGATGCTTCATCTCCGCGCCATATCATTAAAATATCGTCTATGTAGCGGGTCCAAAGTACCAAGCTGGAACTCCAGGGATGCTCAGACCACACACGTAGATCTTCCCAGTGTGCCATAAATAAGTTTGCATACCCCGGAGCCAGCTTGGCACCCATAGCTGAACCCGCTACCTGGAGATAAAAATCCCCATTGTACCAGAAAAAATTGTTGTTGAGCACCAGCTCTATACCTTCACATATAAAGTTTTTGCTCACTTCATCATATCCATTAAGGTGGTGTAACACCGCTTCTACACCTTCAGCATGTTGTATAATGGTGTAGAGGGATTTTACATCCGCAGTCACCAACAAATAATTGGATTCCCACTTCACAGTATTCAATTTATTTAAAACAGAGATGGTATCTTTTGCATACGATTTTGTATCCTTCACTAAAGGTTGCAGTTTGTTATCCAAAAAGCAAGAAAGGTTAGATGTAACAGAACCTATGCTAGCCACAATGGGTCTACCAGGTGGATTAGTAATTGATTTATGTATCTCTGGTAGAACGTATATGACCGGGATAGTGGGGTTTTCAACATGAAGGTATTCAGCCTCTGTTGCAGTAATTGCATTTAAACTTAAATACATATGAATAAAAACGTCCATTTTTTTCTGGATTTTTGACGAGGGATCACAGGCTTATTTTTTATAAGTATTAGCGTCTTTTAATTGTCTCATGATTTCTGCGTGGTAATCGTCTCTGTTAAGAATGACGATCCCCCCGCCTTTATCCGCTGGCTTAATAATAATTTGAGTATTGTCTTTCAATGATTGAATAGCTAATCTTTGTGTCCTACTTAAATTTGGGTCAGGTATTTTTTGAAAAGATGTTATTTCAAGATCATCTTTTACTAATTTTTCAAAAACATCAATAAAACTCCCCTTTTTAAATCTGGGATAAAATGTGAATTTTTTTCTTGAATACTTTGATGTTTGCGTCTATATTAGTCTCCTCTGGGGGATTTACACCTGTATCTGCGAATAACTTTTTTAAGGTAAGTTTCCTAATGAATTTTTGGAGGTCTGTAAAGACCTCATATTCATTCGCACGATTGGACGGGGAAAATTTTAATCCCTTTTCTAATACATTTTGTTCATCAGGTGTGAGTACATAATCACTTAAATTAAAGATGATGGTAGGTACCTCTTTCTTTTCCTTGTCGGCATTGGAAACATCGATGTTTTCGATATTTTCTCCTTCTCCTATGGTTGTCTGTTCTTTTGAGTTTTTAAGTTTTTCTCTTTTTCTTTTGCTAAGGTTAAGGAGTGTACCTGCTCTCTTTCCTCTTTTTTTTTTACTATTTGTTTTAGGAGGAATATATTACACGGTTTTTATTTGTATTCGTCTCTCCTCCCTGTTCTCTCTAAAAAACGATCCTGATTATGAACTCTCCAATTTTCTTCTTCATGGGGGATTCTTTGGGAAAATGATTTTTGATTATATCTATCTTGATATCGATAAGATGATTTTTGATCTTTCAATGGATTAGAGGAGTCCCTGTATTGTCTATTATAATAGTAACCCCGATCTGAGACACCACTATTCTGGACTAATACTCTGATAATTCCGATTATGGTAATTATTGGAATAATGTTCCTTTCTGTGAGTATGTCTATTTTGGGGTCCTCTATTTTGATCTTTATAAGTACTATTATGGTTGTAAGAAACAAATCTTTTTCTCAGTTTATATGGAGTGCCGGGGTTCTTTTTAGTATGATTACTGTTTTGTTGATTAATTCGTTCTGCTATGTTAGATTCTATTTTATTTTCAGGAACATTCGTCATATTCCACTTGTATTGGTTCCTTTCTTTGTAATCGTTAAGAGCTCTTTGATATTTTTTACATTTTTTATTTTTTAGGTCTTTTTCATTTTTCTCGATTTTTTGTGTCATATTTTTTTTCCATTTCCTTAAATTCCTCCGAAAGTTTTAAAAAGGATTGGCTGTGCATTTTGGATGAATGCGCAAACAACCTAATGGGTCTCATTATAAAGGAGAAAAACAGACTGAAGATACAGGTAAAGAAATAGAAAAACTTCACACCCTTATTAAATCCTATATAAAATCGGAGGAATTTAAGGAAATGGAAAAAATTCTGACACAAAAAATCGAGAAAAATGAAAAAGACCTAAAAAATAAAAAATTTAAAAAATATCAAAGAGATCTTAACGATTACAAAGAAGGGAACCAATACAAGTGGGATATGACGAATGTTCCTGAAAATAAAATAGAATCTAACATAGCAGAACGAATTAATCAACAAAACAGTAATCATACTAAAAAGAACCCCGGCACTCCATATAAACTGAGAAAAAGATTTGTTTCTTACAACCATAATAGTACTTATAAAGATCAAAATAGAGGACCCCAAAATAGACATACTCAAAGAAAGGAACATTATTCCAATAATTACCATAATCGGAATTATCAGAATTATCAGAGTACTCGTCAAGTCCAGAATAGTGGTGTCTCAGATCGGGGTTACTATTATAATAGACAATACAGGGACTCCTCTAATCCATTGAAAGATCAAAAATCATCTTATCAATATCAAGATAGATATAATCAAAAATCATTTTCCCAAAGAATCCCCCATGAAGAAGAAAATTGGAGAGTTCATAATCAGGATCGTTTTTTAGAGAGAACAGGGAGGAGAGACGAATACAAATAAATACCGTGTCATATATTCCTCCTAAAACAAATAGTTAAAAAAAAAAGAGGAAAGAGAGCAGGTACACTCCTTAACCTTAGCAAAAGAAAAAGAGAAAAACTTAAAAACTCAAAAGAACAGACAACCATAGGAGAAGGAGAAAATATCGAAAACATTGATGTTTCCAATGCCGACAAGGAAAAGAAAGAGGTACCTACCATCATCTTTAATTTAAGTGATTATGTACTCACACCTGATGAACAAGATGTATTAGAAAAGGGATTAAAATTTTCCCCGTCCAATCGTGCGAATGAATATGAGGTCTTTACAGACCTCCAAAAATTCATTAGGAAACTTACCTTAAAAAAGTTTTTCGCAGATACAGGTGTAAATCCCCCAGAGGAGACTAATATAGACGCAAACATCAAAGTATTCAAGAAAAAATCCACATTTTATCACAGATTTAAAAAGGGGAGTTTTATTGATGTTTTTGAAAAATTAGTAAAAGATGATCTTGAAAAAATATCTTTTCAAAAAATACCTGACCCAAATTTAAGTAGGACACAAAGATTAGCTATTCAATCATTGAAAGACAATACTCAAATTATTATTAAGCCAGCGGATAAAGGCGGGGGGATCGTCATTCTTAACAGAGACGATTACCACGCAGAAATCATGAGACAATTAAAAGACGCTAATACTTATAAAAAATTAGCCTGTGATCCCTCGTCAAAAATCCAGAAAAAAATGGACGTTTTTATTCATATGTATTTAAGTTTAAATGCAATTACTGCAACAGAGGCTGAATACCTTCATGTTGAAAACCCCACTATCCCGGTCATATACGTTCTACCAAAGATACATAAATCAATTACTAATCCACCTGGTAGACCCATTGTGGCTAGCATAGGTTCTGTTACAACTGACCTTTCTTGCTTTTTGGATAACAAACTGCAACCTTTAGTGAAGGATACAAAATCGTATGCAAAAGATACCATCTCTGTTTTAAATAAATTGAATACTGTGAAGTGGGAATCCAATTATTTGTTGGTGACTGCGGATGTAAAATCCCTCTACACCATTATACAACATGCTGAAGGTGTAGAAGCGGTGTTACACCACCTTAATGGATATGATGAAGTGAGCAAAAACTTTATATGTGAAGGTATAGAGCTGGTGCTCAACAACAATTTTTTTCTGGTACAATGGGGATTTTTATCTCCAGGTAGCGGGTTCAGCTATGGGTGCCAAACTGGCTCCGGGGTATGCAAACTTATTTATGGCACACTGGGAAGATCTACGTGTGTGGTCTGAGCATCCCTGGAGTTCCAGCTTGGTACTTTGGACCCGCTACATAGACGATATTTTAATGATATGGCGCGGAGATGAAGCATCATTGAAGCTTTTTTGTGATTACCTAAACGATAACACACTGGGGATCGAACTGTCCTTTACCATCAGTGCGTGTGAAATTAATTTTTTGGACCTTAGTATATACATCGAGGACAACTCCATTAAAACAAAAAATTTCATTAAACCGACTGACTGCAATTCATATATAGATTGTAATAGCAATCACCATAAAAACTGGGTACATAGCATTCCCAAAAGTCAATTTCAACGACTAAGACGAAATTGCAGTGAAGTAGACGTTTTTGACACACAAGCCAGAAACATGAAGGATAATTTCCTACAAAAAGGATATTGCCCTTCTCTTGTGGAGAAATCATTGGAGGAAAATAGATCGGCACCCAGAGAAAGTCTTCTGGGTAGTAGGTCACAACAAAAAAAGAAATCAAGAAGTGAAGAGGTGCTCTTTATAACCAAATATACATCCCAACACAAAACAGTGGAAAGTATTATAAAGAAACACTGGAACGTTCTAATCAAAGACCCTGTGTTAAAAGCCCAAGTTTGTCTATAAAAGAGCAGACAATCTGCGAAGCCTCCTGGTAAAAAGTGCAATACCGGTAGAGAAAAGACCATCAAGAATTACCTCAAAAGGTTTTTATCGATGTGGGCAATGTGTAAAGGGTGTAAAACTGTTAATAAAATCACTACCTATAAATCTAACATCACAGGTCGTGAATATTCTATTAAGGATTTCATCACCTTTGGAACAAAAAATGTAATCTATTTGTTGGAATGTGTGTGCGGTTCCCAATATATAGGTCGCACTGGACGCATGCTGAAGGAGCGACTTACTGAACACACACGTAATATCAAAAAGGGTTATGACCTACATAATGTTTCCTTACATTTTAAAGAAAAACACCATTGTGATATTAAAGATATGAAAAGTTTTTGTGGTATTATATTTTGTAAAGGTAATTGGAGAACTAAAAACACAGAACAGGACCTGGCGAGGCTCGAGATGAAAACCATTTTTGAAATGAAAACTTTAGTGCCGCAAGGCTTAAATGTTGATTTCGAATATAAGTGGTTTATATAAATGAATTTTATGCCCGTTATTTTATTCGCCTTTTATTGCATGTGATTTTTTATTATATGTGATTTTTTTATATGTGACTTTTACTATATGTATTTTATTCATTCATTTTAACCCGATTTTTCTATATATCTAGGCTACATAATAAACATTGTACTAATATATGTTTTTTTATGTCTCCACCCGGCTCTATATTAACTATCACTTATGCGAGAGTATTTTTTGGATGTATGTATAATTATGGATTAATTGCTGTAATGTCCCAATACCATAATATATACGAGCCGGGTTTAGGTTTACTACCTATTGGCCAAAGGTAAACACGTGATGAGGAGATGACGCTATAAAACACCTCCTAAGAAGACCAAGCAGCATATCTTGAAAAAGGACCAAGTCCGAAACGCGTTGATTGCTGCCTGACATCACTCTGACGGATCAGAGTTAGAACTGCTTGTGTACTGCCGCCCGCAGAAGCTTCCAGCCGCCCGGCTTATCTCCTCGTGCTGCAGCGTGATATACGGGGTGAGAGACTGTTTTCCATCTGGCTTGGATGTGGAAGTGAGCGGCACCTGTTTTTCGTTTTGTATGTGGATCTTTTCAATAAACCTGGCTTGTTTTACGGACGTGTGATGCAAGATACCTTTACATACATGCGAGATAGAATAATAAAGTAAGTCACCTTTTACCCATTACTGTGTTGGCTGATTATCGTTGATCTGAAAAGGATAGTGAAAGATACCTTTTGATGCATTCGTGAAAGAATGTTTAAGTAAGTGTCTGATGATTACTATGTTCCCTGTGAGGTGCCCTATTTGAGGTTTTAAAGAAACTGCTATGTGAACTCGTGGAAGAACTTAAAAGTAAGTGTGGTTCTAATTGCCCTTTGGCTAATCAGACCACCTGTTCTCCAAGACTACAAGCAAAATTCGCATATAGCGCTGGTTACTTTCATCTTGTGTGTTTTGAAGCGTACAGTATAACACATTCGCCGCCAGATGCACTAAGCTACAAAAAGTGATAAAGTGGGGAGAGATAAACAACCAGCCAATCGGCTCCTAACTGTCATGTTACAGCCTGGATGTGAAAAATGACAGTTAGGGTCTGAATAGCTGGTTGTTTATCTCCTTGTGAAGCTTAATACATCTGGCCCCGCAGCATCTAAGCTGTTCCCCATTCTGAGGCCGCTTTCCCTCGCTATTTCGGGCTCTGTGTCTCTCCCATGCTCCCATACGCGGCTGAGTAAACATTAGGGAATGCCGGCTGCCAGAGCCGCTCAGTACAGCAGAGGCCTGAAATGTGATTTACTAAAGATTGCCATAATAATAGGAGGAACGGAATTGGCCGAGAGATGCAGAAATAATCACGCACAGAGCAGCCGTCATTACAGCATCCCTGCAATATAAACTGTGCGTCACACAAATCACTGCGAACATAATCCATGTCTGTTCAGGGAGTAATGGAGGCACCAGGAGGTAAAAGGGCGAAACACACACAAATCTCTTGGCTTCCGTCCCCATGTGTTAGCTGCACTGTACAAACCTGCGATTTACTGCTGACCTAGGAGAAGCGTGTGGTGGTCTTTTGCTGTTGGCCGGCTGGCAGGGGATTATAAGAGTTTACCTGTTTGACGTAAAGGACGAGTTTGAATCTTCAAAGAGTCAATCTCAGCCAATCAGGAATCAGCATACTGAAAAGGGACAGCCTATGAGGGGCGGGTTATCACCATTTCTCCACCCCCTCATGTTTGTCACTGTGGGCCTATTTGGAGGTGCCAGGCAGGCCACAAAAGTACTTTGTGCATGCACCATGATTCAGCCAATCAGTAGCTGCCTATTCATTTGTATGTTGTTGTTTTTTTAAATTCACCCCCCGCCCGCCTCTCTGCATCCCTTCGCCCAGTTCCTGGCATCCCCCCACCCAGCTCTTGGAGTCCCCCCCCCCCCCACATCAGATACACTACATCATGGGTGCTAAAAATGCACCCATGATGTGTCGCTGGCGGCTGCACATAAGGTTTATCTTATGTGCAGCGTGTATGATCTCCGGATCCGATCAGATGTGCACGGGACCGCGCATCGGATCGGATGTCATACACATGCGATTTGGGCTGATTTTCACGGCCCGATCCACCACAATCGGGTAAAATCGGCCCCAAATCGCATAGTGTATGGGGGCTGTAAGCACAGACCGTCAGAGCACACAGCTTTCTCCACTGTATGAGGTGAAACGGGCCATAATCACAGCAGTAGGCACATATATATGGAATCCAAAAATTGCATTTCTATTTTACACATTTATGCAATTTTTGCACATATACAGTATATATATATATATATATACTAGGTGATTCATCCCGCCCTACGGGCGCTCTTCACACCGTCGTAAGGGGCTGCGCCCCCTTCATTTGTGAACATTTGTATATGAGAAAGATGGTTAGAATTGTATGAAAGATGCCTGTATTGCAACTTGAGTTATAGGTGAAATGTGTTAAATAGAGAGCATATGATGTGGAAGGGGGTGTGTATTGTTTTGTTTAATTAAAAAGCGGTTACAGAGTAAGATGTACATTGATAGTGTGGATGGTACAGTGACATTTGTGGGTGTGGGGGGGGGCTGTGTGTGCATGTTGTTTAGGTGTGTGTGTGTGTGTGTGCAATAGTATAGTAGGGTGTTTTTGAGTCAGCGGCTCCCCACCGGCGGAGGTCACGACACAGGAAAACAGGAGGCTGGGTAGTGATAGGGGTGTGTGGACATAAGGGGGACTAAAGAGGAGGGTGGGAGATACTGTGCAGCTTCTGCCAGTGGGTGAGGGTCCAGTGTGGCAGTACAGGAGTACAGGATGGTGGCCCTGAGTCAGTGTCTCCTCCTACTGGCTGGGAGTTAGGGTACATGAGAGCAGGAGGCTGGGCTATGAGGCATGATAGGGGCATGTGGCCAAAACAGCGTCAGCGACTCCCCAGTGGTGGAAGTTACGGTTCAGGAGAGCAGGAAGCTGGGTAGTAATAGGGGTGTGTGAGTATACGGGGGACTAAAGAGATGCTTAGGGGTGCCGTGAATTGTGGGAGGGGCGTGGGGGTGCCGTGAATCAAGGGAGGGAGGGGGCGCAGGTGTCCGTGAATCGCGGGAGAGGGCGGGGGTCCGCAAAGCGTGGGAGGGGGCATGAATTGCGGGAGGGGGGGGGGTTGCGAATTGAGGGAGGGGGGTGTGCGGGGGTGACGTGAATCGTGGGAGGGGGCGTGAATCGTGGGGGGGTGCGCGGGGGGTCCGTGAATTGCGGGAGGGGGGGCACGGGGCGCGATAAATCACCTAGTTGGTTATATATTCTTGTAGAAGGATGGTAGGATGTTGCTGTCATTCAGAATGCATTTACATAAACAGTAATAGTAGCAGTAAAAGATCTGACTTACAACACCTACAGTAAAACAGAACAGGTGTTATATATTATACAAAGAATTGGTTGATGATGTGTAGGTTGACGTGCACATAGTTGTCACTGTAAAAAAATTGCTACAAGAAAAAATCAACACAGAAAGGTCAACACATGTAAATGTTGACATAAGTGTGGCACTTCATTGGTGTCCATGTCGACACATGAGAATGAATATGAAAACATTCAAAAAAGAAAAATAAATCTTCAAAAACTCATGTCAACCTTTTTCATTGTCGACCATAGCCGTGTCAGTGTTTTGCATGTGCCATTTAATCCTGGGGTTGCCGTGAATCGCGAGCGGGGGTGGGGGGGGAGGGAGGAGGTGAGGTGTGTCCGCGAATCACGGGAGGAGGGTTCGTGGGTGGATGCCGTGAATTGCGGGAGGGGGGGTCGCGGGGGGGGTGTGGGTGCCGCGAATCGTGGGAGGGGGGACGCGGGGGGTTGCAGTGAATCGTGGGAGGGTGGGTTGCAGGGGCGGGGGTTGCCGCAATGACAGGGGGGATCGCGGTAGGGGGGGGTCGCGGGCGGTGGGGGGTACCGCGAGGAAGGGGGGGCCTGGGGGGTTGGCACAAATCATGGGAGGGGGGGGCGCGGGGTGCCACGAATCGCAGGAGGGGGTGTGTCACGGGGTGGGGCCGCAAATCGCGGGAGTCGCCGCGAATTGGGGGGGGTGTGCTGTGAATCGCGGGAGGGCGGTCGCCGGGGGTGCCGCGAATCGCCACAAGAAAAAATCAACACAGAAAGGTCAACACATGTAAATGTTGACATAAGTGTGGCACTTCATTGGTGTCCATGTCGACACATGAGATTGAATATGAAAACATTGAAAAAGTGAAAAATAAATCTTCAAAAACTCATGTCAACCTTTTTCATTGTCGACCATAGCCATGTCAGTGTTTTGCATGTGCCATTTAATCATGGGGTTGCCGTGAATGGGGGGGGGGGGGGGGACACATTGCTCTGTTTCTGGACTTTCTTCTTAATTTATGGATTACCATCACCTGTGCTTAAACACCTTTCTTATCAATTACCCTGTTTAAAACAGGTGATGACAATCATAAATTAAGATGGAAGTCCACAAACAGAGCATTCTGTCCCTCCTGGAGAGGGTCATGTTGGGAGGTATGGAGGTGTGGGGCGCTCACCTGGTGTGTCTGGTGAGTAGCTGTGTCTTTGCTGTGTAACATGGAGAGGCAGAGGGTGTCTGGCACTGTCTGTGGGCTCACTGGGCTGGTTCTCTGTCGTGTGAGTCAGTCATGTGAGTCAGAGGCTCCACCCAGCGTTACAGCTTCAGACACACTTTGAGTGACAGATGTAGCCAAATATATAAGATATATATATATATATATATATATATATATATATATATATATATATATATATATATATAGGTTCTGGGTGACGGCGGCACTCGATGCAAAAAAGGGACCAGACAACTGGATCGTGACCCTGGGGTCACGATCCAGTTGTCTGGTCCCTTTTTTGCATCGAGTGCCGCCGTCACCCAGAACCTATCTATCCCGGACATCTTCCGGGCCTAATCACGGTGGGCACCGCATTACTATTGCGTTCAGCTGCACAGAGAAGCGGAGTGCCGCATCACCCAGTTTCTATATATATATATATATATATATATATATATATATATATATATATATATATATATATATATATATATACAGTGCTATTTTTCAGCAGGAACCAGCAGGAACTCAGTTCCTGAACCTCTAATTAAATATGACATCATCAGGAACTAAAAATGTACTTTCCATAAGATAAGTTTTATTTTAAAGTCACCTGTGAGTGCCTTTGTTTCTAAATACAATATATACATCTATCCCTCCCTCCCTCTCTTTATTATATATATTATTTTTTATTTAATTGATCCATCCCCAGACCTGAAGTTCCTGCACCTATTTTTCCAGAAAAATAGTACTGTATATATATATGTATATATATATATCATTCCAAGTGCCCGGCACTCCTATGGATGTCTTTTAGTATGACCCGGTGCCTTCCTTGTAGCTTTAGTAAGCTCTTGTAGATGCTGGGATGGATGTAGGCGGCACTCTCGGATTTAGTGAAGCAAAGAAAAATTTATTGTGGCTCCAACATGTTTCGGGCGCAGCCCGTCCTCAGGGAACAATCCACACAGTGCAAGTGAACATATAAATACACAAACCAAGCCGAGAAAACCCGCCCCCCACCTCATCAGCCCACAACAACTCTCACCTGCGAGCTCCCCTGCTGGCTGTCTCACCTGTCGCCATCACTGCGCTCTGCCGGCCCGGACACCATAGTTGAAGCTGCAGCTTCTTCTTCTGATGTCATCAGCCTTCGCCTCGCGCTGTGGAGCGCACAGGGAGTCCAAGCCTCGTTCTGGGTGCCGCTTCTGGTGTGCGTTGCCTAGGCAACGAGGCGCTCCTGTGATACAAAAAAACCAAACTGTTAAAAAACTGTGATAATGTGTTTTAAGAGACCTCAATAGGTCAGTTTAAGAGACACCATTCTGGCATCATTTAATAGCTGCTATATTGCAGCAGTGCATAAAAAATATTAAAAAACAGACAAAATACATAAAAATACATAAAAAATGGCACAGCAGCAATTTGACAGATCTAATCACTATAGTTATATAGAATTCTTATTTATCTAGACCTGTCAGTGGCAACATCTGGGTAAATTTATAAACAATAAGAAATTAGATGAAATGTTGTAACCCATGTTGCTCATTTAAGCCCCTGGGGGCCAGCGTGTCAAGTAGGTGGATCCACCTGGCCTCTGCTTGTAAACAGTGGCGTAAGTTCATCCCAGTTGCCCGGAGGCAAGATAAATATTGGTGACCCCCCCTTATATAAGATGGTGTGTGTACACCATCTTATATAAATATATGTATGCGTGTATGTATGTTATGGATAATATGTTTAGAATAAAGAGTGTAAAATTTATGGTCCTGCTAGGAGAAGTCAGCCACAGAAGCCATATCAACAGCTTTCAATTAGCTAATTCAAACTCACAGGGGAGGAGAGGTGCCCCCTTGGGAGCAGGAGCCCGGTGGCAGTTGACTCCATTGCCTCCCAGAGTTCTGCCTCTGCTTGTAAAAGTTGTTTTTTTCTATTACCTCCTCTGGCTATGGTGGGAACCTGATCTATAATTTTTGATCTAATGCTTGCCAAACTGTGTTTGTGTTCTACACAGTGGCGAGCTACTGGTTGGTCACTCCGACCTGTGTTGATAGCCTGTCGTATGGCCAAGCGGTGATTGGCCATACGTTCTTTGAACTGACATTCTGTCTTGCCCACGTAGTAAAGACCACATGGACAAGACAGAATATACACCACAAATTTAGATGAGCATGTGACAGAGTGTCTAATTTTAAACTTTTTTCCAGTATGCGGGTGACTGACTGTGTCCCCCGTCAGCATTGAGCTGCAAGTGATGCAGCCTATGCACTTGTAACATCCTTTAGGTCTTGACAGGAAATGTGATGGTGTGCTTATTTTTACAAGTGAGGATACATCGGTTTTGACCAAAAGGTCTGCCAGATTGCGCCCCCTCTTATAGGCTGGCATAATCCGGGTATTGTGTAGACTTTTTAGATCACGATCTGTGGCAACAATAGGCCACAATGCTTTAACCTTTTTAGTGGTCTCTCCGCTTTCCACACTAAATTTGGTGACCCAGGTGATCCTATTACCCAAAGTTTTGTCTTTGGTTGCCCCTTTTAGTGCCTGTTCTCTTGGTGTGGCCAAAACCTTTTGTTTAATTTTTACCAGGTCCCTGGTTTTATAGCCTCTCTGTTCAAACTTGGCTTGCATATTATCAAGTTCTTCTTGTACCTTATCCTCCCTGCTGGTGATTCGCCTCACCCTCAACATTTGAGAGTAAGGCAACCCCTGCCTCAGGGGGATGGGGTGGCAACTTTCTTGTCTTAAAATGGTGTTGCGGTCTATTTCTTTAACAAAAAGTGATGTTTCAAGTTTACTATTGATCAGCTGTATTTTAACATCCAGAAAATTAACTGTATCCCTACTGAGATTGTATGTGAGTTTTATTGGGCTGTTACTAGCATTTTGTGCTTCAAACACTTCCTCCAATTCTTTTGGGGTGCCCCGCCAAAGAACAAGTAAGTCATCAATAAAACGTAGGTACAGTAACACCTTCTCTGCATGTTGCGCTGAAAAAAATAATTTGTGATCAATTGTGTTCATATACGCATTGGCGTAGGATGGGGCCACATTGGACCCCATCGCCACGCCAAGTCGCTGTCGATACACAACACCATTATACAAGAAATAATTTTTATGCAGTACCATAGAGAGCAAGTCCATAAACAAAGGTATGGGGGGGCCTTGATATTGAGGGCTGTTCCTAAGTAGATGTTCTACTGCCTGCATCCCTTCTTGATGGGGTATGCAGGTATAAAGTCCGACCACATCGGCACTACACAAGATGATGTTATCCGGAACATCTCCTAAATTGCTGAGGCACTCTATCAGCTGGTTTGTGTCCTTTAAATAAGACCTAGTAGCTTGCACACAAGGGTTCAGCAAGGCATCCAGGTAAGTGGATACTGGCTGAAAGAGAGACCCCCTGGCTGAGATGATTGGTCTGCCAGGGGGCCTGTCCAAACCCTTGTGCACTTTTGGTAAGGTATAAAAAGACGGTATTACAGGATATTCTGTACATAATGCTTTACCCAGTCCTTCGGAGATGACATCATTCTGAACCGAAGTGTTCAATAACCCCTCCAACTCCTTCTTGAATACTGGCGTGGGGTCTTGTGTAAGAACTTCATAAATCTGGGCATCATCAAGTTGTCTTTTACACTCGCACATGTAGTCTGGGAGGTCCTGTACCACGACAGAGCCCCCTTTATCCGCTTTCCTTATAATAATGTCAGTCCTTTTGCGTAAACTTGTAAGGGCTTCATTCTCCAGTCTGGTCAGGTTCTGGTGTCCGTTGGATGTAATGGTCTGATTGGTTGCCTCCATCATTCTTATTAAGGTCTTAATTGATGGGCTTGTCACTGGGGGGTCAAAAGATGATTTCTGTTGTAATTTTTTAACCTGCTGCGGTATCCCCTCCTCTTTTGGGTCCGCCATTGTTTTATCCTTAAAGAATTCTTTAAGTCGCAGGGATCTTCCAAATTTGTAGCAGTCAACTTTCCACTCAAAGCTGTCTCTTGTATGACATGGTACAAATGACAGCCCCTTTGATAGGACTGCCACTTCGGTCTCACTGAGTGGTGTTTTTGATAAATTGAAGACCAATTCTTTTATGGGCGGCTGCTTTTTCGGCTTGTTCTGCCTCTCGGTCTGCCGACCGCGCCTCGTCCGCCTGCTCCCCTGCCTGCGGGTGTTTTTAGACCCGCCCGGGTCCGTACCCCTAAAGGGTGGATATTTTCAGTAGGTGTCGGGGTCGGGTTATCCAGGTCACTTGCGGAGGTACTTGTCCCCTCGTAATCAATATGTGGTGGTTGTCTGTGTCGGCGCTGTTTGTGTCGACCAGGATTACTCACTTGTGGACCTGCAGTGCTCAACCACTGATACACCCGATTGGTGTCATAATCCGCCTGCACCTTCCTGCGCTTTTCGCGTTTATATTTTACCAGTTCTTTCCGGTAAGTATCAATTTGGTTCTTCAATTTAGTATTCCAGTCGACTTGCGTGTCAGCATTAAGTGTGGGTAAATTAGCACTTTCAAACGCCTCCATTTTGCTGCGAGTTGCTGCCAGCTCCTTGGATGATTCATCCACGACCAAAAGTAACAAGTCCATGGAGCACTTATTCAGGATAGTGACCCAGCGCTTGCAGAAGGCCACGTTCTGTCGCCCAATTGTGGGGACATTGCGGACCCTAAACCCGCAGGGGATCTGTTTGTCCTTGTAGTACTCAGCCAGCGTGGTGGCATGCAATATGTAATCCACTTCCCGTTTTTTAAGGAAGTACCAATCCCTATACAAGTCCTCATTTTCTACAGTCAGCACCTGTGATTGCGTAAATGCTGTTTCTAATATTGTGTCGGCATCACTTTCAGAGTAGCTAAACCGGTCACCCGTGTCGACCTGAGCAAAGCTTACTCCCGGTATACTGGGTTCCATGTTTGTAATCCGATTTATCGGCCGGTGAATTATATGAGGATTTTTAGCCAGCGATGGTCCAACATCTGACTTCTGCCTTACCCCTGGGGTTTGTTGCTGCTGGCAGATGGAACAAGGTTTTCCCTTATGAGGTTAATTGGATCCGACAGGTGCCTTGGCTGGTGCTGCAAACTGTGAGAGATATCACCGCTTCCAATACCCATGTATCATTCCAAGTGCCCGGCACTCCTATGGATGTCTTTTAGTATGACCCGGTGCCTTCCTTGTAGCTTTAGTAAGCTCTTGTAGATGCTGGGATGGATGTAGGCAGCACTCTCGGATTTAGTGAAGCAAAGAAAAATTTATTGTGGCTCCAACATGTTTCGGGCGCAGCCCGTCCTCAGGGAACAA
Organism: Crinia signifera; assembly: GCF_055691185.1. Classification (NCBI taxonomy): domain Eukaryota; kingdom Metazoa; phylum Chordata; class Amphibia; order Anura; family Myobatrachidae; genus Crinia; species Crinia signifera. The sequence goes on from NC_139226.1 coordinate 8,757,449, forward strand.
TTCACACAGTGCAAGTGAACATATAAATACACAAACCAAGCCGAGAAAACCCGCCCCCCACCTCATCAGCCCACAACAACTCTCACCTGCGAGCTCCCCTGCTGGCTGTCTCACCTGTCGCCATCACTGCGCTCTGCCGGCCCGGACACCATAGTTGAAGCTGCAGCTTCTTCTTCTGATGTCATCAGCCTTCGCCTCGCGCTGTGGAGTGCACAGGGAGTCCAAGCCTCGTTCTGGGTGCCGCTTCTGGTGTGCGTTGCCTAGGCGACGAGGCGCTCCCAGTCCTTCGGAGATGACATCATTCTGAACCGAAGTGTTCAATAACCCCTCCAACTCCTTCTTGAATACTGGCGTGGGGTCTTGTGTAAGAACTTCATAAATCTGGGCATCATCAAGTTGTCTTTTACACTCGCGCATGTAGTCTGGGAGGTCCTGTACCACGACAGAGCCCCCTTTATCCGCTTTCCTTATAATAATGTCAGTCCTTTTGCGTAAACTTGTAAGGGCTTCATTCTCCAGTCTGGTCAGGTTCTGGTGTCCGTTGGATGTAATGGTCTGATTGGTTGCCTCCATCATTCTTATTAAGGTCTTAATTGATGGGCTTGTCACTGGGGGGGTCAAAAGATGATTTCTGTTGTAATTTTTTAACCTGCTGCGGTATCCCCTCCTCTTTTGGGTCCGCCATTGTTTTATCCTTAAAGAATTCTTTAAGTCGCAGGGATCTTCCAAATTTGTAGCAGTCAACTTTCCACTCAAAGCTGTCTCTTGTATGACATGGTACAAATGACAGCCCCTTTGATAGGACTGCCACTTCGGTCTCACTGAGTGGTGTTTTTGATAAATTGAAGACCAATTCTTTTATGGGCGGCTGCTTTTTCGGCTTGTTCTGCCTCTCGGTCTGCCGACCGCGCCTCGTCCGCCTGCTCCCCTGCCTGCGGGTGTTTTTAGACCCGCCCGGGTCCGTACCCCTAAAGGGTGGATATTTTCAGTAGGTGTCGGGGTCGGGTTATCCAGGTCACTTGCGAAGGTACTTGTCCCCTCGTAATCAATATGTGGTGGTTGTCTGTGTCGGCGCTGTTTGTGTCGACCAGGATTACTCACTTGTGGACCTGCAGTGCTCAACCACTGATACACCCGATTGGTGTCATAATCCGCCTGCACCTTCCTGCGCTTTTCGCGTTTATATTTTACCAGTTCTTTCCGGTAAGTATCAATTTGGTTCTTCAATTTAGTATTCCAGTCGACTTGCGTGTCAGCATTAAGTGTGGGTAAATTAGCACTTTCAAACGCCTCCATTTTGCTGCGAGTTGCTGCCAGCTCCTTGGATGATTCATCCACGACCAAAAGTAACAAGTCCATGGAGCACTTATTCAGGATACTGACCCAGCGCTTGCAGAAGGCCACGTTCTGTCGCCCAATTGTGGGGACATTGCGGACCCTAAACCCGCGGGGGATCTGTTTGTCCTTGTAGTACTCAGCCAGCGTGGTAGCATGCAATATGTAATCCACTTCCCGTTTTTTAAGGAAGTACCAATCCCTATACAAGTCCTCATTTTCTACAGTCAGCACCTGTGATTGCGTAAATGCTGTTTCTAATATTGTGTCGGCATCACTTTCAGAGTAGCTAAACCGGTCACCCGTGTCGACCTGAGCAAAGCTTACTCCCGGTATACTGGGTTCCATGTTTGTAATCCGATTTATCGGCCGGTGAATTATATGAGGATTTTTAGCCAGCGATGGTCCAACATCTGACTTCTGCCTTACCTCTGGGGTTAGTTGCTGCTGGCAGATGGAACAAGGTTTTCCCTTATGAGGTTAATTGGATCCGACGGGTGCCTTGGCTGGTGCTGCAAACTGTGAGGGATATCACTGCTTCCAATACCCATGTATCATTCCAAGTTCTGTCGTGGTACAGGACCTCCCAGACTACATGTGCGAGTGTGAAAGACAACTTGATGATGCCCAGATTTATGAAGTTCTTACACAAGACCCCACGCCAGTATTCAAGAAGGAGTTGGAGGGGTTATTGAACACTTCGGTTCAGAATGATGTCATCTCCGAAGGACTGGGTAAAGCATTATGTACAGAATATCCTGTAATACCGTCTTTTTATACCTTACCAAAAGTGCACAAGGGTTTGGACAGGCCCCCTGGCAGACCAATCATCTCAGCCAGGGGGTCTCTCTTTCAGCCAGTATCCACTTACCTGGATGCCTTGCTGAACCCTTGTGTGCAAGCTACTAGGTCTTATTTAAAGGACACAAACCAGCTGATAGAGTGCCTCAGCAATTTAGGAGATGTTCCGGATAACATCATCTTGTGTAGTGCCGATGTGGTCGGACTTTATACCTGCATACCCCATCAAGAAGGGATGCAGGCAGTAGAACATCTACTTAGGAACAGCCCTCAATATCAAGGCCCCCCATACCTTTGTTTATGGACTTGCTCTCTATGGTACTGCATAAAAATTATTTCTTGTATAATGGTGTTGTGTATCGACAGCGACTTGGCGTGGCAATGGGGTCCAATGTGGCCCCATCCTACGCCAATGCGTATATGAACACAATTGATCACAAATTATTTTTTTCAGCGCAACATGCAGAGAAGGTGTTACTGTACCTACGTTTTATTGATGACTTACTTGTTCTTTGGCGGGGCACCCCAAAAGAATTGGAGGAAGTGTTTGAAGCACAAAATGCTAGTAACAGCCCAATAAAACTCACATACAATCTCAGTAGGGATACAGTTAATTTTCTGGATGTTAAAATACAGCTGATCAATAGTAAACTTGAAACATCACTTTTTGTTAAAGAAATAGACCGCAACACCATTTTAAGACAAGAAAGTTGCCACCCCATCCCCCTGAGGCAGGGGTTGCCTTACTCTCAAATGTTGAGGGTGAGGCGAATCACCAGCAGGGAGGATAAGGTACAAGAAGAACTTGATAATATGCAAGCCAAGTTTGAACAGAGAGGCTATAAAACCAGGGACCTGGTTAAAATTAAACAAAAGGTTTTGGCCACACCAAGAGAACAGGCACTAAAAGGGGCAACCAAAGACAAAACTTTGGGTAATAGGATCCCCTGGGTCACCAAATTTAGTGTGGAAAGCGGAGAGACCACTAAAAAGGTTAAAGCATTGTGGCCTATTGTTGCCACAGATCGTGATCTAAAAAGTCTACACAATACCCGGATTATGCCAGCCTATAAGAGGGGGCGCAATCTGGCAGACCTTTTGGTCAAAACCGATGTATCCTCAACGATGTAAAAATAAGCACACCATCACATTTCCTGTCAAGACCTAAAGGATGTTACAAGTGCATAGGCTGCATCACTCGCAGCTCAATGCTGACGGGGGACACAGTCAGTCACCCGCATACTGGAAAAAAATTTAAAATTAGACACTCTGTCACATGCTCATCTAAATTCGTGGTGTATATTCTGTCTTGTCCATGTGGTCTTTACTACGTGGGCAAGACAGAATGTCAGTTCAAAGAACGTATGGCCAATCACCGCTTGGCCATACGACAGGCTATCAACACAGGTCGGAGTGACCAACCAGTAGCTCGCCACTGTGTAGAACACAAACACAGTTTGGCAAGCATTAGATCAAAAATTATAGATCAGGTTCCCAGAGGAGGTAATAGAAAAAAACAACTTTTACAAGCAGAGGCCAGGTGGATCCACCTACTTGACACGCTGGCCCCCAGGGGCTTAAATGAGCAACATGGGTTACAACATTTCATCTAATTTCTTATTGTTTATAAATTTACCCAGATGTTGCCACTGACAGGTCTAGATAAATAAGAATTCTATATAACTATAGTGATTAGATCTGTCAAATTGCTGCTGTGCCATTTTTTATGTATTTTTATGTATTTTGTCTGTTTTTTTATATTTTTTATGCACTGCTGCAATATAGCAGCTATTAAATGATGCCAGAATGGTGTCTCTTAAACTGACCTATTGAGGTCTCTTAAAACACATTATCACAGTTTTTTAACAGTTTGGTTTTTTTGTATCACAGGAGCGCCTCGTTGCCTAGGCAACGCACACCAGAAGCGGCACCCAGAACGAGGCTTGGACTCCCTGTGCGCTCCACAGCGCGAGGCGAAGGCTGATGACATCAGAAGAAGAAGCTGCAGCTTCAACTATGGTGTCCGGGCCGGCAGAGCGCAGTTATGGCGACAGGTGAGACAGCCAGCAGGGGAGCTCGCAGGTGAGAGTTGTTGTGGGCTGATGAGGTGGGGGGCGGGTTTTCTCGGCTTGGTTTGTGTATTTATATGTTCACTTGCACTGTGTGGATTGTTTCCTGAGGACGGGCTGCGCCCGAAACATGTTGGAGCCACAATAAATTTTTCTTTGCTTCACTAAATCCGAGAGTGCCGCCTACATCCATCCCAGCATATATATATATATATATATATATATATATATATATACGGAGAAAAGGAGCGGCACTCGGAGACTTGTAATCAACGTGAAGAATCTGTGGTTTATTATAGCGACGTTTCGGGGCTCGCACCCCTTCCTCAAGCCACACACAAGTGATACAAATGAAAACAGTGCATACATATATACTTACAAAGCGCGGCAAACAACCTTCAACTCCTCCCTCCCGGCGTCTCCTCCGGCCTCCATCTCCATCCACGTCTTCCGGGGACGCTCACTCCGTTTCCAGGAAGTGCGTCACCCGGATATGACGTGCCGGGAGTCTCCGGCCGTGGTACGCCCAGTCAAGACAGCGTCCTGTTGCCATGGGGACGCGGCTGTATACAAACAACATCTCATAACAAACCAACACTTATATCTACATTAAAAACTGACCTTATACCATAAAACCTTGCTTGCTTAAAAAATCTGTGTTGCATATATATTTAAGACCACGTTTATGACACGGAGTTACATAGTGGCTGGCAATAATTGCCCCCCACACGGTGTTGTGATTTGTGTCCGACAAGTGCACATGATACTGGTTTAAAAAAAAAAACTAAAACTAAAAGTAGTTTTGATTAACGTGATGTGCTCCTAAAAAACCCCTTCCCTGGGAAACACATATATGGAACTTACTTACTATACATTGTGTAGAATATGGTGTCAGTTTAAATTACATGCTGGGGTGTAGTACATAGGACATAGACAGCAGAACATTGATGATACCTCTAACTATATACATGTATAGTAAGTAAGTTCCATATATGTGTTCCCCAGGGAAGGGGGTTTTTAGGAGCACATCACGTTAATCAAAACTACTTTTAGTTTTGTTTTTTTTGTTTTTTTAAACAGTATCATGTGCACTTGTCGGACACAAATCACAACACTGTGTGGGGGGCAATTATTGCCAGCCACTATATAACTCCGCGTCATAAACGTGGTCTTAAATATATATGCAACACAAATTTTTTAAGCAAGCAAGGTTTTATGGTATAAGGTCAGTTTTTAATGTAGATATAAGTGTTGGTTTGTTATGAGATGTTGTTTGTATACAGCCGCGTCCCCATGGCAACAGGACGCTGTCCTGACTGGGCGTACCACGGCCGGAGACTCCCGGCACGTCATATCCGGGTGACGCACTTCCTGGAAACGGAGTGCCGGTTTACTGGGACTGTATATATGTATATATATATATATATATTTATTTATTTATTTACAGTTTCTTATATAGCGCAGCAGATTTCGGTACAGTGTCTTATATAGCGCAGCAGATTCCGTTACAGCGTCTTATATAGCGCAGCAGATTCCGTTACAGTGACTTATATAGCGCAGCAGATTCCGGTACAGTGTCTTATATAGCGCAGCACATTCCGTTACAGTGTCTTATATAGTGCAGCAGGTTCAGTTACAGCGTCTTATATAGCTCAGCAGATTCCGTTACAGTGTCTTATATAGCGCAGCACATTCCGTTACAGTGTCTTATATAGTGCAGCAGGTTCAGTTACAGCGTCTTATATAGCACAGCAGATTCCGTTACAGCATCTTATATAGCGCAGCAGATTCCGTTACAGCATCTTATATAGCGCAGCAGATTCCGCTACAGCGTCTTATATAGCGCAGCAGATTCCGTTACAGTGTCTTATATAGCGCAGCAGATTCTGTTACAGCGTCTTATATAGCGCAGCAGATTCCGTTACAGTGTCTTATATAGCGCAGCAGATTCCGTTACAGCATCTTATATAGCGCAGCAGATTCCGTTACAACATCTTATATAGCGCAGCAGATTCCGTTACAGTGTCTTATATAGCGCAGCAGATTCCGTTACAGTGTCTTATATAGCGCAGCAGATTCCGTTACAGTGTCTTATATAGCGCAGCACATTCCGTTATAGTGTCTTATATAGGGCGGCAGATTCCGTTACAACGTCTTATATAGCGCAGCAGATTCCGTTACAGTGTCTTATATAGGGCGGCAGATTCCGTTACAGTGTCTTATATAGCGCAGCAGATTCTGTTACAGTGTCTTATATAGCACAGCAGATTCCATTACAGTGTCTTATATAGCGCAGCAGATTCCGTTACAGTGTCTTATATAGGGCGGCAGATTCCGTTACAACGTCTTATATAGCGCAGCAGATTCCGTTACAGTGTCTTATATAGTGCAGCAGATTCCGTTACAACGTCTTATATAGCGCAGCAGATTCCGTTACAGTGTCTTATATAGAGCAGCAGATTCCATTACAGTGTCTTATATAGCACAGCAGATTCCGTTATAGTTTCTTATATAGCGCAGCAGATTCCGTCGCGCATTACAATAGGAGACAGTGATAATACAAACTGGGTAAGAACAGACAGACTTGGAGGTAAGAGGGCCCCAGAGCCGGCCTTAGGCATAGGCCAACTAGGCAATTGCCTAGGGCATTTGGAATTCCTAGGGGCATCATCAGCTTCTGCTGATTAAAATGATATGCAGCATGCCTATATTCTGTGTGTGAGTGAGGCTGTATCTGCATATGAAATAGTGTATCAATGGAAATCACTGTAACATAGCATTCCGTATGCAGGTACAGCCACAATCGCACACAGAATATAGGTACAGTATGCCGCATTTTAATCATCAGAAGCTCCTTGTGTGTGCTGGTCATAACAATGCAAATAAGACAAATTTTCAGCAAAAAAGGCACCCAACGTTAGCAGAACTGGCCAGGAGCTGCATGGCCTATTGAGGCAAGATGTATGAGGAAACATCTGTATCCAAGCAGAGGTCACAGTGTTAGTGGCTGTGCGAGTCCTGTCTGCGGGTGGGTTGGTTGTGCAATAGTGTTTGGCATACGTGTAAGGGGCATTATGTGTGTCATGTACAGTATAAATGCATTAATAATAATAATGTGTGACATGTGTAAGGGGCATTATGTGTGTCATGTGTATAAGGGCATTAATAATGTGTGACATATGTGTAAGGGGCGTTATGTGTGTCATTATGTGTATGAAGGGCATTAATAAAGGTTGGCATAATGTGTAAGGGGCATTATGGTTATAAGGACATTAATAATGTGTGTCATGTGTAAGGGGCATTACTCAGGGGCGGATTTAGGGAGGAGGGCGCCCCTAGGCACAACAATAATGTTTACTAAGTAGGACAGTTTATAGGGGCAGTATCTGCATGTCCTATCCATTTACACTCTATTTAAGATGGAATATAGTACAGTACAGTGGATATTTTGCAGTTATTGGTACATTTTGGGCTGACAGTACTATCACAGGCATCCAAGTGCCGCCCCCAAACATGTGCCGCCCCTAGGCCGGTGCCTCACGTGCCTAATGGGAAATTCGGCTCTGGCATTACTGTGTGGTATTATCAGGGGTGCAGAGAGAAAGGGGTAGGGGGTACAAATTACTCAGGCCAAAGTCTAAAGAAAGGGCACAGTGGGGGCCCCGGGCCTCGTCCCCTAAAGTGACAGCAGCAGCTGCAGCTCTTCTCCTCTGCCCAGCACACACTGCTTTGTGCTGGGCTGCAGTGTGGCCATGGAGGTGCTTAAAATACAATATTTTCTCAGGATTTTTTCTAAGGGTATAATGTGAATAATATGAGGAGTAATGTATATAAGGTAAAGTGGTACTACTGTGTGTTGTAACGTGAATAAGGGACACCATCGCATGATATAATGTGAATAAAGTTGCACTACTGTGTGGCATAATTTGAATTGGGGGTACTATTGGGTGGCCATGCCCCTTTCCAGCAAGAACACACCCCTGTTTGGGCTGCGCACCGAATGGGTGCGCTGTTTCTATTTAAAATGTTGCGGGTAGGAGCACCAAAATGATGACTGCTATGATGAGAGTTGATGGTGCTGGGAAAGGGGAGCAGGGTCAGAGGCGGAGCTAGTGGAGGTACTAGGGGGCAACAGTCAAAATCTTGCCTAGGGCGTAATTTAGGCTAGGGCCGGCTCTGGAGGGCCCTGCTGCAAGCTTACAATCTACAGGGATATAGGAAGGAAACACAAGGACAGGCACCAGTAATAGCATAGCTTGTAGGTCCAGAAGGGAAGCTATATCCCTTATATTTTTAGCCAGATCTGTCACTCATCCCCTGTGTATATAACGTTCCCGCCAAGCAGAATACACAAACCCGCCCCCCCCCCCAGGGAAAAGTGTTCTATGTGTATAATGTTCTACACATCCCACCCCCTTGACATCCCCTCCCCCCGCCCAGCCAGGGCTACAGTACACGCCCACCATCCACCATTACTCCACACAGTACCGAATTTCCCATTAGGCACGTGAGGCACGTGCCTAGGGGCGGCACATGTTTGGGGGCGGCACTTGGATGCATGTATTAGTACTGTCAGCCTGAAATGTACCAGTAACTGCAAAATGTTTCCACTGTACTGCACCAGGTTCCATCTTGAATAGAGTGTAAATAGATAGGACATGCATATACTGCCCCTGTAAGTTGTCCTACTTAGCAAATCATCAAACGAGGGCTTATAACTAATGAATTAAAATATTACAATTAGGCAGGGGGGCGGACATTATTTTTGTGCCTACGGGCGCCCTCACCCCTAAATCCGGCCCTGACTCCACAGCCACCATCCACCATTACTACCGCACCCCCCCTCCCGCGGGACCCCCACCCCCCCCTCCCACGATTCGCGGGACCCCCGCGACCCTCCCACGATTTGCGAGACCCCCGCTACCCCCCCTCCCGCGATTTGCGGGACTCCCACGATCCGCGAGACCCCCGCGACCCTCCCCGCGATTCGCGAGACCCCATCGAGACCCCCGCGAACCCCCCCTCCCGCGATTCGCGGGACTCCCACGATCCGCGAGACCCCCGCGACCCCTCCCGCGATTCGCGGGACCCCTGCGACCCCCCCTCCCGCGATTCACGGCACTCCCCCTCCCGTGATTTGTGGACCCAAGCCCCCTCCCGTGATTCACGGACCCCCCCCCCCCCTCCCGCTATTCACGGCACCCCCCCGCGGACCCCCTCCAGCGATTTGCGGCCCCACGCCCCCCCCTCCCGCGATTCACGGCACTCCCCCTCCCGTGATTTGTGGACCCAAGCCCCCTCCCGTGATTCACGGACCCCCCCCCCTCCCGCTATTCACGGCACCCCCCCGCGGACCCCCTCCAGCGATTTGCGGCCCCACGCCCCCCCCTCCCGCGATTCGTGGCACCCCCGCGATTCATGGCACCACCGCGCCCCCTCCTGCGATTCGCCGCCCCCTGCTCCCATGATTCGCTGCGCCCCCCTCCCGCGATTTGCAAACCCCCACCCTCTCCTGCAATTCACGGCACCCCCCCTCCTGCGAATTTCCCCCCCGCAATTCTAGCCCCCCCCACGCCCCCCCCCCCCCCCTCCGTGATTTGCCCCACATCCCCCCCGCAACCCTTCCTGCGATTTGCGGACCCTCTCCCGCGATTTACGGAACCCCACAGCACCTCCGGCGCCCCCTCCCGCGATTCGCGACCCCCCGTGACACCCCCCCGCGATTTACACACCCCTCCCACAATTTGCAGACCCCCCTGACCCCTTTCCGGCAATCCCCCCCCCCAGCAGATCCCCGTGTCCCCGCTCTGCACCAGCGCCACAACTTTTATCAATGTCTTGCCCACATACCACTATTATACAGCCTCCTGCTCTCATGCCCCCTCACTCCCTCCCAGTGGGAGGAGACGCTCACCCACTGCCGGGAGCTGCATACTGTCCCCCACCCTCCTCCAGTTCTGGGGATGCCCATCGACCATCAATGATTTCAAATCATCGATGGTTTGTGGCCGATGTTAAATACTTTTGCCATCGATGTGGGAGGACCAGATGGTTTCCCTACATCAATGGCAAAGGAGAACCAATCAAGTTTCAAATTTCTTTAAGGTGCCGGGACACGGAGCATAGCTCCGCCCCCCACACCCGGAAGTCCCGCCACCGAGTTCTGATTGACCCACGGCCTAATCAGTCAGATATATTGGATGACCATCGATAGCTACAACAATCGATGGTTATCCAAGTAATATGTAACTATTATCGATAGCATGGTGCAAAATCGCCATCAATGCCAATCATCGATGGCGTCTGCACCAATGCCCATCCCTACTCTGCAACAGCCAAAAACCTTTACTACCCCTTATGCCCACACACCTCTATCACTGCCCTGCCTCCTGTTCTCCTGCCCCGTAACTTCCGCCAGTGGGGACCCGCTCACCCTGTGTTGCCCACATTCCCCTATCATGCTTTACCACCCAGCCTCCTGCTCTCATGCAGCCTAACTCCCACCCAGTAGGAGACACTGACTCAGGGGCACCGTCCTGTACTTCTATGCTGCCACGCTGGACCCTCACCCACTGGCAGAAGCTGCACAGTGTCCGCCACCCTTCTCTTTAGTCCCCCTTATGCCCACACACCCCTATCACTACCCAGCCTCCTCTTTTCCTGTGTCATGAGACTCGTGACCTCCGCCAGTGGGGAGCCGCTGACCCAAACACCCTACTATACTATTGCACACACACATAAACAACACGCACACACGCCCCCCCCCCACACACCCACAAATGTCACTGTACCATCCACACTATCAATGTACATCTTACTCTGTAACCGCTTTTTAATTAAACAAAACAATGCACACCCCCTTCCACATCATATGCTCTCTATTTAACACATTTCACCTATAACTCAAGTTGCAATACAGATGACAGATGCCATAAAATTCTAACCATATTTCTCACAATACAAACGTTCACAAATTAAGGGGGTGCAGCCCCTTACGCCGGTGTAAAGAGCGCCCGTAGGACGCGATGAATCACCTAGTAATACATAAGTGCTTTAGAGGGTTATGCGTGTAGAACTTAAATATGATAGGCTTGCCTGAAGAGGGGAGTTTTCAGGGAACACTTGAAAGTTTGGAGGCTAGCGGAGAGTCTTATTGTGCGTGGAAGGGCATTCCATAGGATGGGAGCAGCCCAATGAAAGTCCTGTAATAGTGAATGGGAGCTAGTGATCCGTGCAGAAGACAGACGCAGATCTTGTGCAGAGCGGAGTGGTCGAGATGGGAGATATTTAGTGATAAGTGCAGAGATATAAGCTGGTGCAGTATGGTTAATATCTTTATATGCAAGTAGAAGTGTTTTATACTGAATACGGTAAGATACAGGCAACCAATGGAGGGACTGGCAGAGCGGATCAGCAGACGATGAGCGTCTTGCAAGGAAGATCAGCCTAGCAGCAGCTATATATAGCCATATAGGGAGACAGTGGGATTGTACATGCTGACATGGCCTCACCTCCTCTACTCCTCATAAAGGGCCCTTGGACATTTTCCGCTCCAGGCCCATGAAATCCTTTATCCGGCCCTGACCCCATTGCAGATGACCCAAGAGCCATCTTTCTACGCAAGCTTCCTAGACTTTCATCCCGTAACACGACAACCACGGACAAAGGATAGATAAACAGAAGAGGAGGCGTAGGATGGCGCGACATTGCCAAACAGGATGATAAAGTAACTGCTAAGACTCACACATACAAAAAAGGAATGAAGAGAAACGTTATCTGTTATTCTTAGCGGCTGCCTCTCCTCCGGGATCTTTCTAATGTTTATCTCTGAGCTGGCAGCCAAGTGATAGAGCGAAACCTTCAAGATATCTACTATAGGACGTAAGGATAAAATATCATCAGCGGTGTAATCTGTTCCCTGATCAGCTACGTGACGCTCTCCGGTCAGTCTTTATGGGGGTCCCCTGGGAACGCAGAGGCGCCAATTCCTGCGTGGGGCGGGTGGCTGACGCCAGCGCCCGCCCCTAATTCGGCGAACAGCGACCATCTGAAAAGTAAGTATTGAATTGCATTTCAGACTGAAGGCTGCAGAATCCTTTGATTTGCGAGGCGATATGTAAACGTACACATCCCATCCCATGCATCCCATACTTATATTATATCACATATTCCCTGTGCTGGAATCATTGGCTTGGGCGTGGGCTAAGAGGGATTCACAATTACCCTACAGGCTCCCCTCCTGATCTAACCAGTGCCTTATACAGGAAACATCGATGGAAAGGAAATTTGTAACTATAAGATTAAACACTCGCTACATGAGTCAGTAAAAAATGTGACCGCATCTGCTGATGAGAATAATAATGAAGTGTATTGGATATATTTACCACGCATTATACATGACTTGACTTGTTCGGTAGCTCTCTTGAGTTACTACGGTACTTGTGTAGTTTCACAGCGGCAGTTACGTAGTTTACGTAGTGCTGTATTGAGAATACCAATACAGCACTATGCTGCCTACGTAAGTGCTTCTGGAGCCCTGAAACTACACAATGGTTAATATCTCCACTATCCACGTCATACCCCCAGTATCCACGTCGGCTTGGAGTTGATTTTATTAATCGCAACTCTTCGGGTTCGGTGGCGAGCTGCACTCGTCAGACTTTATAAAATCAACTCCATGCCGATGTAGATACTGGGGGTATGATGTGGATAGTGGGGATATGACATGGATAGTGTGGGAAATGTGTGTGTGTGTTGTGCATTATACTTACCCTCCTCCGGCCCGGCCACCGCATCCACTGGGTCCCTGCGATCCACCGATGGACAGCGTTCAGTCCCCCTCCTCCGGCAGCCATTCCCCAGCACCATCGTTCAGTCCCCCTCCTCCGGCACTGGCAGCGGACAATGTACGCAATTAGCGTAGTGCCGCTGGGGAAGCTGGGAAACCAGTTGATGCTCCCCCAGTGGCAATGCGCTGAATTTTGTACATTGCTGGCACCGGGGAGTGACTGCCGGAGGAGGGGGACTGAAAGCTACCACCGGGAGTGACCTAAGCCCGCGGGGATTGCCGCCCGGAGGACGGTAAGTATAAAACAAAACACCCAACACCCTGCTCTCCCTGCTCCCATGTGTAGTTTCATGGCGTAGCGTAGAGCTGCCGCCGTGAAACTACACAAGTACCATTGCTACATTCTTGGCTACATTTGGTGGAGCGGGGATGCACACAACTAGGCCACGCCCCCCAAAATCAATCTTGATTCATGGATATATGGATAGAACACTGATCACTACTGCACATACACGGCTGTCATTCTCCCGGTGATTATTGCCGCGGCTGCAGTGCTGGTGCGGGACTTCGGAAAGGTAAGTAATAAAATTATGCCTATTTCAAAATTCAAATAAGGGAGCCACACCCACTCCCACCAACTGCCATTCCATACTGACTCACTGGCAGTGAATTTTGACCTGTGCTGCTACCCCCACCCCTGGATCCGCCACTGGATCTATATATTAACATAAGCTCCTGGGCCTCCTGGTGAGTATTTATGTTAGGTGGGTTTAACTATGAGAATATTGTATTTCAAATAAACCTTTATTGTGTTTATTATGTTATTGGAGAGAGAAAAACAATCAGGATCTTTCCAAAGCTAAAATAAAACTGTCAGGAAATCTGTATGTCCAGCTGGAGCCGTTCCCAGGCATCCAGGTTAGCTAAGGCCATAACTGCCTGCTGCTGTTATTGCAGTGGCCACTGCGCTACCAGCTGGCTTCTCTCTAAATAATATATCATGCTTATATATATATATATATATATATATATATATATATATATATATATATATATATATAGTACGGATTCTTACCCGTTAATACGCTTTCCTCTACTCCACCATGGCAGCTGTACTATGGGTTTTCCCCCTCATTAGGTAGATCTGGAAAGGAAAAAAAGACACAACACTGCCCCTATATAAGGACCGCCCCTACCAGGGCTCAGTGTCTTGATTATCAGCGAGTATACATTCTCACATAAAATAAATTAAATTAACATCTTATATTGCATCATATATCCCAAGGGAGGGAATAATGCTGCCATGGTGGAGTAGAGGAAAGCGTATTAACGGGTAAGAATCCGTACTTTCCTCTACCTCCCGATGGCAGCTGTACTATGGGTAATACCATAGCAGTGTAAAGAGAAAAAAAATTTTGGGTGGGGCCGAATAAGAAAATAATACCTCATACTGAAATAGGTTGTAGTCACCTACATGTAGGTCCCCTTTTTTTTTTTTTTTAATTAACGTTCTCCCCCTTATTTAGGGATTCTTCGTTTATCTTTATATTACTGCGCTCAGTATCTTCCTGCCCAGTTTCGCATCACTGGAGGACTCGATATCCAAACTGTAATGTCTAGAAAAAGTGTGGGCTGATGCCCAGCAGGCTGCTTTACATAGTTCTTCTAGAGATGCTGCACCCTTCCTAGCCCAGGAAGATCCTACTGCTCTAGTGGAATGAGCTTTTAAGCTTTGTGGGACTTCTTTATTGTTTAACTTGTATGCTTCCGCTATACATGTCCTAATCCATCTAGCGATGGTTGCTTTTGAAGCTCCAAGTCCTTTATTTTTGCCTTCTGTCACAACGAAGAGCCTTTTTGTTTTCCTCCAGTTCTCAACCCTTTGTAAGTAAATGGTTAGTGCTCTTTTAACGTCTAACTTGTGGAGCCTTCGCTCTTTCTCATTAGCTGGTTTTGCGCAAAAAGACGGTAATACTATTTCTTGGTTGATGTGGAAGGATGACACCACCTTGGGCAGGAAGTGAGGATTTGTCCTTAGGACGACTTTATTTTCATAAAAGTTCAGGAACGGCTCTTCTGCCCATAGGGCCTGCAGCTCCGACACCCTTCTTGTGGATGTTACAGCCACCAGAAATGCCACTTTGGTTGTCAGCCATTTAACTGGAACTTCTTCTAAGGGCTCGAAAGGGCTCTCGGTTAACGCATTTAGCACTAAATTTAGGTCCCATGGTGTAGTTGGGCTACGGAATTCTGGCCTTATCCTCTTGGATGCTTGTATGAACCTCCGTACGTATTTATCTTCTGCGATTTTCCTGTCCAGTACAGCGCCTAGTGCGGATACCTGGACTTTTAGTGTACTGACTGATAGCTTTTTGTCTAGGCCGGCCTGGAGGAAGTCGAGTACTGTTGTTATGGCTCTGTGATCCTTCCTCTGGATTATACAAAATTGTGTGTATGTTTCCCAGATTCTATAATATGTGCCTGATGTTGATTTCTTCCTGGCCCTTAACAGAGTTTTTACCACTTTAGAGGAGAAGCCCCTGTTCACCAGGGTTCTGGTTTCAGCAACCATGCCGCTAGTTTCCAGTCTCTGGGCTGACGCTGCGCATATCTTCCCTGCCATAGCAGGTCTTCTTGGTCTGGTAGTTTCCATGGCCCCGCTACTGCCATCCTGACCAGTTTCTGGAACCAGGCTCTCCTTGGCCATGTGGGCACAATGATTATTACTGTTGCCTTCTCCCTCTGTATTTTGTTCAGTGTCCTTGATATGACAGGGAAGGGTGGAAAGATATACATCAGGCCTTGCTCCCACTGGCACGTCAACGCGTCCGTGTTCCAGGATCCTTCTTCCCAGTGTCTGGATACGAATTTCTCCACCTTCCTGTTGTCTCTGGTTGCCATGAGATCCATCTCTGGATAGCCCCATCTCTGCGCTATTTCTTCGAATATCTTTTGGGATAATTCCCACTCCCCTGGTTTTATCTGCTTCCTGCTCAAGGCATCTGCTTGTCGGTTCTCTCGTCCCGCTATAAATACCGCTGAGAGGCTGCTCGTCCAGGCTTCCGCCCAGTTCAGCACTAGTGCTGCCGCTGCCATCATCGATCTGCTCCTTGTACCTCCCTGCTTGTTGAGGTATGCTACTACCACCGCGTTGTCTGTTCTGATTATCAGATCTCTCTGGTACAGTTGGGATTGGAAGTGCCGACACGCCTCTCTCACTGCGTTCATTTCCCTGATGTTCGAGTGAAGTACTCCTTCCTGTCTTGACCACTCTCCTTGGGCTACTGCCCCTTCGCAAACTGCCCCCCAGCCGGACATGCTGGCATCGGTTGTCAGTAGTACTTGCTCCCCTGTGGTGAAGGACTTCCCTTGTCCTAGTCTTCCTCTTTCCATCCACCAGAGCAGGTCTCGTTTGGCTCCTTTTGAGAGTATAATTCTTTGCGTGGTCTGCTTGCTGTCCCCGTCCCATTGAGGCAGAAAGCAGTTTTGTATGCCCCTTGTGTGCAACCTTGACCAGTTTACAGCATCTGATGCTGCCAACATGA
Source organism: Crinia signifera (assembly GCF_055691185.1). Lineage (NCBI taxonomy): Eukaryota > Metazoa > Chordata > Amphibia > Anura > Myobatrachidae > Crinia > Crinia signifera. The sequence continues at coordinate 8,773,987 of NC_139226.1, forward strand.
GGCCCAGTAACTTTAAGCAGTCTGCTGAGCTGACTATTTTTCTTCCCAAGAAGTGGTTTATTTCCTGTTTTAGCTTTGCTATTCTCTCTCGTGTCAGGATTGCCTTCATTGATCTTGAGTCTATAATGACCCCCAAGTATTTTACCGCTGTTGTGGGCTGAAGCTGGCTTTTGTCTAGATTTATAATCCAGCCATGTTCTTGAAGGAATTCCATCACTCTGTGAGTGTGGCTTACTGCTTGTTCTTCTGACCGTGCCATCACTAATAGGTCGTCCAGGTACGCCCATACTGTGATGCCTTCCTCTCTTAACTTTGCTACCAGCACTACCAATACCTTGGTGAATGTTCTTGGGGAGGTTGACAGGCCGAATGGCAGAGCCGTGAACTGGTATGTTACGCCTGATAAACGGAATCTTAAGAATTTTTGATGTCCTGAATAGATCGGTATGTGGAGGTAGGCATCTCTGAGGTCTATTGTCGTCAAGAAAGCGTTCTTCTTTATATCCGGGAGTATCGTCCTGAGAGACTCCATCCTGAATTTTCTGGCTACTACGTATGCGTTCAGCCTTCTCAGGTCCAGTATGGTCCTGTATCCTCCCGATTGCTTCTTGACTACAAAGAACCTTGATTGCCATCCTGTCTTCTCTTGTCCTTTGGGGACCTCCACCACCACTCCTTGTGCTATCATGTTTTTTAGACTTTGCTTTAATGCCAACCTTTCTTCCCTGTCTTTTGGTATGGGTGAATCCTCCAACCATACTCCAGGGTCTTGTACAAATTCTATTTTGTATCCTAGTGATACCGCTTCCATCACCCACTTGTCCGCTGTAGATTGGGCCCAGACCGAATGAAATTTCTTCAGTCTGCCCCCTACCTTCTGCTTGGCGTCATTGTGTTTGTCTATATCCAAACTTTCCATCTCTGCCCCTTTGACCGCGAAAGGAGCTTCTTCCTCCGGACCAGGGTCTTCTGTACCCTCTGCCCGGTCTGTATGTTCTTGCCTCCTTAAAGTCTTGGAACTGGAATCTTTGTGATCTATTAGGTGTTTTCTTAAAACCTCTATCCTGAGGAAGCCATACTGACTTTCCCCCCGTGGTTTTTGATATGATGTCATCCAAATTCTTCCCGAACAAATAGTCACCTTGGAACGGGAGTGACACCAGTTTGTTTTTGGACTGGGCATCCGCTGACCATGATTTAAGCCACAGTGCCCTCCTAGTTACTGCGTTACTTGCGTTTGATCTGGCTGCCAGTCTAACCGCATCTAATGATGCGTCACAAATAAATTCAACGGCAATCTGCACGTTCTGGATTATTTTAAGGAGTTCTGACCTTTTTACTCCGTCCAGTAAGTCGGACTCTAAGTCCTGGCACCAGGATCTTAACACCCTCGAGGTCACTGCTATCGCCGAGGATGCTTTTATGGAGGCTCCGGACGTAATATGCTGCTTACGCAGGCTCATCTCCATCTTTCTTTCCATTGCGTCCTTGAACGCATTGGCGTCTTCAAGTGGCAGAGTAGTTTTCCTTGCCAGCCTGGCAATGGCTGAGTCCACCTTGGGAGCCGCCTCCCACTTCTTCACTTGCTCCGTGTCGAAGGGGTACATTTTATTAACCCTAAGTGGCACAGCTATTTTCTTGTCCGGGTTAGCCCACTCCTCTTCCACTATGTCTTGTAGTGGTTTAGAGAGGGGAAAAGACTTGGGTTTTTTCTTTTTATCCTTGAAAAGGAGGTCCTGTAACTTCCCTTCCTCTTGCGGGTCCTCAATGCTGAGTGATTTGTTTATCAGGATAAGAAGGTTATTGAGGAGGTCTGGATTAAAATCCAGCTCCATTTTCTCTTGAGTCACCTCCCCTTCTTCCACTTCTTCCTGTGGATCAGTGGTGGGGCCTTCCCCTGGATCAGAATCCTCTGAAAGTGGCTCCCTGGGCCTCTTATGCGACCCCTTCTTCAGATCCTCCTTTGTAACAAAGGTGTCTGCTAGGGAAGTTTTAAGCATGGCGACAAGGTCCGCCATTTGTTCTGGCCTCATTAAAGGAGCTTTCTTACAATTATCACACACCGTGCCCTTGCATTTATCCGGCAAGGGTGCGTCACACACCGAGCATTTGGCCATATGTAACTTCTTATGCTTCTGTTTAAGCTCCAGTTTATCCTTGCTTGATTCTGACCTGCAAGCACATACATCCTCACTTAATGGCTGTCTTACTTAGATGCATTCACTAACTTATTCCTCCTGGCTTACCCCGATTTTCCTTGCTGCTTCTTATCATCCTCCATGATTGCAGGATCACTGTAGCACAAACATAGTAATCAGTACTTGTAAATAAAGTGCAGTATAGCGCTCCGTTAGCAGGCTAACAGTGGAGCCTTACCCAGTGTCCGTCTGGTTCAGTGAGTATCCGCAGCGTTCTCCATCCGCTGCGGCGCCATTTTAAGTGCTGGCACCCTCTCTGCTTGTCAGAGGTGTGCGCACAGTCTCGCGCTCCTTGGTGACGTCAGACGCCCTTTTAGCCCCTTGGTGTGCGCGCGCGCGCTCTCTGTTCCTGCTGACGTCAGACGCCGCGTCTGACGTCGCCCCCAGCACCTCCTGTGCTAGTGGCCGGAGTTTGTGAAAGGAGAACGCCGCACAGAATGGCGCGCGATCCCCCTTTTGAAGTTACAGTGTTCCGGTCGGGCAGCAGGTACCGTTTTTGGGAATTGCTATACCATAACCCCCAGCCACCGTAGCAGGGGGGGGGGACCAGACAGGTGTCCCAACTACTCTGGGTAGCGGGTAGCCTTCTTTTGCCTAAACCCCTGGCTGCACTAGGCAGCAGGGAAGGCAGCAGCAGTATGGGGTAAGCCTCCTCTACCTGGAAAGGAAAAAAAGACACTGAGCCCTGGTAGGGGCGGTCCTTATATAGGGGCAGTGTTGTGTCTTTTTTTCCTTTCCAGATCTACCTAATGA